>NC_091951.1:183976696-184276696 GCF_031021105.1 Erythrolamprus reginae | reverse complement strand
GGATAGTAGTAGTAGCAGCAGTACTAGTAGTACTAGCAGTAGTAGTAATCATCATCATCATCATCATTATCATCATCATCATGGCACTTGGTACCATGTCCAAGAATTTCACAATACACATTAGGAAATTGCAGCTTCTTGCATAAACACCAGCGGAACTGCAAAAAACTGCAAAAATCTGGCTGTGTGATGAATAGTAATAAGTAGTAAGTAGTACGCAATAAGCATACTACTACTAATAATAATTTGGAACATCATATATTTTAAGAAGATACTTGGTTGATACCTCCAAGTCCACTGGCAGCAATCCGTATCATTGGTATTTATGACACTTCTTAAAATGTTCAGTTGACTGAGTTTCATGTTTAATGAACAAAAGAGATAATAATAATAATAACAATAACAACAACAACAATAATAATAATGAGGAGGAGGGGGAGCAGCAGCAGCCAACTTGGAAGCAATTCCAAATAACTGGAACACCACTTGAGCACCGCAGACATTGACAGATTTGCCATCAGTCAATTGCAGAAGACAGCTTTACGTGGAACTGCTTCCAGCCTGCGACAATATCTTTGACACCGTCAAACATCCAGATTTCCCTATCCTAGGTCCTTGCTAACGACTCGATAGGTAGACAAAAATGCCAAACCCAGTCTGACCATCTGGCTGACTATGCAATGAATAGTAATAAGTAGTTAGTAGTAAGTAGTAAGCAATAAGCATACTACTACTAATACTACTACTAATAATAAAAATACATTTTTATTTGCATTTGCTTTGTGGACAGGTAGTTGAAATGGATGCACAACCTTATCTACATCTTTTGACCTCCTAACATTTCAAGACCTGCATACCATAGATCAGTGTTTCCCAACCTTGGCAGCTTGAAGATATTTGGACTTCAACTCCCAGAATTCCCCAGCCAGCGAATGCTGGTTGGGGAATTCTGGGAGTTGAAGTCCAGATATCTTCAAGTTGCCAAGGTTGGGAAACACTGCGGTAGATATTGTAAACATACATGAAATGATAGAAAAATGTGGGAAAGTTAGAAATTGATGATGATGATGACTGTGCCTGGACTTTCAGTAAAAATCTGTGAATAAGACAGGGTGTTAGCACATTAATAGTTTAATGTTAAAAGCACACTAGATTCCAGCAGGCATATATTCCACGCTTCCAACATTTGTGACCTACCACATGTATAAACACAGATATGGATTCCTCCAAAGGTCAAAAGCTATGAGACAAAAATTCCTATTCTATAGTCAGTAAATATAACAGGAACATAAAGGAGTCCCTGTGGATTTTACTCCGCTAGTCGTTGCTGACTATAGGGGGAAGCATTGCTCATTTCCATTTCATGGAGCCAGGTTTACGGGGTCATTTGGCCAGCATGATGTCACGGGGCACTGTTACGGAGCGCAGAATATATAATGCCTGGCATGATAATGATGCTTGCTATGTTGTGCATCTGTGTGCCTGCAGAGTTTGCTATCCCCTATCAGAGATAGAATAGAATGAATGAGCTGGAAGAGACCTGCTGGGAGGTCTTCTAATCCAACCCACTGCTCAAGCAGGTGAACATGTCCTATACCATTTTGGATAATTGACTATCTAATCCAGTGATGGCGAAAATTTTTGGTTCATGTGCCCAAAGGGTGTGTATGGATGTGTTAGCATGTGTGCACATGCCAACACCCCTTCCCTCCCCCACATGCATGTGCAACCCCCCCACATGCATGTGCAACCCCCCCAACCTGCCCCCACACATGTGCACAATCCCTCCCATCCCTGCACATGGGCAGAGGCCTCACTGAAGTGTGGGATGGGAAAAAACGGGCAAACGGGCAAACTGGAAGTTCGGAAAGTGCACTTCCGATTTGTCCGTTGTGCTGTTTTTTGCACTCCGGGGCTTCAGGAAGCTTCCTTGAATAAATTGACCAGATTTTAGCATTGGTAAAGAGGGACACCATTGAATGGAGGGGGGGGGGGGCTTTGCAAAAAAAATTGCAAAAAAAATTCTTTCTTTTTTCTCTCTCTCTCTCTTCCTCCCTCCTTTTATCTTGGTTTTTCTCTCTTTCTCTCTGCCTCCCTCCTTCTCTCTCTTTCTTCCTTTCTCTTCCTTTCTCTCTCTCTTTCTCTTTTTGCTCCCTTTCTCTCTCTCTTCCTCCCCCATCTCTCTTTCTCTCCCTCCCTCCATCCCTTCCCCTCTCTCTTTCTTTCTTCCTCCCTTTCTATTTATATTTGTCTCTCTCTCTCCCTTTCTTTCTTTCTTTCTTTCTTTCTTTTTCTTTCTTTTTCTTTCTTTCTTTCTTTCTCTTTCACTCTTCCTTCCTTTTTTCTCTCTCTTTCTCTCTTTCTCTCTTCCTCCCTCCTTTTCTCTCTATTTCTCTCCCTCCCCCCTCTCTTTCTTTCTTTCTCTCTCTCTCTCTCTCTCTCTCCTTCCCTCTCTCTTGCTCTTTCTTCCTCACTCTTCCTTCCTCTTCTCCCCTCCCTCCTCTTTCCCCATAAGGGAAATGAACCCAGCCCCCTCCCTGGGGCTCAGTAGGTGCTCTAGTTTCTGGAAAAGAGATGCAAAGGCAGCCTGGTCCGGCCTACCCCCCCCTTCCCCCCCCCTTCAGGCCAGGCCCTTCAGCGGCAGGCTCCTTCCTCCTGGGTGCCCCCGGCTCCCCCCCACCTGCTCCTTCGGCCAAATGGGAGCTCTGAGGGTGGGGGCAAATGGGGGGCGAGGGGAAGATCCTGCCTCAGGATGCCCCCAAGCGTACTCAGGCGGGCTCCACCAGCTTCAAGGTGAGGGGAAGAAACACTGTGCTTCCCCCTCAGTGGATCTTGAGGTGCCCGGATGGACTGCGCGCAGCCTGGAGAGAAGCACCGTCCATCGCCCTTGGGTGGGCCGCTGCCTCCAGAAGCGCCAAGGCAACCGAAGCTTTGCCCTCAGCAAGTGCACGCCTCACCTGCCCCTGCCGCGGCACCCCTTTACCTCGGTGGGCCCTCTCGCTCTTTCTTCCTCACACGTAGAGACCTCTTCCTCCCCGCAGAAACCTCCAGCCAAGCTGGGTTAGGCGCAGGGAGGGCTAGGCAGCAGCGGAGAGCCTGGAATCCCCTCCCTCCTGCCTATTCCCAAGTTGGGAGGAAAGAAAAGCAGGACATTTTTCAAACAGAGCGGGACGCGGGACAAATGATCGAAAAGTGTGACTGTCCCACTGAGAGCGGGACGTCTGGTCACTTTATCCTCGAACCCTCTGGAGTGCAAAAAACAGCCCAATGGGCAAACTGGAAGTACATTTTCCAAACTTTCAGTTTGTCCATTGGGTGGCCTTTTTGCACTCCGGGGCCTTAGGGAAGCTTCCCTAAAGTGTCTAGAGGGTGTGAAACGGCCTTTCCCAATGATGAAAATGAGCTGGCCAGTGTGTACAAGCACACTGGAGCTGACATAGGACAACGTATCGCGTGCCCTCTAATATGGTTCCCTGTGCCACCTGTAGCACGCCTGCCCTAGGTTTGCCATCACAGATCTAGTCTCTTCTTAAAAACATCCAGTGATGGAGCACCCACAACTTCCGAAGGCAAGCGGTTCTACTGGTTTATTGTCCTCACTTTTAGGAAATTTCTCCTTAATTCCAAGTTGCTTCTCTTTTTGATCAGTTATCAAGAACATTCCATTTAAGAAATGGGTGGGAGGGGGGAGGGAGGTTACATTTGCAAGAAAGTCAACCGAGAGTATCCAGAATTCCCTAGCAGAAAACAGAAATTGTAACTCTTACCTGAACGTTTCCTTCCCCATCGTCTACCATCCTTTCCTGGGCTGCCAGCTGTGGCGAAGCATGCAAGGTAAGGACGTCAAATCTCTCCTGGCTCACCTTAGCTTGAAAAGAAGGATGGGGTCATTCAGACCAGAGTCAGGGGGAAATCTATGCTCCCACCCGAAGATGGGTGAAATTAAAGGCACCGAAAGCATTCACAAACCATGATGAAGTAGAGGCGTGTATCACAAATCAGATTGGCCTGAATTAGGCAAGAAGAAGGTGTGGACCTCCAGACACTGCTAAACTATCCAGTACTTTTAATCCTCGACTTCCAAAAGTTTTTTTTAATGACAATTTAAAGTGGGGGGGGGGGGGGTTTGACATATGGTCATTTTTCATACTTTCAATCGTTACAGCATCGCCATAGTTTACATTCAGATGCTTGGCAACCGGTTCATATTTATGACGGTCACAGTGTCCCGGAGTCATGTGACCCCCTTTTGTGATCTTTTGATAAACAAGGTCAATGGGGAAGCCAGATTAGACTAATAATGTTGTTACTAATTTAACAATTGCATTGATTCACTTAACAAAGGTCGTAAAATGTGGAAAAGCTCACTTAACAATTTCTCACTTAGCATTGGGCTCCATTGTGGTTGTAAGTCAAGGACTACCTTTATCTCCCTCCTAAGACCTGCAATGATAGCGAGAAATTGGCCATTAATCCATTTGTAGCTCAGCAACTGCTGGCCGCTCATAGTTTTTCTACCTCTGGTATGTGGGTTGTGAGTTGCCCTCTAGTGCAATGATGATTAACCTTTTTTTCCTCGGGTGCCCACACCCATAATTCAATGCCCCCCATGCGCCCCAGGCCCCGGTGATGCGCATGTCAAGTTTTTACAGTCAAGTTTGGAGCGCTTAATATTGAACTTTTATCTGTTGTGTGCTCTTGTGTTGTTGTGGTTGAAGCTGAAGTAGTCGTTGACAGGTAGGACGATGCAGCATATGATCTTGTGAGCCATATAGGGCTTTATGGGTAATAACTAACAGCATGAATTGTGCCTGGAGACTAATAGGAAGCCAGTGCAGCTCGTGGAGTAAAGGTGTTATATGGGTGTACCAAGGTACACCCATGACAGGCAGCTCAGAAGCAAAAAAAAGCCAGAAAGAGGCAAAATCTCATGTGCGCAAACATCCTCACATGAGATTTCACTTGCGGCACATGCGCAGAAGCCGAACCTCATGTGGGTGCATGCGTGCACACATCGGGGGCACGCAGCTGCATGGGCATTGCGATTTTTGCTACCACAATGCCATGTGACCCTGTACCATGTGCAGCCCACCACTGGAGCAGAGGGTTAAAACCAGGAAGTAACCAACATCTGGGTGGGTGGGCGGAGCCTCATGCTACTGCCACTACCGGTTCTCCAAACCATGCACCACCACCACTACTGACTCAAGCATGCCGGACAGAACCAGGACAATTTCACCACTGAAATCATGGCTTATGATTTATAACTTAACCATTAAATCTGTAACACAACATCCAAAGATGCCATCTGAAAAATGGTGTTCACAGAATTCTAAAATATATACGTGTAATAACATCTGGCATACAAATCTAAATAATAATAATAATAATAATAATAATAATAATTATTATTATTATTATTATTATTATTATTATTATTTAATAATTCTTCTTCTTCTTATTATTATTATTATTATTATCATCATTATTATTATTATTATTATTATTATTATTATTATTATTATTATTATTATGTGACCTCCTCCTGTGCTGCCCTGCCCTCCCTTGCATGCGCACAAGACCCCTCTGCCCCATTTCCCATTTTTCACCCTCCCAAACCTACAGAGGTTTTTTTGGAGCCTGGAGAGGATGAAAACACCCCCTGCCCCCCAAAGGCCCTGCAGAGGCTGAAAATGACCTCCCAGAGCTCTGCACGAGCTAAAAATCAGGTGGCTGGCACACACACGCATGCTGGGGCTGACGGCAATGACAACGGCTCAGGTGCCGGCAGATATGGCTCCCTGTGCCACCCGTGGCTCCTGTGCCATAGGTTTGCCATCACGGCTCTAATGTTTTATCCTAAAAAAGAGAGGGTGGGGTGGGGTGAGGAGCCAAGAGTTAAAACACTGGATAAGAAGTTTGGGAATCCAGGGATTAAGGTTGCAGATGGGGACAGAATATTATTACAGAAGGGAAGATTGGCATTGTCTGTCTTGGGAACTGGAGCAAGGATTTGTGCAAGAGTGAATAATGACTGAGCAGCTGAGGGTCCCAGTTCAGATTTCCAGTCTACTGCATATGGTGTGTGTGTGTGTGTGTTTGTAAACTCACACTTTCATCCTAAAAAAAATCCATCCATCCATCCGCAAATCGTGCTGATGAGATGGTTTAGATTTTATCTTTAGTTTCTACAACTAAGGATGGCACATTTAGATGAGATTAAATTTGATTATTATTAGAGTTGGAAGGGACCTTGTAGGTCATCTAGTCCTACAAGGGAGTCCCTACACTATTTCGGACAAATGGCAGCCCAATCTCCCTTTGAAAGTCTCAAGTATTGGAGCTCTCACAACCTCCGCAGGCAAACTGTTTCACTGGTTGATCGCTCCCACCATCAGAAAGTCCTTCCTTATTTCCAGGTTGAATCTTTACTTGGTCAGCTTCCATCTGTTATTCCTCGTCTGGCCTTCT
The DNA here is from genome assembly GCF_031021105.1 of Erythrolamprus reginae. Taxonomy (NCBI): domain Eukaryota; kingdom Metazoa; phylum Chordata; class Lepidosauria; order Squamata; family Dipsadidae; genus Erythrolamprus; species Erythrolamprus reginae. Next base: position 184,270,225 of record NC_091951.1, on the reverse strand, counting down.
GGTGCCTTGGGAAATAGTTTGACCCCCTCCTCTCTGTGGTAGCCTCTCAAGTATTGGAACACTGTTGTAATGTCACCCTGGTCCTCTGAATATAATATTCTCATACAATGTGCTCATATAATATAATGAACATATAATGTTTCGTCCTCCTATTTTCTCCACATCAGCCCTGTGAAGTAGGTTAAGCTGCAAAGTCACCTAGCCTGCTTTTATGACCATTGAGCCCAACACCTAACTAGTACTGTATACCAAATTGGCTCTCTCTTATTTGAGTTGACCACTAAATAGCAGCAAAAAACCCCAGAGAGCACCCTAGTTCTTTGGCGCCATCTAATGGCCACTTAAATTTTTGTAGCCCTGGGATTCTGGTTACAAGCTGGTTTGGACGATGGGGGTGGGGGTGGAGTGGGCATAGAATAAATAAATAAATAAATAAACAAACAAACAAACAAACAAACAAATAATACATACATACATACATACATACATACATACATACATACATACATACATACATACATACATACTCCTTACCGATTCTTCCCACGTTGTGGGTTATTCCTAGCCCTACAGTCTGTTCCTGGACTGTCCAGTTTTGAAATAGCTGCTTGAACATGCCAGATTCTGCTCCATCATGTACAGTCTCCACATTGGTGTTAGAGGGATAGCCTTTCTTCCGAATAAATTCCTATAGGAACAAGACAAAGTGCTACATTCTCAGACTGAAGCACATAGGCTTCAGGCAGGTCCTCCATTTTGGAAGGAAAATACTGACTGCTGATTGGCTAGACCAGTGATGGCGAACTTATAGCATTCATGCCACAGGTGACATGTGGAGCCATATCTGAGGGCCCACAAGGCATTGCCCTATGTCAGTTCCAGTGCACATGCATGGCTGGCCAGCTGATTTTTGGCCTTCTTTTTGGCCGTTTTCACTCTCCCCAGGCTTCAGGAGGCTTTTCTGAATCATAGGGAGAGTGAAAAACAGCCCAATGGGCCTACTGGAAGTCCAGAGGCTTCAGTGAGGCCTATGTGCATTCGCAAGGGGGCGTTGTACACATGTGCAGGGGAGGGCATTGTATTAGTGTGTGGGCTTGTGCGCTATCGCACATGCATGCACCCTGTTGGCACCCGAGCCAAAAACGATTTGCCATCACTGGGCTAGACTGTCTGGCAGCTCCCTATAAAAGGGCCGGGTGTCAGACAGAGGATTTGCTGGGTTGTAAATACAGTAGTTGCCAAATAAAGAGCTGTTGTTTGAAGCCACTTCTGTCTGCCTCTTCCATTCACCCTATTTAACATAAAGAGCATAACAACTCTCTTTACACCCTAATTGTTATCACCGGTAGTAAAAGGTTTTAGAACCTACTACTGATCTACATCTACATTTACATCTAGATAGATGATGAGATAGATAGATAGATAGACAGACAGACAGACAGACAGACAGACAGACAGACAGACAGACAGACAGACAGACAGACGGATAGATGATACATAGATTTATAGATAGAGATAGGTAGGTAGGTAGGTAGGTAGGTAGGTAGGTAGGGACGGACGGACAGACAGACAGACAGAAACAAACATAGAGAGACACAGAGCAGAGACAGACAGACACACAACATATACTTTTTATTTTTTGTTTTTTATTATTAACATTTTCCACATGCTGCATTTTTTGGTTTACTATTTTTTACTTCTTTTCTGCTCTTTGTATAACAATGCAGACCTCTAAAAGAAAATGTATGGTAGATATACTGGTATATACAGTAGTTGCCTTTTCTCTCCAACAATTTTTCTTAGATATATAATCATATGTGGGCTGCAAAAACAACTTCAAAAGCAACTGGGCTGCAGACAACTACAAGATGGTAACAAAGCTATGTAAGTTTCTCACTCTACTGCCTTAAGGGCTGATTCAGAGCCCCCCCCCCCTCCGGCAGTAGTAGTTCATGTGTACAACAGGACTGCTGAAGATCCTGCTCTGTCTAGTGATTACCTGTACTGTATGTGCACAATCTGCAAAGGTTTGGGTTCTTCTATTAGACTAGAGCCTGATGCAAATTAACACTGATCTTTAAAAAGCAAACACACAAGTGTGCTACAATTTTTTTAAAAAAATATTTCATACCACTAGCAACTGGAGCATGTAAGCGTTACTTTTTAAAGTACCACATTAAGAAATCTTATTTAAAATCTAGAGAAAGAATTGGGAAGTGGCCATTTGAATTGAAATGAACTACTCTACCATACCAGGGCTTTCGACATGGCTGTTTGTTTCTCCAGCTTAGTGGCTTTTTTCCCCTTCCAGACATAGATTTTCATCCCGCTGTGATCCAGAATGTAGCAATCCTAAAACCCAAAGGAGATAAATACGAGTATAGTATAAATAGTATAAATCACTTATTGCAAAAATAAAAATAAGTTCAAATCAGTGCAAAACTGGCTTTTATGAGCTGCTGAATTTGTTTTACAACAATTGGAAAATTGATAAAAATTAAGAATCCTAATTCCCTGCCCACACTCCTGGCAAAAAACTTTAGAAACATGCCTCACCTAGGGCCATTCATCCACCTGGCTCAATTCTCCAAGGTTTTAAGGCAGGAGTCTTAGTCTTACCAGAAATCTGGAACCCATACCACATCTCAGATATCAACACCCTTGAAAATGTCTAAAGATATTTCACCAGAAGAGCCCTTCACTCCTCCACTCGAAACAGAATATCCTACGAAAATAGACTAACAATCCTGGGCCTAGAAAGCCTAGAACTACGGCGCCTAAAACATGATTTGAGTATTGCCCACAAGATCATATGCTGCAACGTCATACCGGTCAATGACTACTTCAGCTTCAACCGCAACAACACAAGAGCACGCAACAGATTCAAACTTAATACGAACCGCTCCAAACTTGACTGTAAAAAATATGATTTCAACAATCGAGTTATCAAAGGGTGGAACTCATTACCGGACTCAATTGTGTCAGCCTCTAATCCCCAACATTTCTCCCTTAGACTGTCCACGATTGACCTCTCCAGGTTCCTAAGAGGCCAGTAAGGGGCGTACATAAGTGCACTGGTGTGCCTTTCGTCCCCTGTCCAATTGTCTTTTCTTTCTCTCACTTATCATAAATATTTTCTTTCTTTCATATATCCTCTTCTCTAAGGTCACTTTACCCTTATACATATTACTACATGTCTAGTTTTCTTCCTATGTATTTGTGTATTGGACAAATGAATAAATAAAAATAAATAAAAATAAAATCCCTCTTCAGCAATGGCTGAAGCCCAAATCCCTCATGAGCAAAATAGGTGTCCGCTACAAAACTAAGGCCCCTGTCTAACACCAACCCTAAGTTGGACAGTGAGCAAAAATATTTGATATGTTTTGTGTGGTAGCAGGATAAGGTCAAGTTTATTGTAGGGATCAGCAACTGACATACAAGTGGAGAGAAATTTCCACTTGTAACGTTCCCATATCCCCAGCTATATTCAAACTCAGCCAATCACATTTTAGCCTAGCCAATTGTGCAAATGTAAGCTATGTTATTAGTGTTCAAGGGTACTACCCTGTTTCCCCGATAGTAAGACACCCCTGATTGTAAGACGTATCGGGGGTTTCAGGGGGGTCGGCTAATATAAGCCGTACCCCGAAAGTAAGACATATGTCTTACTTTCGGGGAAACACGGGGGTATTGCCGCCTCCCTCTCATCTAGCTGCGCGCCGCCTCCTGCCCACGTCCCCCCCTCCATACGTCACCGCATCTGCCGCCTCCGTCTGATCCAAATGAGCGCCGCCTCCTGCCCACGCCTGCGCCGTCCCCCTCTCCATACGTCACCGCGCCGTCCCCTGCACTTGTCACTGCCGCCTCTGCAAATTTACTCGGGCACGTCCCTACTCCAAAGAAACCTCCCCCCCCCCCGCCCGTCACAGAAGGTAAAATGCATATACACTAAAAAAACACATTTTACACAGTTTTTTTAGCTGTCAGTGCCCCTTTAACAATATAAGACATACCCCGAAAGTAAGACATAGTGGGGCTTTTGGGGATAAAAAGAAAGTAAGACACTGTCTTACTTTCGGGGAAACACGGTATTTGGCAGAAAATAGGGCTTTCTGACTAAACCGATTAAACTGATTAAATTGACCACAACAAATACAAACTTATCTCTCCAAAATCTTGTGCCCTCATATGTTTGCCATATGTTTGGATTTTAGTTTAATATTTATAGGAAAACACCATCAACAAAAGAATGTAGGGCTTCAATCCACTTTGTGTAATAATCCAACAAGCTACAGTGGTACCTCTACCTAAGGACGCCTCTACTTATGAACTTTTTTAGATAAGAACCAGGTGTTCAAGATTTTTTTTGCCTCTTCTCAAGAACTATTTTCCACTTACAAACCCAAGCCTCTGAAACTGTAACCGTAAAAGGCGGGGAGAAGCCTTTGTGGGGCCTCTCTAGGAATCTCCTGAGAGGAAACAGGGCCAGAAAAGGCGGGGAGAAGTCTCCGTGGGGCCTCTCTAGGAATCTCCTGGGAGGAAACAGGGCCTCCACTCTCCTGTGGTTTCCCCAATCGCACACATTATTTGCTTTTACATTGATTCTTATGCAGTGATGGGCTCCTACAGGTACGGTCAGGTACGCAGTACTGGTAGCAAAATTTTGGTCAGGTACACAGTACCAGCAACAAAATTTTTATTTTTTTATTTTTCCTCCCTTCTGGGCTCTGGGTATGTTTTTCCTATTTTACTCAATGAGGTTGAATGTGTATAATTTTAGAAGAGCTGTGCGTGCATGTGTATGTGTACATACACATAGAGTTTATACAGTAGATAATGTATATTTGTGTGTGCCTGTGTGTAATATGTATGTACATATATGGCATATATACATAGAATTAAATAGTATATTTTGGATGCTCAGTAATAGTAAATAGAGAGGAAATTGTATCTCTTTGAGTTGAGGATAGGCCAGGCACCCTAATCCTAACCCTTGATGTGAGTGACGTCATGTTGCCCAGTCACATGACCTTTAAGCTACCGCCAGTCACATGACCTTTAAGCTACCGCCAGTCACATGACCTTTAAGCTACCGCCAGTCACATGATCATCAAGCCACACCCACCTGGTCACATGGCTGGCAAGTCCCACCCAGAAAGTAAGCCACGGCCACAGTGTGGTAGTAAAAAATTTTTGTAGCCCTTCACTATTCTTATGGGAAAAATTGCTTCTTCTTACCAACTTTTCATGGAATGAATTAAGTTCGTAAGTAGAGGTACCACTGTACTTTGTTCATGTATTAGACCAGGGGCATCAAACTTAAGGCCCAGGGGCCAGATCTGTCCCATGGGGTGCTTAGATCTGGACATAAGGGCCAAGCTGAAAACAAAGAAGTATCGGCCCACAGTGTCTCTGCCAGTGAAAACGGAGCTTGGGAGGGTCACGTTTTCTCTGGCAAAGGATTGCAGGAGGCTGTTGCTCGGGAGTCCGTTTTCTCTGGCAGAGTGCTCAGGCCACCACAGGGCCACCCAACATGAATAATGTCAAGCAGGCCACACCCACCCTGGCAGCAACCAACCCAGCCCTCTGAGGTCAACCACAGCCCTGATGCAGCCCTCAATGAAATGGAGTTTCACACCCCTGTATTAGAGCTAAGAAGCCTAGTTTATCGCCATTTATGCCATGCCAATCTTAAACTTACATCGTGGTTTAATAATTCCTGCCTGAGAGGGCGTTTGGCTTCTTCTGTAATTTCTATTTCTCCTCCAGAGTCTGTAACGCTAGAAAAGAAGACAAGTGTGTTTGGTTAGTTTGAAATGGCAGAATTCCTGAACTATTAGAGTTTCTTACAGACTCGATTAATTCTTCCCAGAGTATCCAGTATGACGTATGAGCATGAGGCCATACAAGTAAATGTTAATTAATTGATTGATTAAGTGTAAATTAACCTTCACAAATTAAATACTTATATCAGTACTTCCCATTCTGACATATTTCAATAGAGACAATTACCATTTCATCTCTAAAGCAGGGACCACCCAAGTTACTATAAATAACTGATGCATAAGCATGTGTGAATCCATCCAGAGAGGCCATCATTCAGTTGTATGATTCATTAGCTGTTCCTCCTCCATTTTAATATCTTGGAATTTAGTTTCTGATTGTATTAATTACAGTATGGCAAAGTAGAATGATTTCTGAATGTTCAGCAAGTAGTGATGGGCGAACCGAATTCGCACAATTCAGGTCCGTACCGAATTTTGCGGTGTTCGGTATGCCGAACACGAACACGAAATTTTTTGAAACTTCGGGCAAAGTTCGGGGTTGCGTTCGGCGTTCAGAGCTTTGACGTCACCGGCAGGTTGCTAAGGACACCAAGGTGATCACTTCCTGGATTCCTTCAAAGGGAGGTCTTCATGTAAAAATAACAATGTTTATTTTTACATTTAAGGACCGCCCTTTGCTTGCAGCACCGCTGCGGCATCCTTTTTTGTAAAAATAACAATGTTTATTTTTACGTGAAGACCTCCCTTTGAAGGAGCTGGGGAATCCCTCCCACGAAAAGATTCCATGGAATCCAGGAAGTGATCACCTTGGTGTCCTTAGCAACCTGCCGGTGACGCCCCCGGAATCTCTTCATGGGAGGGATTCCCCGTTCAGGTTCGAGTTCGGGTTCAGTTTGGGTTCGGCCGAATTTTGCATAAAGTTCGTCCGAACTTGCCGAACCCGAACATCGTTGGGTTCGCCCATCACTATCAGCAAGTAAATAACTGTGGCCTACAGCAGAAATGGGTGTTAAGTTACTATCTTGTTTAAAAGAAAAAAAAATCTAGAAAAATAGCAACCTATCAAGTAAGTAGCATCAGTGAAGAAGTTCCAATAAACTTCAGAGATAGTTTCAAAGATAACTACAGTAGCTTCCGTGATAATTTTGGTTTGGATTTTGAAACCATTCACAGACCTACAAATTTGGACCGATAAGATTTATTTTATCAAAATTGACATATTTATTCCAGCTTTTCTTGCCTGGCTGACATTATTCTGACTTTACCATTGCCCGGCATGTTAGCTTCACATACAGTTGTCATCTATTCCAGTCCGCCACTTTCCTTGCTTTGACACACCAAATTTATTTATTTATTTATTTATTTATTTATTTATTTATTTATTTATTTATTTATTTATTTATTTATTTATTTATTTATTTATTTATTTATTTATTTATTTATTTATTTATTTAATTAATTAATTAATTAATTGGAATGAGAACAAGAATAAAATAATAAAAATACAGTGAGAGGGATGATAAGAGTGTTAGTGCACTTATGCATATCCCTTCTACTAACCACTTAAGTATGATGTGGTCCACGGAAGTACATTTGTGACTCAAACTGTGAAAATTAGTACCTGAAACAACTGAGCCAGGTAGAGTATACAGGACTTTTGACAATTACAGAAATCATATTTTTTAAAGGTCAAGTTTCAATTCTATAAGCTTTGATGCATGATTCTCCAGTTTCCCCAAAATCTCACATTTCTTTTCCCTTTCAAAGTGTTGCTGAAAGCTGATGTGGGCAGTTTTTGCTTTCTTCCAATCCAGACCCACCTAGGTTGTCTAAAACAGGGCTCTCCAACCTTGGCAACTTTAAGACTTGCGGAATTCAACTTCCTGAGTTCTACAGCCTGCTTTGCTGGATGAGGAACTCTGGGAATTGAAGTCCACAAGTTTTAAAGTTGCTAAGGTTGTAGAGCCCTGGTCTATAACATCTTTTCTATAGAAGTTTCATCAACATTCACAATCCATCCCAGTTGTGCAATTGCTGCATCAATAACAACTATGGTCAAGTCTTGGTCACAAGTAAAAATGTTCAACACACCAATAGAGGAAGAGGTTGTGATTCTGCTGTTGGTCCACCATCTCATCAGAAATGGCAGGTTCGATTTCTTGGGCCCTTTCTCCCAGCTCAGTCTCCAACACTTTCATCAGATCTGAACTGGCTTCTTCATCGTCACCCTCTATGACTCCAATTTCAGCACGGCCTCCACGTTCTCTATCGCGGATATCTTGGGCAAGAAGCATAGCCTAAGAAAGACCAAAAGAACATGGGAAGCCCCCTCATATGAAATTGGACTATTGGCCAGACTAGCTCCGTTCAGCTGATCCTGAGTAGCGTTGAATTCTGTTATGTGCTGCGTTAGGAAATTTATTTATTACTTGTCAAAAGTTATAGCGCTATTCATCTCACCCAAATGACTCTACAGCAAAACCAAGAATTAAAACATTTTGCAAATGGTTTAAAAGTATAAATATGGCTAAAGGAAGACCGCTGTTCTTGGAAGGTGCATACCATTCTCAAAGACTCTTCTAATCCTGCTTACAATCTCTTTGAACTGTTGCCTTCTGGCAGAAGATACAGAACAACTAGAACTCGGACCACACGTTTCCTGAATAGTTTTTATCCCAGAGCTATACTCGCACTTAAAAACGAACTAAAGGGTCACCATCAGTGAACTGTCGAACAATATTACTCGATTTGTCATGTAGATGGTTGAGTGGTTCAGGGTGGGGAATTTGTAGTGGGTGGGACATTTTATTCTATTTTTTATTCTATTTTTAAATTTTATGTATGGTGGGACTGGTCTCTGGGTGTCACACGACTTTCGTTGCCAATGACAATTCGTTGTTTTGACAATGACAATAAATTTATTATTATTATGAGAGGGAATATGAATATCCTTCCTGGCTCCCTACAAGGAGGCACTTGTGCGCCCCCTCCTCAAGAAGCCTTCCCTGGACCCAGCCATTCTCAACAACTATCGTCCAGTCTCCAACCTTCCCTTTATGGGGAAGGTTGTCGAGAAGGTGGTGGTGCTCCAGCTCCAGCGGTCCTTTGAAGAAGCCGGTTATCTAGGCCCTCGACAGTCAGGTTTCAGGCCCGGCTACAGCATGGAAACTGCTTTGGTGGTGTTGATGGATGATCTCTGGCAGGCCCAGGGTGGGTTTATCCTCTGTCCTGGTGCTTCTTGACCTCTCAGCAGCTTTCGATACCATCGACCATGGTATCCTTCTGCGCCGGCTGAAGGGGTTGGGAGTGGGAGGCACTGCTCTTCAGTGGTTCTCATCCTACCTCTCCAGTCAGTCGCAGTCCGTGTTAGTGGGGGTGTCAGAGGTCGACCTCTAGGTCTCTCCCTTGTGGGATGCCTCCAGGGCCAGTCCTCTCCCCCCTGCTATTTAATATCTACATGAAACTGCTGGGCAAGATCATCCAGGGGCATGGGGTGAGGTATCATCAGTATGCTGATGATACCCCGCTGTACATCTCCACCCCATGTCCAGTCAATGAAGCTGTGGAAGTGATGTGCCGGTGCCTGGAGGCTGTTAGGGTCTGGATGGGTGTCAACAGACTCAACCCTGATAAGACGGAGTGGCTGTGGGTTTTGCCTCCCAAGGACAATTCCATCTATCCATCGATTAACCTGGGGGGGGATTACTGACCCTCTCAGAGAGGGTCCGCAATTTGAGTGTCCTCCTCGATCCACAGCTAACATTAGAGAACCATCTTTCGGCTGTGGCGAGGGGGGCGTTTGCCCAGGTTTGCCTGGTGCACCAGTTGCAACCCTACCTGGACCAGGAGTTACTGCTCACAGTCACTCATGCCCTCATCACCTCGAGATTTGACTACTGTAACGTTCTCTACATGGGGCTACCTTTGAAGAGTGTTCGGAAACTTCAGATCGTGCAAAATGCAGCTGCGAGAGCAATCATGGACTTTCCCAGATATGCCCATGATATACCAACACTCCGCAGTCTGCATTGGTTGCCGATTAGTTTCTGGTCACAATTCAAAGTGTTGGTTATAACCTATAAAGCCCTTCATGGCATCGGACCAGAATATCTCCGGGACCGCCTTCTGCCGCACGAATCCCAGCAACCGATTAGGTCCCACAGAGTTGGCCTTGGGGAAACCACAGGGACGGTGGAGGCCCTGTTTCCTCCCAGGAGATTCCTAGAGAGGCCCCACAGAGGCTACTCCCCGCCTTTTCCGCCCCTATTTCCTCCCAGGACATTCATAGAGAGGCCTCATGGAGGCTTCTCCCTGCCTTTTCTGGTTACAGTTCCGGAGGCTCAGGCTTGTAAGTGGAAAATAATTCTTGAGAAGAGGCAAAAAAATCTTAAATACCCGGTTCTTATCTAGAAAAATTCATAAGTAGAGGCATTCTTAGGTAGAGGTACTACTATAGTTCTATAAAACTTACATTCATGATGATATTGAAACAAATATAACAAAAGGCTGTTTGCCTTCCATATGTCTTACAATTTTTCTTTTCCCTAAACGAAGAGTTTTTGGCTATTGTTTTCTTCCCCACCCCATGGCTTTAAGAAGGGACATGCCTGACTCAAGGACAACAGGAACAATGAGAAACCCAGGTGCTTTTTCAAGAGGCAACTCGACTTTCTGTTTTTTCTTTGAAGACATTTCACTTCTCATCCAAGAAACTTCTTCAGTTCAGCTTCTTGAATTACAAGTGAAACATCTACTAAGAAAAAAACAGAAAGTCCAGTTGCCCCTTGAAAAAGCACTTTTGGGGCAACCATGACCTGGATGACTGAGAATCTCTATAGATGTGAACAAAGAGAAAGTTTTGCAAAACTCCTGTGCATCATCAGATGGAGCTGAGAAGACATAATCCAAGCAACCCTGCTACCCTTTTGGTCAACAATACCTTCAGCCGCTCCTGCTTGTTGCTTTCTGGACCATTCCACTGGACAATGATTTTACCCAGATCTAGGAGGAATACATCACCAAGGTTAAAGCTATTCCAGCTTATCTCCACCTGCAGATGAGGAGAATACAAGAACAGACAGGGAACGATCAAGGGATGCCGTCAATCAGCGTGGCTTATGTGAAATGCAACAGCCAAACCATGGTTGGGGCTCAAACTCACCTCTCTGGCCATAACGTTCCTTTTTCCTTTGACATGTAGAAGCCGCTTGACAGAGTAGACATTGGTCTCTGTATGGTTGAAGCCAGATGCCCGGCCTCCTTTCATGTAGCTGTTCCAAGTTAGAGGAAAAGGGGAAAAAGATATGATAGCCAGGCAAGCTGGATAACACTTCCTGAGGATTAAGAATATTAATTTTGATTTGGTGCTAAAGTTGACCCTTGGAAATGTATACAACTCATACCACCTGTGTGCATGTGTGTGAGAGAGAGAGGCTTTGTAGCTAATGTTTCAGGGGAATTCAGGGGATCGCAGTGACTGGGAACAGAGAAAGTGGAGATAGGCTAGAGATCAGGAACAGGGACAACTCATTCTCACCAGTATAGTTCTCTGTCAATTACTGTCAAGGATGGGTGGAGAATGTTTTAAATCCACAGTGGGAAAGTCTGTTGGTTGCACCTACTGTGGCATGACTATCCTCATCTATTTATTTTATTTTATTTTATTTTATTTTATTTTATTTTATTTTATTTTATTTTATTTTATTTTATTTTATTTTATTTTATTTTATTTTATTTTATTTTATTTTATTTTATTTTATTTTATTTTATTTTATTTTATTTTATTTTATTTTATTTTATTTTATTTTATTTTATTTATTTTATTTATTTTATTTATTTTATTTTATTTATTTTAATTTATTTTATTTTATTTTATTTTATTTTATTTTATTTTATTTTATTTTATTTTATTTTATTTTATTTTATTTTATTTATTTATTTTATTTATTTTATTTATTTTATTTATTTTATTTATTTTATTTATTTTATTTATTTTATTTATTTTATTTATTTTATTTATTTTATTTATTTTATTTATTTTATTTATTTTATTTATTTTATTTATTTTATTTTATTTATTTTATTTATTTTAATTTATTTTATTTTATTTTATTTTATATTTTATTTTAGTTTATTTTAGTTTATTTTAGTTTATTTTAGTTTATTTGTTTGTCGAACAAGTACAAGATAGCAGGTATGGATATAAACACAGACATAAACAAAGTAAATACAGATAAATGAGGACAACAGGACAGTAGGAGAGGGACGGTCGGCATGCTGATGTGCTTATGCACACCCTTTACAGATCTCTTAGGAATGGGGTGTGGTCGACAGCAGACAGTCTAAGGTTAATGTTTTTGGGGTTTAGGCAGTGAAGGGCTACCAATTTTTTTACTATCACACTGTTGGCGTGGCTTATGCAGGATGCCCTACATTTTCTTTCAACATCTTTCAGTGCATATTGGGTGCTCTGGGGTGGAGCTCCATTTTCGCTACCCCACTGCGTTCCCCCCTGTCTGGGCAGTAGCCCACCCCTGGGTTTAGGGAAGCATTGACCACACTGTTGCTGCAGTCGAGATTGGAGTGGTTTACATTAAGTTTGTATTTATTGTGTGTTGTTCGGTTGTAATGTTGCGGTTGAAGCTGAAGTAGCCATTGACAGGTAGGACATTGTAGATCAATTCAAAGGTGGCCTACTTTTAAGTTGCCTAAGCCCAAGATTTCAAATCTGGTGGAATAAGGTATTCTGTTGCGAGTATATTCTATTCTATGCCATTCCATTGTTATTTATTTTATTATTTATTCAATTTTTTATGCTGCCCTTCTCCTTAGACTCAGGGCGGCTTACAGCATGTTAACAACAGCACTTTTTTTAACAGAGCCAGCATATTGCCCCCACAATCCGGGTCCTCATTTTACCCACCTCAGAAGGATGGAAGGCTGAGTCAACCTTGAGCTGGTGATGAGATTTGAACCGCTGACCTGCAGATCTAGCAGTCAGCTTTAGTGGCCTGCAGTACTGCACTCTACCCGCTGCGCCACCCTGGCTCATTCCATTCCATTCCATTCTATATTCTATTCTATTCCCCAGCCATCAAAGAGGCACACATCATATTCACCACTAAGGAAAGCCTACCCACCCACCCTCAAGGTCTTCTTCTCAAATGATCTTTTCAGCCTTTCGGCAAAGATCAGGCATACTCACATGACCCCTTTCTTAAAATAACCCTTGAAGATCTCAGATTCATAGCCTTGCACCTCCCGGTGCTGCACCGGGACTCCCCCGAGGTAGTCATCCAGCTGGATGGTATAAATGGCAGCAGAGCCCTGTTCATCTCGCGAGGAGCAGCTTCCAATCCAGTAGTGAACATCATAGGAAACGATGCTGCCCAGCTGACGGGTCTGTGGATACGATAAAGGTTATGGGGCACATAAATCAAAGCTGAATACTTGGGGACTGTAAACAGCTGGATTAAGCCTTACCTTTTATGTTTCTTCAGAAAATTACAGAAGGGATTTCACTGAGTTTCTGGGATGCTTCCATCTTAGTATTCCAGTGAGTTTGTACCCAAAGCCTCAAAAATATATTTTTTTAAAATCCTAAAGGTACATCAACATTACCGCTAGACAACTTAACAGCACAATTTGATTTGCAGATAATCTGAAGTTCAAAGTCCAGGTTTTAAAGCATGTTTTTCAACCTGGACACCTTGAAGATGTAAGGCCTTCAGCTCCCAGAATTCCCCAGTCAGTTGGGCATTGAATCTACACACTTTTACGTTAAGAAAAACCTTCTCTAAAGGTTGAAGAAAATTAGTACAGAGAGTAAAGTCCTTCTTTTGCTGGGCTCTTCGCTGCCTGTCCTAACAATCAGTTCTGGGATTGGATCATTGGTCTTTTTCCTGGAGTTACATAGTGCTGTTCTTTGTCCTATGACACCATCATATGTAGTGTTTGGCCTATGTAATAATAATAATAATAATAATAATAATAATAATAATAATAATAATAATAATAATAATAATTTATTGGACTTGTATGCCGCCCCTCTCCGAAGACTCGGGGCAGCTCACAACAATAATAAAACAATATAGCAGTAAAACAAATCCAATATTAAAAAAACATATATAAAACCCCAGCAATTAAAACCATACAGCACATACATACCAAACATAAATATAAAAGCCTGGGGGATGATGTCTTAGTTCCCCCATGCCTGGCGATATAGTTGGGTCTTAAGTAATTTGCAAAAGACAAGGAGGGTAGGGGGCTGTTCTAATCTCTGGGGGGAGTTGATTCCAGAGGGCTGGGGCCGCCACAGAGAAGGGTCTTCCCCTGGGGCCCACCAAATGACATTGTTTGGTCGACGGGACCCGGAGAAGGCCAACTCTGTGGGACCTTATCGGCCGCTGGGATTCGTGCGGTAGAAGGCGGTTCTGGAGGTATTCTGGTCCACTGCCATGTAGGGCTTTAAAGGTCATGACCAACACTTTGAATTGTGACCGGAAACTGATCGGCAGCCAATGTAGTCTTTTGGGCAGGTTTAACATAATAATAATAATAATAATAATAATAATAATAATAATAATAATAACAACAACAACAACAACAACAACAATAATGTTACATTATACAGAAATAAATGATAGCCAACTTTCAGGTTACTTACTGAAAGGAGAAGATAGCAGTCACCTTCATAGAAGTTGCCATGAGTTTTGGGAGGCACCAATACTAGATCCATTTTCTGTAAAGAAGAGCATACCTTTAAAAGATGTGCCCGAAGAAAACCATGCCTGCAGTCATGATCTTGACCCATTGGGTCTCTGCCCAATAGCAACAGCTGTTAGACTTATATACCGCTTTGCAGTGCTTTATGGACCTCTCCAAGCACTGTACAGTGTTGGCCTATTGCCCCCAACAATCTAGGTCCTCATTTTCCCACTTTGGAAGGATGGAAGGCTGAGTCAACCTTGAGCTTGGTGAGATTCGAAACTGCTGGCAATCAGCAGTCAGCAGAAGTAACCTGCAGTACTGCATTGTTACCACTGCGCCACCATGGCCCAACATCTCCAACCTACAAGCATCCCTCGTTCCTGAAGCCAATAAGGGCAGTTTCCTTCTACTGTAATTAAGTGTGTACCAGACATTCATTTCTATTGTTTACTTTGACTTTAATGATCTATTTAAGGAACTCTCAGAAAGTAGAATGGTATTTCCAGATAGACATCTGGGGAATTTTCAATACATTGCAAAGGTTTTGATGCAACGGCATAGAACAAGAATAGCAACTTCAAAGCTATTATCATCCCATCTGGTACAGAAGTGCACAGGGAGTCCTCAATTTACAACCACAATTGAGCTCAAAATCCCTGTTGCTAAGTGAGAAAGTTCTTTTGCCCCGTTTTGCAATCTTTCTTGCCACATTTGTTAAGTGAATCCCTGCAGTTGTTCAATTAGTAACATGGTTGTTAAGGGAACCTGACTCCCTCAATGACTCTGAGAAGTTTGTAAAAGGTGATGTCATGTCCCCAGGACATTGCAACCATCATAAACAGGAGTCAGTTGCCAGGCATCTGACTTTTGATCATTTGACCAGAGGGAGGACGCAATGGTCTTAAGTTACTTTTGCCAATACCGATGTAACTTTGAATATCACTAAATGAACTACTTAAGCCAAGGACTACTTAATTGATAAACTCTGAATCCAAAATCAAATATGGGCACACTGCATTAGGTCAGTTCTCTGGATATGGCGATAGTCAGAGGTTGCAGAAGACACTCTGAAGTGTTTATTTTACATTTCCCCCTAAAATACCATGTGGGAACAAGAGAAAGAGGTCAGTGACTGACATTTATGTTCTTACACTATGAATATTTCACCAAGTCTTCTCTAAATTTGGGGAGAGAGGTGCTGAATTGTCTGTTATCCTTGGCCTGCAAAAGCCATCTAATTCCATCTCAAAGGCCACAAAGCTCCCAGCGACCGATTAGAGCCCACAGGATTGGCCTTCTCTGGGTCCCATCTATCAACTCAGCAGTGTCGGTTGTTGGGACTACGGGGAAGAGCCTTCTCTGTGTCAGCCCCTGCTCTTTGGAACCAACTGCCCCCCAAGGTCCGTACTACCCCCACCCTACTGGCTTTCCAGAAGGCCTTGAAACCTGGCTTTGCTAGAAGGCCTGAGGGCTGTAAGAATTGACACCCTTAATTCTGGCCTAGATATGATTGATTGGGATGCTTGATATGGTATGAATGTATTGATAATATTTAAGGGTTTTTAAAAAACTATTATTGTAAATTAATTATTTTTGATACTGGTTTTATTATTTTATTGTTGATTCATTCAAGAGTGGGCGGCATACAAATTTAAATAAACTTAAATAAACTTAAATAAACTTAAATAAACTTAAATAAACTTAAATAAACTTAAATAAACTTAAATAAACTTAAATAAACTTAAATAAACTTAAATAAACTTAAATAAACTTAAATAAACTTAAATAAACTTAAATAAACTTAAATAAACTTAAATAAACTTAAATAAACTTAAATAAACTTAAATAAGCAAATAAGCAAATAAATAAAAAACATAAGCACCCAAAACTTTTACTTTCAATTTTAAAAAGACCCAAAACAGAAGTATTTTGTAAGATGGGTTTTTGTGTGTGGAGGTTTTAAACTTCTATAGAGTCTACTATTTTTATAAACTTTACCCATCAAACAGTGGTGGTGTTGCAGGAAAAATACATTTAATACTCAGATTTAATCTCAGACACATCAAATTTCCTCTAGATGAATGAGCCAGTCCATAAAGTGCAGTCATAGGATTGGTACTTAAACACCTTTACAATCTACCCAGGATGTTACCTAGACGTCAGGTTCTAAAGAGGCCCAACATGGAACGAAATGGTCAACCTTCAACAGTGAATCTGGGAGAGGAAAGAAATCTTCAAATGGACATTGCAAGAGCTGCATTTATCCCACCTCAACTCTCCAGATGATCAGTCCGGGCATATTGGTTACAGCCTTGAAGGCGTTGGTCAGAGCCATGCTGTCTTCTAATCTTTAGATTACTCACAACCTGCCAAGGAAGAACAAAGGCATCTTCGTTAGTATTCTCATGAAAACATTGAGAGAGGTCCTCCATCGAATGAACATTATAGCACTTAGCACCTAGACTTACAGTATATACCACTTCCCGGTACTTTATAGCCCCCTCTAAATGGTTTACACAGTCATCATATTGCCCTCTCCAAAAATCTGGGTCCTCATTTTACCCACCTCAGAAGGATGGAAGTCAGAGTCAACCTTGAGCCAGCGAGAATCGAACTGCAGGAAGGTGGCAGGTAGCAGCAGAAGCCTGCAGTACTGCATTTTAACCAATGTGCCACCACGGTGGTCTCAGGTTCCCCATCCCACACTTTTTGACTTAAAGAACATGCTGCAAGCAGTCAACCCTAGAGATTTGGATGGGTTAAGACCTATGTGTCTTCAGGGCCAATCCCTCACATTGGAGTAACTTGAACCTAGAGAGCCAGTCAGTTCCCACCATTTTATTATTCTTTTTAAAAAAGAACTGAAGAGTTTACTCTTCCATGGGTCTTTTGCTGAATGAGTTTTAGGGGAGCTACATTTAAAAAAAAGATTATGAAAAGGTATGGGTACACAATTGGAAAATAACCAAATCGATTTCCTTCAAAGAAAATCAAATTAAAATGTTCTATAGATGGCATCTTCCACCATACAGGATTTCAAAGATGTTTCCAAACACCTCACCTATTTGCTGAAAGTGTAAAAAAGAAATTGGCACATACTTTCACACATGGTGGACTTGCCCCAAAGCTAAGATCTATTGGAATAAGATAGAAAAATGGTTAAAGGAAATTACAAATAAGGAGATTAAGAAGACTCCAGAATTTTTCTTATTAGGTATTACTGATACAAAATACAAAAAAGAAATATATTATTTAATAATCCACATATTAGTAGCGGCAAGAATTGTATTTGTGCAAAAATGGAAAGAAAAGGAAATTCCAAAAGATGAAGTTTTTAAGAAAATTATGGAATGTGCAGAATTAGATATGATGACGAGAAGGTTAAATAATCAAATGGAAACAGAGTATTATAAAACTTGGGATAAAGTATATACACGTAATTGGTGGAATGTTAATAAAGATTATTAATGGTACAAAAATAAACTATAGAAAAGTTAGACTTACTTGGTTGAATATATTGTATACTGGTATTTAATGGATAAGTTTTTAGTTTTATTCATTGATCGAGATTGAGATACAACGAAAATGCTGAAGTATGTAGATTTTACATCATACTAAAGATATTAAGAGATATGTTATTAACAACTTTTACCTTTCTGTATTGATCTAATTATAACTAGTCATTCTTTTTTGTATTAGAAGACTTCTATGCCTAGCGGAGCAATAGTAGCTCCTTTACACGTTAAATGTTGTATGTCTTGTTTTGTCTCATATTTTTTTAAAAATCTATAAAAAATAAAAAAAAATAAAAAAAGATTACATATTTGTAACATTTTAGGTTTTAGGGATGTTTTTCATGTATTGTTGTAAGCCACTTAAAGTCATTGAAAGGCAGCATCTAAATAATAGCAACAAATAAGTAGTTCAGCCTACTGCAGCCTTCCAAAGCAGACCAGGGCTAGCACATCTTGGAGAGCAATATTCAAAAGCAGTCACTTTGCACTGTTAAACACATGAGTTCCAGTTTGTGTTCTGACAGACACAAGATAATAGTTTGTGAAGTGCATAATAGGTTCATAATAACAACTGTCATCATGATTATTAATAATTTTTGACGGTAGTTGCTTTTTATAATAAGTCTGAAAATTGCTAGTTTTGGATATGTAATAATTTAATTACGATGACTATTATTTAGTATGACAGCAAACCACTAGGGGGCATGCTTGCTGTGTGTGTTTTAACTAGGTTAGGGAGAGATCCCGATTTTTACTAACCAAGAGGCGTCATCAGAGAATTTCATAGAATAGCATAGTTTGAAGAGGCTAATTGGAGGTCTTCTAGTCCAAACCCCTGCTCAAGCAGAAGACCCTATATGGTATTTCAAAAAAATTGTGGTCCAGTCTCTTTTTTAACAGCCTCCAGTGATAAAGCACCCACAACTTCTGAAGGCAAGCTGTTCCACTGGTTGATTGTTCTCACCATTAGGGATTTTTTCCTTAGTCCTAGGTTGCTTCTCTCCTTGGTTAGTTTCCATCCATTGTTTCTTGTCTTGTCTTTTGCATGCTTTGGAAAATAGTTTGACCCATTTGATCATTTAAGTCCAAACGCTTTTTCTGATACATGTACAAAACAATATGTCCCATTCAACGTTCCATTCCCCTATGGCAGGGGTAGGCAAAGTTGGCTCTTCTATGACATGTGGACTTCAACTCCCAGAATTCCTGAGCTAGCATGATTGGCTCAGGAATTCTGGGGGTTGAAGTCCACAAGTCATAGAAGAGCCAACTTTACCTACCCCTGCCCTATGGCATGGCTGAGAAGCCGAGTTCAAATGGTCAAGTTGAATCAGACATGGGACATCCTGCATGATGCTAATATGGAGATGTGTAACTTTGGATGTTCACATCTATGTGTTAAAAATAATATGAGTATGTGCATTCAGATGATGATGCAGAGAGAATAGTTTGGCCACTCATGTTTCAAGATTTCTCATTGTCCTCTATGGCAATTTTAGAGGATTTCTAAGTTTTCAATTATTGTTGACTTTTTTTTCTCAACCATCCTTGACAAGCTGGCTGGAGTTGATGGAACTTGGAGTTCACTAACAAAGCTTTCTCACCCTGGCTGTGTGGCACCAGTCATACAGGGTGCATACTGTGTTTTTGGGAGCATGAGACACATCTTTCCCCCCACCAAATAGGGTGAAAACGTGGGTGTGTCTTATACACTGAATATAGCCCCAATCAGCCACCCTACTCCTTGGCCTCTGCCTCCCAGCAATTTACCTCCTTGCAGCAAACAGAACCGAGCCTGTTAAGCCAAGCAAGCGAGTCATTATCAGCTTCCTGACCCTCAGCTGATTTGAGGCCACTGCTGAACTGAAAGTGAAACTAGCTGCAAAGAGGCAAATTGCTGGGAGGGAGATGCAGATTTTTATTTTCTGCTGAACTGGATGCAAAGTGGTAAATCAATAACTATAAATGTCTATACAATGTTCAAATTATTAGACTTGTTTTTTAATGACTGCTTTATTATTGTTCTAGAGAACAAAATGAAGAAGCTTTTTAAAATAAATGCTTGATCTGATAAGGCCCAGTGATATTGTATCTTCTTTTAAATAGTAGAGAATAACTATACTTCCAGAAAGCCACATCAATTATAACAGGATCTGTAAAAGTATAACCTGAAATGTAGCAATGTCCCATTTAATATTAAGATAAGGCAACCTTGACTTTAGTCATGTTTGGAGTAGATCTATTTAAACAATTGAGAGGAGTTAGTGTGACTACATTTAAGAAAACATACTGGCATTAATATACTACCATAATGTACATTTCTCCAATTCTGTGCTATTTCTATGGGTCAGTTACACATGCACAGAAATACACGGCAAACAGTGTATATCATCTGTGCTGTTTGCTCCTTGCTGGAAGACAAATTTCTGGGAGGCAGAGGCAGAATTTCCCCCCCTTGCTTTCCTCCCCCCAAACTAAAGTGCATCTTATACTCCAGTGCATCTTATACTTCAAAAATACGGTATGTCAAGCATAGTGTAGGAGAATGGATTCAGCGAAGGAATTAACATATCAGTCTGTTTCGATTTTGTCTGGTTTGGTTCCCCTTCTGCCCACTATTAAATTCATCTTCCCAACTTTAATTCAGTTTGCAACCAGGAAAACATGCATCCAAAATATACACAGTTCACATTGTGTGTCAACATTTTGCAAGGAACATTTCCCTAATCGAAATACAATTTGGGATGTCTTTTCATTTCCTTACCTTATTAAAATAAGCCTACGGTGTGGCATGCTTCTTTTTAAAGTTGGAATTGCCTAGCGAATTCTGAATGATGGGAATTTCAACACATGAACGGATGCATTCTGAAGTCTGCATGATGGTTCAAGAGGGCAAATTGAAATCCAAATGAAATGAATTTCCTCCTTTACCCGTGTATAAGCTGCTCCCAAAAGAGATGCCGAAGTTCTCACAATGGACAAAGAGGAAAAAAAAGTATAGTCTCATGGGTTTTCCACTTACACTTTTAAGTGAATTTAAATAAGAGAGGCACTCTTGAGAGAAGCAGAGTTCCTGGTAATGCTAAGGACATTTTTTGGGGAGGTGGAGAGAATATAAAGTAATTTACCCTTGCCTCCTTCTTAGGGCTGAGACAGAGTGATTGGTCCAGGGTCACCTTCATGTCTAAGGTAGGACTAGAATTCAGGGTTTCCTGGTTTCTAGCCAGATGTTTTAACCATTATACCAAACTGCCTCTACCATTGCAGTTCAGATGACTATACACTATAATCGTGAGCCTATGACACACACGTCATAGGCGACACACAGTAATGGGCAGCCAAATTTTTTACTGCCACACTGTGGGTGTGGCTTATTTTGTGGGTGTGGCTTAATGGTCATGTGACTGGGTAGGAGTGACTTGCTGACCATGTGACCGGGTGGGAGTGTCTTGAACGATCATCATCGTTCAAGTGAACTGTTAAGTCCTCAATTTACAACCTTACCAGTGTCGCTCACTGGGGTGACAATTTGCTTTGTGTTTCCCGCGCTCTCCTTCCTGGGTCGCCTCCCTGCCTCAAGCTGGGTAGTTAGGCGAACGGGTGCTGCCAGAAGCATAAATGCTGCCAGCGCCACTTCCACCCACACCTTCTGCTTGCACCTCAGGTGGGAGGTGGCTGCGTGAGGCTGGAGGGGAGCCGGGCAGGAGAGAGGGAAGCTCGTCTAAGGCCAGAAGGAGGAAAGAGGAAAAAAGCAAGGAGTACAGACACAGCAGCAGCAGCAGGGGGGAAAAAGGAGAGCCGAGCCGAGACCAGTAATCCAGGAAGTGACAGCTGCCAATCAGCTGGAGCTGTTCATGCACCTTCATTTCCACCGGTGAAACTGTGTTCCACTCCGTCCTGCCTGTTGCCCACCCCTGGTGACACACCATGATGTTTGAGTGGCATGCCAGCATTCACAGACCAAACATCCAATAACAACTATTCTCAAAAGCATGCCCAGCATTTATGTAATTTTCAGAGACTGTGGAGGTCAGGCCGAAGTCATTTTAATTGGGGTCTTTGGCCTGCCACACATTATACTATTTTAATATGCACCATATTTTTCAGAGCATAAGACACACCTAAGTTTTGGGGGAGAAAAATAGGGGAAAGAATCTGTTTATTAGGTATTCATCTGGCTAGCATCCTTAGCCAGCACATTATTTTATTTTATTTTTGTTGACCAGTGTAATATTTATAAGTCAGGGTTGAAATAAGGTATCTTGGGTGCTCTCTGATCTAATTTTATTGAAGATGTTTCATTGCCAAACTAAGTAACATCATTGGAGCACTGTTGATGTTATCTAGTTTGATAATTATACATCTAGAACAACCCCCCCCCCCAAACTCATATGGACGTCACATCTCTCTGTCTCTGTGAGCTTAAGGAATGGTGGACCGTGTATCGATTCAGATGAAATAGCTTTTCTGAGCTCATCCTTGACTCTTTGCTGCCAGGAGTAGATCTAAGTTCAATTCCAAAGCTTTTGTTTCCCCTGGATATGTAGAGGCATTGCTAAGATGTTTTGTGGAGCACCTACAGGGGTGCCTTTAAGCACGTCTACCCTGCCCTTCCCCTGGGATAAAATAGACAGTTTCTGGGACGGAGGAATTAACATTGCAGCAAGTGTGTGCTGCACCACTGCCAATTCTCTCTAACACACACACATACATGCGCACACCCTTTTTTTCCTGCTTTTGCTTCTTGTCATGGCAGGATCCTTCTAGTCATGCATGCAGAGCAATGGAAGTGGTGCAGATGTTTACAGTACACATCTCTATTCTTTTTGTACTGGACACAGCACAACCTGAATGTAGCCTAGAGAGAGAGAGACAGCACAGCCAAGTGAAGTGTTTGGGGAGATTGAAGCGGACTCCAGTTGCTTGCTTGCTTGCTTGCTTGCTTGCTTGCTTGCTTGCTTGCTTGCTTGCTTGCTTGCTTGCTTGCTTGCTTGCTTGCTTGCTTGCTTGTTTATTTATTTTTTGTTTTTTGTTTTTTGTTTTTTGTTTTTTGTTATTTATTAGATTGATTGATTGTTTGTTTGTTTGATTGATTGATTTTTATGCTGCCCTTCTCCTTAAACTCAGGGCAGCTTACAACATGTTAGCAATAGCACTTCTTAACAGAGCCAGTGTATTGCCCCCACAATCCAGATCCTCATTTTACCCATCTCGGAAGGATTATTATTATTATTATTATTATTATTATTATTATTATTTATTAGATTTGTATGCCGCCCCTCTCCGTAGACTCGGGATGGAAGGCTGAGTCAACCTTGAGCCGGTGATGAGATTTGAGTCGCTGACCTACAGATCTGCAGTCATCTGCAGCACTCTACCTGCTGCGCCACCCAGGCTCTACATCTTTCCTACTTCCGCCTTCTCCCCAGTTCATAGAAGCCAGGTGGTGGAGTTTAACAGGAGTCCAGCAAGAGTCAGACTCCTGTTCAGGCCTTGAAGACATGGATTAGACGTGGGTGAGAAAGAAGACAGACGCGGGAACAGTTCAGCACCTTTTTATTCCCTTAGCTGTTAGAAATATGAACCTCCTTTATAGGTATCCCTGCAGCCTAGCTAGCCATGGACAGTGGTTTATTTTTCCCGCCGCTAGATTATCCAATCAGCGGCGGCCATGCAAATCTGTACTCCATATGTCCACACGTAACAGCCCCAAAGGTATTTTTCCAAAAGCCAACTGGACTTTCTTGGCTACTTTTTTTCTTTGAAAATGATTCACTTCTCCAAGATCAGTGCCTGGAATGCCCTACCTGACTATGTGGGTTCTTCCCCAAACCCCAAAAACTTTAACCTTAGACTGTCCACAGTCGACCTCACTCAATTCCTAAAAAGTCTGTAATAGATGTGCATAAGCGCACCACATGCTTACCGTCCCTGTCCTACTGTCCTATTGTCCAAATTTACCTATACCAGTGATGGTGAACCTATGGCATGGGTGCCACAGGTGACACGCAGAGCCATATCTGCTGGCACGCAAGCCCTTGTCCTAGCTCAGCTCCCACATGCATGTGTTTGCCAGCCAGCTGATTTTTGGCTTGCACAGAGATTCTGGGAGGGTGTTTTTGGCTTCCAGAGAGCCTCCAGGGGGGTGGGGAGGACGTTTTTACCTTCCTCCAGCTCCAGGGAAGCTTTTGGAGCCTGGGGAGGGCGAAACACGAGCCTACTGGGTCCACCAGAATTTGGGAAACAGATCGTTTCCAGCCTCCAGGGGCCAGGGGAAGCTTTTTTCATCCTCCCTAGGCATTAAATTATGGGTGTGGTGGGCACTTATGCATGTGCGATAGCACGCACACAAGCTCTTTTGGCACCCCAGGAAAGAAAGGTTCACCATCACTGACCTATACCTACCGGCAGCATTCCCCGTAAGAGCAAGAGGGGGAGAGAGAAAGAGAGAGAAATGACTCTTGATTTAAAGCATATGGTAAAAAGCACCCAATTAATAACAGAGAAAAAAAACTCCAGCCCTTTGTGTGTGTGTGTGTGTGTGTGTGTGTGTGTGAACTCTTGAACCATTTATTGGAAATGGTTCAAGAGTTCACACACACACACACACAAAGGGGGGGGAGGAGACAGGGATGGAAAAAGAGGAGAAGAAGTAATAATAGTAATAGATTTTGGTTTTGTTTTATTATTAATTTCTTTTAATAAAAAAAGAAGGGATTTTTTTTCTTATTTATTTAGTTATTTAGTTATTTAGTTATTTATTTATACTTCTATGCTGCCCAGTCCCAAAGGGAGTGTCGCTCAGACACTATACTTTTCCGCCCACACCGAAAAAAAATTAGAGGGAACATTGCCTACCGGTACTTTGCTTTTGTTTATGTTTATACCATACCTATTATCTTGTACATGTTTTGACAAGTAAATAAACAAACAAACAAATAAATAACTAAAAATAAAGAAGCTTCTTCAGTTCTGGACTTGGATGACAAATGAAACATTGTCAAAGGAAAAGAAAACCAAGGAAGTCAAGTTGAGAATCACTATAGACATTCCCCAGGGATGACACTGACTAGTCTGGACCAGCTGGAGTTCCAGAGAAAAAGGCAGGGCCTTGGCCTTGACTCTGGAAAGAATTGTCCAGCCTTTCTCCTCTTGGCTAAGGTCCAGACTTGAGAGATCCGGTGAGGCCTTTCACACTCTAGAAGAGAGAGTCTTCTATTGCAAAGATGAGGGAAAAGCAATTGTCTTTCTAAAGCAACTCCCTTATAGAGCGAAGTGAAGAGGAGCAAACTTCCTCCTGAAGTCAATATTTCATAGAAACAATGGCATGAGAATGGGTCAGCAACAGCACCACCCATAAGGGCCTATGCAGGAAAGACACTTGGGAAGGATGCAGAACTCTCCTTCCTGTTTGTGGGTCAGTCCTGCAAGGTCAATGAGTTTTCTATTCATACCTAACGTTTCCTTAAATACATGCTTCGGATGAATCATAGCAGGACATTCAGTTTAAAGGTCATAGCCGAGAAAGGCCTCCTGCCTCCTTCTCCCAATCCAATTTGAGAGAGATGCACATACAATATTTAGCAGGCACATTGGCTAATTCTTGGCTCTGCCAAGCTCTGCAATATTATCCAAAACCCTTGAGTCTCATCCAGTATTGGGTTGCTAGCCGGTACAGGACACACTGCATACTCGATAGCAAAATTTTACATCTTTGGATGGCTTCTCTTCTTTCTCTACTTAAAAAAGTGCCTTCCCGCCAGCCCCTGGGCTAATACTAGTGATGGTATTAGTTCTAGACTGCTCAAGAATTTTCTCCAGAATCATCGATGGTTGGAATAACTTTTGGAAGCAATAAAGTTGCCCAGTAGCAGTTTGTGAATTTTGTCTGGAAAGCATTTCACGTGTATACAACCAAATTTTAGATTCTATAAATGTTCTGTCAAGCTCTCTGGTAGAATCCTCCCAAAAATTTACAGGTACAAATTTCAGACACACACACGTTTGGAAATTCAAAACAATGTTCTTTATAATGAAAATTCACTTAAACCAAGCCCTCTTTTGGGATAGCAAAGAGCACTTGTCTCCAAACAAACTGGTAATTTGTACAAGTCCCTTATCAGTTCTGTGATACTTAGCTTGCAGCTGTGAGGCAATTCACAGTCGTTCTTTTTTGACAAAGTGAAACACACTTTGCTCTGGTTTAGTTTCAAAGCGGGGAAAAATCAGCACACAAAAGGTCAAAGTCAGTAAAGCAGTCACGAACACAACCATCAGATAATCCTCCACAATGGTCAAACCCACAGGCTGCTATTTATAGCGGCCTCACTAATTACTACAGCCTCACCCAACCACAGGTGGCCTCATTTTCTTTGATAATAATCTCTCAGTTGTTGTTGCCTATGCATCATTCTCCGCATGCGTGGCTGTATCATTAACTCTTGTTCTGAATCCAAGGAGGAGCTAGATAATTGATCTCCTTCTGAGCTGTCTGCCACACTCTCCTCCTCCCTGTCACTCATGCCTTCTTGGTCAGAGGAGCCTTCATCAGCAGATTCCACCGGGGGCAAAACAGGTCTGCAGCATGTGGATGTCTCCCCCACATCCACAGTCCTTGGGGCAGGAGCTGGGCCAGAGCTAACCACAACAATAAACGACAGAGCCATATAGTAACTCCATCCAGGTCTTGCATCAGATTTTCCCGCTCCATGTTAACTACAATAACACAAGTGGCGTGTGTGTGTATCTGTAGGATGTTCTGAGAGCAAGGCCCAGTGGTATCCAGCAAAGAAATCTGGTGTTCAGGTAAGGTGTATTCCATGCAGGATAACCTATCATCTCAAAATATTCATAGAATTTCCAGAGGGGTGAGGGTTTTTGTTGTAATGCCAAAGGTGTTTATGTACTGTGTCCTTAATAGCTTTAGATGTTTTCTCAGGCAAAAGTAATCTGCTTTGTACTAATCTGTTACAATACTAAAAGCTACTTAAGTGCTTAAGGAAGAAAGCGATCCTTCCCTTTTGTCAGTCCGCTGCTTGTGGAATTAACTCTCTCCCAAAGATATGACTTGAACCAATGCTGATTTTTCCCCTCAAGGTCCAGAATATTCCTTTTGTTTCACATGCTCTGGCATACCCTATCTGGCTTTGTCATAGTTATTGGGTTTTTTTTTTTAATCTACTCATCTACTTTGTTATGATGATTTACTACTCTGATTGTATGCTTCAATCGATGGTTTTCTCAATGTTGCTGATCTACAACTTGCAACATCTTCAACTAGCATAACCAGTGGTGAGCAATGCTGGGAACTGTGGTTCAGCATGGGGGTGGGGACATAGGTTGCCCACTCCTATTCTGTGTTATCGATAAAGGAGAATATTTGTTGCTCACGGTTGAAATGAGGGGTTCTTGGTGCTCTCTGAGCTTGGTTGTAACAATAGCAATAGCAACAGCAATAGGAATAACAATAACAACAACAGAGTTGGAAGGGACCTTGTAGGTCTTCTAGTCCAACCCCCTTGCTCAGGCAGGAAACCCTACGCTACTTCAGACAGATGGTTATCCAACATCTGCTTAAAAACTTCCAGTGTTGGAGCATTCACAACTTCTGGAGGCAAGCTGTTCCACTGATTAACTGTTCTGTCAGGAAATTTCTCCTTAGTTTTAAGTTATTTCTCTCCTTGTTTAGTTCCCACCCATTGCTTCTTGTTCTACCCTCAGGTGTTTTGGAGTATAGCTTGATTCTCTCTTCTTTGTGGAAACCCTGAGATATTGGAACACTCCTATCATGTCCCCCCTGGTCCTTCTTTTCATTAAACTAGACATGCCCAGTTCCTGCAACCGTTCTTCATACGTTTTAGCCTCCAGTCCCCTAATCATCTTTGTCGCTCTTCTCTGCACTTTTTCTAGAGTGTCAAAATCCTTTTTGTACCGTGGCAACCAAAACTGAATGCATTATTCCAAGTGTGGCCTTACCAAGGCCTTATAAAGACATTTCACTATTTAAGCTAGGTAACATAATCAATGATAAACTACTTGTGTTACCTCTCATCTTCAGGGGTGGGGACATATTTCTCTATTTTTATACAGTGTATAACTTCACAAAATGTAACTTATGGATCTCTAGAAGATATTATTTATAACTCGGTGAGGTCCCTTGATGCTTTTTAAACTTGGTGGTTTTCTTACAGATTTTTTCATTACCCAAACTAAGTAACATCTTTGGAGCACTGATGATGTTCCCTAGTTTGGGGAATGAAATGCAAGAAATCCAGCTCTAAGAAGCTTTGTTCTGTGTTGTGCAAGAAATTCTACTCATGCTTTTCCATGCCATTCCCCCACAACCCACAAGTAAGATTTCAAAACAAACAAAAATAAAATAAATTCAATAAAAACATCCCCTCTACACAGCCAACCATCTAAAACAAGAATTTCATAGGGCTTGGTGCAATTTACTGCTTGCAGTAATGTCTCATTTGCATTGCTGTTGTAGGAATCCTCAGCACAATACTGAAATTCGGACATCAACACCCTTGAAAATGTCCAAAGATACTTCACCAGAAGAGCCCTTCACTCCTCCACTCGAAACAGAATACCCTACGAAAGCAGACTATCAATCCCAGGTCTAGAAAGTTTAGAACTACGTAGCCTAAAACACGATCTAAGTATTGCCCACAAGATCATATGCTGCAACGTTCTACCTGTCAATGACTACTTCAGCTTCAACCGCAACAACACAAGAGCACGCAACAGATTCAAAGTTAATATTAACCGCTCCAAACTTGACTGTAAAAAATATGACTTCAGCAACCGAATTGTCGAAGCGTGGAACTCATTACCGGACTCAGTAGTGTCAACCCCTAACCCCCAACATTTTTCCCTTAGACTGTCCATGATTGACCTCTCCAGGTTCCTTAGAGGTCAGTAAGGGGCGTGCATAAGTGCACCAGTGTGCCTTCCGTCCCTTGTCCAATTGTCTCTCCTTATCTCATTTATCTTTTCTTCCTTTCAAATATGTTCACCTATACTTTTATATCTTTTCTTTTATTCTTTTCTTTATTTATATTATTACATATCTATTCTCTTCAATGTGTATGCAGTGTGGTCGGGTAGTAGGAAAAACAAGTAGGATGCTTGGCTGCATAGCTAGAGGTATAACAAGCAGGAAGAGGGAGATTGTGATCCCCTTATATAGAGCACTGGTGAGTCCACATTTGGAGTACTGTGTTCAGTTCTGTAGACCTCACCTACAAAAAGATATTGACAAAATTGAACGGGTCCAAAGACGGGCTACAAGAATGGTGGAAGGTCTTAAGCATAAAACGTATCAGGAAAGACTTAATAAACTCTCTGGAGGACAGAAGGAAAAGGGGGGACATGATCGAAACATTTAAATATGTCAAAGGGTTAAATAAGGTTCAGGAGGGAAGTGTTTTTAATAGGAAAGTGAACACAGGAACAGAGGGACACAATCTGAAGTTAGTTGGGGGAAAGATCAGAAGCAACGTGAGAAAATATTATTTTACTGAAAGAGTAGTAGATCCTTGGAACAAACTTCCAGCAGACGTGGTTGATAAATCCACAGTAACTGAATTTAAATATGCCTGGGATAAACATATATCGATCCTAAGATAAAATACAGGAAATAGTATAAGGGCAGACTAGATGGACCATGAGGTCTTTTTCTGCCGTCAGTCTTCTATGTTTCTATGTATTATGTATTGGACAAAATAAATAAATAAAATAAAATAAAAATACTTTCTGAAGGATTGGTGATGTCACTCATGCACTTCCACTTCACAACTCATCGCACTGGGGACTGACTTAGCATGGCACTAATAGGACGGCCAACCTGATGGCTAACTGAAAATGGCTAGTGGTATTGAAGCTGCAAGAAAGGAGTGCCCCCCCCCCCAAAAAAGAGGAGCAAGTCCTTTGAGGCAACACTGTAAAGATATGGAGAATGCAAGAGATGGGATGGGCATTGCTCAGTGGTGGAATGCCTGCTTTTGATATAGAATATTCTAGGAACAATCCATGCATTCCAAGTGTGGTTTAGGACCCTTTGAAAATTCTGGGTAACCAATGTCAAACTGTATCAACTATCATTGGACTGGGGAAATTGTATATTTTGATATACAATATAAGACAACTCCTTCTTCTTCCATAGCCTTCAATTAACATGGGTTGATTAAATTTGGGGGGGGGGGGGAGAGAAGAGGGTGGTGTAAAATTATGCATATGGGACAGTATCGTATAATTTAGCTCTGGCATAGTCCTCTAGGCTAGGGCAGTATTTCCCAACCTTGGCAACTTGAAGATATCTGGACTTCAACTCCCAGAATTCCCCAGCCAGCAAATGCTGGCTGGGGAATTCTGGGAGTTGAAGTCCAAATATCTTCAAATTGCCAAGGTTGGGAAACACTGTTCTAGGGATTGCTACTCAGATGCTGGCACAGCAAAAGTTAAAGAAGCCCAAGGGAGAATGAGCAGCCTTGGAGGGGATGAAGATACGATCATCAAACTGGTATAAAGTCTGAAACCATCAGTGCATATTTTAGACATACTACAGCTTTTAATATCCCGGAAGGAGCTTTGTCAGCTCTAAAGTAACAAAAAGCAGAATCATTGTGGTCAGTCCAATTTGAAAAGCTTTCTGCTATCAAAACAAATGCCTGAGAATGAGCTTGGCACTCATTGTAATCATGTTGATTAATCCGGCTTTTCGTATCTTCCATTTGCTTTTTCAAAGCAAAAGCCGGATCTCATTGTTTTGTCTTGAACAGAAGATTTATTTAGGAAGCTTGGTTGTAGCCTTCCTACCATGTATTGAAGTTTGCTCTTCAAGTACTCTTTCCTTTGTTTCCGATCGCCTAGCTTTTGTTCTGATATTTTGCAATGTTCAAAATGTAAAACTTGTAGTAAAAATGCATTTGATTGGATTGAGTATACCCAATCCCTCTTGAAATACATTTAGACTTTATTCCAGGGCCTAGCCTCTGAAAGCCCCCAAGATCAGATTGGTCCTCATTCCAATGGCCTTTTCAAACCTATTAAAAACCTGGATGTGCTCCAGAGCCCTGACTTGGGAGGTTACATGGTATGATGTATCAATTGCTGTTTTCCTTGGTACCAGTGGTAGACTTGTATCCTTTGCTAATATTTTTTGGTTTTAAGGTGTTGTCAGCTGCTCAGAGTCACATTTATGAGATGGGCAGCCACATACATTGATTCAATAAATAAAATACAGAGCTGTCCAAGAAAAGTCAAAGAGTCACTAATAGACCTTAGAAGCTACAGACAAAAACTGTCCCTTATAGAGTGCCAACGCTCATTTCACATAATCACATGGAACTGAGCCCAAATTCTGTCTCTGACCGTGACTTCATACCCCAGTTTCAACCTTGTAAATAATGACATCCCAACAAACAGAGGGCATTTAAAATGGATCCTATTTGAGACAATGAGCACAACCAAACCGCACCTATCTCAGACACTTAATTTGCTTAAAGAAATATATTCTAATTTGGTTCACACAGTTCAGTGGATTGCCTTGAATAAGCTCCGTTCGAGCATTCTTAGGGCTGCAACCTTTGGTGGGGCTCAAATACGTGTAAGATTGAATTGCTAGTTAAGCGCTCGCATTTTCAGAAACCTTGCCACTTCTTCCTTCAATCTGATTTTTCTCCTGGGAAAAAACAACTTCCATCAGCTTAGCTTGATACCCATCCCTTCTGGAGGGTCTCCATCTCCTCCCACTTTTTCCCATCTTCCCCCTACGGCAGGGGCTTCAACCACCCCATAAATCATGCCACACTTACCAGGAATTTGCTGGAGATAACTTCCACTTCTCTCTAGGGCTGAGACTGCCAGGCAGAGAAAATGGTCCTTCCCATTCAGAGCAGCCTCTGATCCAGGCCAGCTTCTACAGAATTTGATTATATTTGCATTCTGCCTGCCTGTGAGCTGCTTGATCCAAACAGAGCTGGCCGTGCCCAATGACTTGTAGGGAAAGCATCTATTATTATTTTTTTGTCGTTGTTGCAAATCTTGAACTAGGAGGAGCTACAAGGGTTCTTAGGCCAGCCCTCTCTCTATTGCTGCCATCCCAGTTTTCCATTGATTTTTCTGAAATGCAGGGTTGCATCAATAATGCAACAAAATGGGAATATGGCATTAAACCACATTAAAGTGGTTTGCTCGGAAATGAAAGGCAGAAGACAGTAGACGGAGAGGCGGAGCAGCTCGTCTTGTGGGCATGAAGAGCCAATAGCCAGAAATGGGACTATATTCTTGAAGCATCTCATGATCCACGAAACTGCTGGATTGGGAACGGTTGGGATTTGGGGGCATCAGATTGTAGTGGTTGCCTTCCTTTCTTTGCAAATGGTTCTAGATGGGGAGGGTTGGGGGGGTGAGGTCACTCCCCATGGCTCTGCTACTCGTTTTCATTTCATCAGTATGGAGATGATATACCACCAGTGAAGGGCTACCAAAATTTTTACTACCACGCTGTTGGCCTGGCTTATGCAGGACACCTTGCATTTTCTTTCAACATCTTTCAGTGCAAATTGGGTGCTCTGGGGTGGAGCTCCATTTTCACTGCCCCACTGCGTTCCCCTCCGTCCGGGCAGTTGCCCACCACTGCATACTTTCGATCCCAGGCTACCCAAGTGAGGCTGTTGAAATTCAGTGCTAGTGCCTGGAGGCTTCTTCCTCTTCCTTGTCTAGATCAAACTTTAAACTGCTGGAATGAAGCCACCTTCTGGACTTTATTTTTGGCCAAAAATAAATCACCACCAGCACACGTTTCAAGTAGTAGGCGATATACCAGCAGATGGGCCAGGCTCTACGTTTCTCCACATTCACAGTGTGTTGTTATCTGCTAAGAGCCTCTGCTTGAGCATATTACACTTAGGAGCTCCAACGCTCAACCCATTCATGGCCCTCCAAGTAGTATAAGGGAGGTCAGATCCTTCAGCCATAACCTCCTTTAATTTATTCCTTGCTTCCTTTCTTCCATGTTTTAATTCAATTGTGGCAAGAATGTTTGTTTTTGCCATAATGCTGATCCTAGTACTGAGTCAGCGGGTTAGGAGCATACAGTATGTCCGTTCCGAGCAGTGATGGGATCCTACGGGTACGGTCAGGTATGCAGAACCAGAAGGGTATGTTTTTCCTATCGAAGTAAATGAGGTTGAATGTTATAATTTTAGAAGAGCTATGCATGCGTGTGTGTAGATACACTTTATTTAGTAGACAATGTATATTTTTGAGTGCCTGTGTGTAATATGTATGTACACATAGGGCATATATACATAGAATTAAACAGTATATTTTGGATGTTCAGTAATAGATAGGGAAATTGTATCTCTTTGAGGTGAGGAGAGGCCAGGCACCCTAACCCTAACCCTTGACGTGAGTGACGTCAGGTTGGCCACCTTTAAGCCGGTCACATGATCTTTAAGCCACCCCCAGTCACATGATTGTCAAGCCACTCCCACCTGGTCACATGGCCAGTAAGCCACACCTACAAAATAAGCCACACCCACAGTGTGGTAGTAAAAAAATTTGTAGCCCTTCACTGGTTCCAAGGATGTCATTCTCTTGCTTAGTTCTCTCAGCATCTGCTGCTACTTCTCTTTTGGTCTTTGGTGGGGCAATGCCAGCAAAAGGATATATTTTATCAACTGGTGTACATTTAAGACAACCAGTCACTAAGCACACTACCTCATTGAGGGTGGCATCGACTTATTTCACATGGGCAGTTCATGTGCCCCACACCGTGGCAGCAGACTCTGCTGCAGATGCTCAAGGCCAAAGCAGATGTGCCCAATGTGGGTGGTGGAACATTCCATGTGTAGTTTATCAATTGGAGGCTAATTGGGGAGAAAACAACTGCAGACCGGACCTACTATAAATGAGGGGCTGTGATTGTCGGGACTGTCCAGGCACAAGGATTTTACATCTTCTCCATAGGGTTTCACCTCCCTGGTCAGGAATGGCACACGGCTTGGGAGCTCTCACAGCTTCTGCTTGAAGAGAAGGTAACTGCTGTGGCCCAGGGGGTGTTTGCACAACTCCATCCAGTGCATCAGTTGCATCCTTTCCTGGATCAGAGGGGCTTGCAGTAACATCTCACAGCTCAATTATTGTAACATGCTCTATGTGGAGCTCCCCTCCGAAGCTTCAACTGATCCACAATGCAATGCCACGAGCAGTGATAATATTGCCTCAGCCTGTTAACAGGACATCTTTCTGCTCTGTGATCTAGACTGTGCTTCCAGGTGCAACTTAGAGACATAGAAACATAGAAGTCTGACGGCAGAAAAGACCCGTTGTACCTACCTGAACGGTCTTCTCGATGCACTGGAAGGAGAGTCCAACATGGGTATTTAACCAATGCGATTGGTAGAGACTGAGTAAAAATTTACATAATAAAAGTTACCGCCCCCTTGCGGTCCCCCCATGAGCTCAGTTTTAAAAACGAAAGGCACTTAAGAGGATAACCAACTTTTATTGACCAATGCAATAACTCAGGAACCAACCCAACCTCCGGTGTCCCTGAACTTCAACTACCGGGTGGGTTTGGACTCTCCTTCCAGTGCATCGAGAAGACCGTTCAGGTAGGTACAACGGGTCTTCTCCACTGCATCTGGAAGGAGAGTCCAACATGGGATATACCAAAGATCTTTAAAGCCCATGGGAGGGAGAAGGTCTAACTAGGGACTTAGGAGAAACACAAACTCTTTGAAGAACCCTCCTGCCAAAGGCCGCTTCCGCTGAAGCAAAGGAGTCCAACTTATAATGTCTAATAAATGTTGTAGGGGCTGCCCAGGTTGCAGCTCGACAAATGTCCTCTATCGATGCTTGAGTAGACCAAGCCGCCGAAGTCGCCGCACTCCTGGTTGAGTGAGCTGTCAATCCTTCTGGAACTGTGTGTCCTCCAGCCTTGTAGGCCTCCGAGATACAGTCCTTAATCCACCGACTAATGGATTTCGCCGATAATTCAAGTCCCTTCCTATATTCAGAAAATGAAATAAAAAGATTCTCAGACTTACGAAATTCCTCTGTCCTTCTAATGTAAATCTTTAGAGCTCTCCGGACATCCACCTTATGCCACAGTAGCTCTGATGGATGACTCCCGTGAGAGCAGAAATCTGGGAGAATAAGTTCCTGTTTCCTATGAAACACTGTATTTACCTTTGGTACAAAGGTGGGGTCCAAACGAAGAACTACCCTATCCGGATAAAAGACACAGAGGTCAGGTCTCACGGATAACGCTGATAACTCCGACACCCTGCGTGCAGATGTAACAGCTACAAGAAAGGCTGTCTTGATGGAAAGTAGCCTAATTGGTATAGACCTCAATGGTTCAAAGGGAGGTTTAGTTAAAGCCTTAAGTACCCACGTGAGGTCCCAGGATGGAAATCTCCTGACAGGCGGAGAATGTTTATTCGTGGCTCCTTTAATAAAATCTCTGATCCAAGGATGCTGAGCCAAGGGACGAGACTCTGGAGTTTGAATCATGGTGGCTAAGGCTGCCACCTGTCGCCTCAAAGTATTAGGAGCTAAGCCACGTTCCACCCCGGCTTGCAGAAACTCTAAAACAGTTATTACAGAAGCTTCCCTAGGATCCTGTAAATCCTTGTCGCAAAATTTACAAAACGCAGCCCAGGTCGCCTGATAAATTCGTGAAGTCGATGGGCGCCTGGCAGCCTGCATGGTATCTATAACCTTCTCTGGTAAGTCCAACTGCTTTAATTTATGCCTTTCAAGTGCCAACCTGTCAAGTGTAGCCACTGAGGATCTGGGTGTTTCAGATTCCCCTGGCTCAACGAGATGATCCGATCTGGAATCCTCCACGGGGGTGACACTGAAAGTTCCACCAAGTCCGCGAACCACGGGCGACGTGGCCAATATGGCGCTAGTAAGATCACTTCCGCCTCCTCGTGAAGGATCTTTTCCACCACCCTCGGGATGAGATTCACGGGGGGAAATGCGTACAGGAGACCTGGAGGCCAAGGTGACAGTAGGGCGTTGGTCCCCTCTGCTCCTGGATCCGGAAACCGTGTGAAAAACCTCGGAAGCTGAGTGTTCTGGCCGCTGGCAAATAGGTCCACTAGGGGGACCCCAAACCTCTGGGTCAACTGGTAGAACAGGTCTGGATCGAGTCGCCACTCTGACGGATCCAGGGTAGCCCTGCTGAGCCAATCCGCTGTGGAGTTGCTGATCCCTGCGATATGTTCCGCGGTCAGTGACGCCAAATGGGTCTCGGCCCAGGTGAAGAGCCTCATAGTTTCCTCCATAAGACGTTGGGACCTCGTGCCCCCCTGATGATTCAGGTGGGCCCTGGTTGCTACATTGTCTGTTAAGATAAGTATGTGTTTGCCTTCTACTAGGGGGGCAAAGGCCAACAGGGCTAGGAACACTGCTCTTAGTTCTAAGAAATTGATATTGACCGAAGCCAATTCCTCTATTGTCCATTGTCCTTGGGCCATATGACGTCCCAGGTGGGCACCCCACCCGTATAAACTGGCGTCTGTGGTCAGAATGAGACGGTCCTGGGTACGAAAGGGGGAACCCTCCTGAATTGTTGCGGTGAGCCACCACTTCAACGACTCTTTGACCTTCCTTGGTAGGAAGATAATCCTTTGCGAGTGACTGACCCTGGCCCTCTGGGCTGGCAAAAGAAACCACTGAAGGCCTCTTATATGGTGTCTGGCCCAGGGAACTATACCTATGGCTGACACCAACGTACCTAGCACCTTTGACAATAGCGCCATCGGGGCCCGTCTGAGGCGGATCAAGCCGGCAACCAGGCGATGAATGTTCTCCTGCCTCTCGGGAGAGAGGGTTACCTTGCCTGATATGGTGTCGATGATGGAACCCAGATGTTGTAGTCTGGTTGTTGGAGACAGCTGACTTTTCTCCACGTTTATAGTGAAGCCATGCGCTTCTAAGGTCCGTATTGTTCTGGCTAAGTCCTCTCTGGCCTGCCTGGGAGACCTGGACAAAATAATTATGTCGTCCAGGTAGGCCATCAGTCTGATAGAATGAGACCGAAGACTGGCCGTCAGGGCGTCCAGCAACTTGGTAAAAGTCCGTGGGGCCGAGGAGAGGCCGAAGGGCATTGCCCTGTACTGGTAATGTACGCCTTCTGAGCAGAACCTGAGGAACTCCCGGTGTGTCGGGTGTACAGGTACGTGGAGGTAGGCCTCCTTTAAATCTATTGAAGTCAACAGGTCCCTGGACCGTACCGAGGGAAGAATAGTCTGTAAGGAGTGCATATGGAACCTCCTGTACTTGATGTAGATGTTGAGTTGTTTCAAATTCAGTATCATTCGGTATCCTCCTGAAGTCTTGGGTACCAGGAAGATCCTGGAGTAAAATCCCCTGCCAACTTCCTGCTGAGGTACCTGTTCGATGGCTTGTATTTCCAGTAAATGGGCAATCTCCTTGCGGATCTGCTGCCTCTTGTGTAGGTCCCGAAGCCTCGGGCAACTTACAAAGCGATGAGGAGGGGGCCCCATGAATTCCAGACGAAGTCCTTCCGATACGGTGGCTAAAACCCACTTGTCCGAGGAAGTGAGCAGCCAGGAGGGGCTGAAGTGCTGCAGCTTCCCTCCTAGAGGTAGGGGCCCGGAGGAGTCATTTGGAACGACGATATCCCCTCTGGTTGCCTCCACGAAAGGGCCGCCTGGACTGCTGGAAGCCTCTGGGACGATCCTGATAAGATCCGCGATCATTCCTGAATGATTGCTGGGAGTACTGATTCTGGTGAAAACCTCTCTGCGCCTGTCCTTGTCCGGTAGAAGCATCCCAACGTGGGTTCTGCCGTCTGGTGTAGGGAGTAAAGCGACGGTCCTGGCGTCTATTGGACTTAAGGAGGACCTTCCTCTTGTCCTTGTCCTCTATGAGGACTTTATCCAAAATGTCACCGAAGAGCATCGATCCCTGCAGTGGAGCTGAGGCCAGGCGCCATTTTGATTTCAAGTCCGCTGGCCAATTTCTCAGCCACAAAAGCCGGCGCGACGACAGCGTAGTGGCCATGCCCCTACTGGCAAACTTAGCTGCGTGTAGGGTGGCGTCGGCGGAAAACTCAGCTGCGGCCTGTAGTTTGCTGATATCCTGGCGAAGTCTGGCTTCCTCCGGGCCAAGGCGTGACTGCAGTTCCTGGAGCCACATGATGGAGGCCCTGTTGAAGAAGGAGGCCGCAGCAGCCGCTCTGAAACCCCAGCCCGCCATTTGGTGGGTCTTGCGTAATAGGGTTTCCGCCTTTCTGTCCTCTGGTTTCAAGCTCTCCCCTGTCTCTGACGGTACAAGGGCACTGGAAACCAGCGTGACTACTGGCTGGTCAATGGGGGGAAACTCCAAAAGTTTTTCCACCTCATCGTCGAATGTGTAGAACTTGCGCTCCAAATTCGAAGGGCCCTGAGCCGCTGCGGGGTGTTGCCAGGGCTTTTTGACTCCCTCAACGAAGATATGCGATGCCGGGATGTGGTCCGACTCGGGTTGGGGTTCTCTCAAAAGGGAAGCAGATGTCTTGCCGGTCTCTGCTTCTGGTGTCTTAGCCGCTCCCTGCAGGTCCATTACCTGCTTTGCCTTAAAAAGCAGAGTCCGAAACAGCGTGGGCTTAAACAGTCCGGCCACTGGCTGCTGTTCTGGGGTGTTCTCATCCTCTGAGAACTCATACTCTTTATCACTGTCCTCGCCAAAGTCCGGATCCTCTGAGAGAGACCCCAAACCCGAGGGGGGCGGTACTGGCCAAAGGCTTCTTGCCTGAGTCTGAGGTCGGTTCACTTGCTGGCCTGTCCCGGCATTTACTCCTTGAGCATAGACATTTGCAAACATCTCCTGTAATTCTGGAGCCATGTGCTGCCACGAACCAGTCTGGGGGCGCAGCCCCGCCGCTGTGGGTGTAAATGTGGCAGAAGGTGCCTGGGTGCCCCTCCTTGGGAGCCCGGAAGGTTCAGGTCTAGTCCAGGACAAGGCTGGAGACGGGGCCTGTGGCAATGACATGAACTGTCCCTCTGGGGACCAGTCACCCTCCTGTAGGGGTCCCAGGTGTCCAAAGGCTGACTGGGGGGTCCCAGGTTCAGGTGTGGTTGGCTGCCTCTGAGTCAGAGGTACTGGAGAAGGGGAGGGGTGCAAGGCTGCCTCCAATTTCTTCTCTAGCGCCTTTATGCGCTTTTCTGCCTCTTTTAATGAGGCCACCGAAGCAGGGGACTGGGAGGGCTTTGACCTCTCCTTATCCTTCCCCTTAGCCTTCTCCTTGCTCACCACTGGGGAGCTGGCCTTCTCGGTATTGGGCTTATCCTCCATTGTACTCACAGCTCCGGTGTTATAATAGGAGTATCACGAGAAAATTGCCTCTCAACAGCTTCGTCACGAAGGAAAAAATGGCTGCCGATGCTGGCCTCGCCCTTGCGGCTGCGCATTAGAGCCGTAGCCCAATTCGCGCCTCTCAGCTGCCGGAAGCCCTTCCGGATGGCGCTCCTGCGCTCCGTGGGGGGGTGTAGTCAAAATGGCGCTGCCCAGCGTTTTCGCGGGTCTTTTGCGCTCACCCCCCCTTTCGCCGCTTCTTCGGGCTTTCCCAGCCCGGTCTCTGCCCTCCAGGGCTCGCCCAGTCCAGCCGCGGCGATCCCAGCGCTGGCGGCGGCGGCGGCGGCGGCAGCGGAAGTCTCTGCGGCATTCCTCGCCGCTTCACAGCTGATTCGGGCTCCGGCGCTGCCTGCGAACCCCTCCGGGGGTCGCCGTTCTCCCCGAGCCTCCCAGTGGGGGGGGCGGACCCCCCCACCTTCGGCTCGCAGCCCTTGTTTGACCGCTGAGGCCAGGGACTCCGGGCTGAGGTGCTCCTCTTGGGGGCAGTTCCCTCGGGGGGAAGCAGCCCCTAAGGAGATCGTTGGGGGTGTTGTCCGCGGAGGACAGAGACCCCTGCCTCCAACGTTGATCAGATCTGTAAGGAGACAAAAGAAAAAAGATTAAACTGGTAATAACACCTTAAAATTTATTCAGCAAAACTCAGTATGTCTCTACTCTGGGACTGAGTTTTTAAAACTGGGCTCATGGGGGGACCGCAAGGGGGCGGTAACTTTTATTATGTAAATTTTTACTCAGTCTCTACCAATCGGATTGGTTAAATACCCATGTTGGACTCTCCTTCCAGATGCAGTGGAGAAAGACCTCATGGTCCATCTAGTCTGCCCTTATACTATTTCTTGTATTTTATCTTAGGATCGATATATGTTTATCCCAGGCATGTTTAAATTCAGTTACTGTGGATTTACCAACCACGTCTGCTGGAAGTTTGTTCCAAGGATCTACTACTCTTTCAGTAAAATAATATTGTCTCACATTGTTTCTGATCTTTCCCCCAACTAACTTCAGATTGTGTCCCCTTGTTCTTGTGCTCACTTTCCTATTAAAAACACTTCCCTCCTGGACCTTATTTAACCCTTTGACATATTTAAATGTTTCGATCATGTCCCCCCTTTTCCTTCTGTCCTCCAGACTATACAGATTGAGTTCATTAAGTCTTTCTTGATATGTTTTATGCTTAAGACCTTCCACCATTCTTGGAGCCCGTCTTTGGACTCGTTCAATTTTGTCAATATCTTTTTGTAGGTGAGGTCTCCAGAACTGAACACAGTACTCCAAATGTGGTCTCAGCAGCGCTCTATACAGTGGGATCACAATCTCCCTCTTCCTGCTTTTTATACCTCTAGCTATGCAGCCAAGCATCCTACTTGCTTTTCCTACTGGCCGACCACACTGCTCACCCATTTTGAGACTGTCAGAAATCACTACCCCTAAATCCTTCTCTTCTGAGGTTTTTGCTAACACAGAACTGCCAATACAATACTCAGATTGAGGATTCCTTTTCTCCAACTTAAGGTGCTGGTTATTACCTACAAAGCCCTATGTGGCAAAACCTGGTTATTTGGGGGAAAAACAGTCTTATTTGGCTTCAGCCTGCATAATGTGACCCAGTAGACTGGCTCATTTTAAGTATGTTGTATTTCAGGAACCAGAAAGGCTGGCTTGCCCTTTAGAAGGCCTCCCGCCAGTGAAGGGCTACCAAAATTTTTACTACCACACTGTGGATTGGTTTTGCATTTTCTTTCAACATCTTTCAGTGCAAATTGGGTGCTTCGGGGTGGAGCTTCATTTCTGCTACCCCACCGTGTTCCCCGCATCCAGGCAGTAGCCCACCCCTGCCTCCCACCCAAGGTCCACATGGCCCTCTTCCTGATGACTTTCTGGAAGGCCTTGAAAAACCTGGTTTATTTACCCAGGACTTTGGATAGGGTGGGTGGGATTCCGGTTTGTAATGTTTTATATTGGTTATTTGGACTGCCACATTATTACGTGCAAGATAATTTTTCATATTTTGTTGGTTTTACGCCTACATATTTTCCCCTCCGGAGAGAGGCATCATATAAGTCTAATAAATAATAATAATAATAATAATAATAATAATAATAATAATAATAATATTTTCATATTTTGTCGGTTTTGCTCCTACAACCAGACAGAATTCAAACTGAATGATTGGATGAATAAACCCACCTGCTGGTGTTTCCCCAACCCCTACACCTCCCTTACTCAAGATATTAAGAGAAGCTGGAAATGCTTAACTCATGAGCCAAATGCAGTTCTCCAGGCCTCTTGGCTACCACTTCCAGATTCTTACAAGGTGCATCCCCCCCCCCCACCTGCATAGCTCTTCAAACTGGTTAATGTATTGCTTGCCCCATCCAGCTGTGCCTCATAACTGGAAAAAAAACCCCAATGTGAACTTTGTACAGACAAGTAACTCAATCATATTAAATTTCTCCCCATTCCTTCTTGATGGAGAACCCCCCCCCCCAGACACAAATCTCTCCTCCCAGGGTCTGGTTCTACTCTACAAGGAGGGCGCCAAGGAAGTTCAACTAAATAATTTGCATTACGAGGGAAAATCTCTTTCTGAACCAGCTACTTCCAGAACCATTGCGATGAGAAATAAATTCCCAACACTCTCAGAATCTCTTTTGGCAGAAGTTAAGGATATAAAACTTAGAAACTAGGGAAAGCAAAACTCTTTTTTTAAATTTCCAAGTCCTTGCAGAGTAATGCTTATTTGTTTGGCTCCAGCTCAAACCAGGTGGAATCCATCAATGCTTACATGGTTCATAAAGGTTGTCTGATGCTTCCCTGCATCTTCAAAGGATGAGCAGTTATGGGAGCAAGTCAAGGGTGGGTTTCTCTTATCTTCCTGGTTTGGAAGGGCGTCACATCCTGGTATTGACTTTCTGCACATGTGCAGAAGCCTTTGCAATGCAGAGGGTTACGTTCAGTGAAGGGCTACCAAAATTTGTACTACCACACTGTGGGCATGGCTTATGCATTTTCTTTCAACATCTTTCAGTGCAAATT
The DNA here is from genome assembly GCF_031021105.1 of Erythrolamprus reginae. NCBI lineage: Eukaryota > Metazoa > Chordata > Lepidosauria > Squamata > Dipsadidae > Erythrolamprus > Erythrolamprus reginae. The sequence goes on along the minus strand of NC_091951.1, from coordinate 184,227,789 downwards.
GGCTGCTCTGGGTTAGAGCTCCATTTTTGCTACCCCACTATGTTTGTTTTTCCCCGTCCGGGCGGTAGCCCATCCCTGGTTATGTTTCAGCAACTTTCAAGCAGTAGCAGCTGGGGAAGTGGTTCAGGGGTGTAGCAAGCTGGCCATCAGTACCAGTTTGGTACCACAATTGATAAACCAGGAGGCTTATCTCAAAGGTTTCTACTCTTGGTTGGCTACCACATTCTTTTATTTATTTATTATTTGGATTTGTATGCCGCCCCTCTCCGAAGACTCTCTCCAATCCAGATGGTGGGTTGGGCAAACTATTGGTTGGTTGAGTCTAAGAAGGGCAACATAAAAAATTGAATAAATAAATGAACTGGGACTGTCAGATGTCTCTGAAGTACGCTAGGTTGGAAAAATGGAAAACAGGCCCTACATCCAGTATTATCTGGTTGCAATGCATAAGTTATACCCATGTTTTATTTATAAATCAACAACTATTAGACGACTTTGAAACCGAGTGTAACGTAATTATGCTTGGCTTTCAGGTAGGATTGGCAGCTGAATTATGCAAATTGATTCTTCAGAGGGGGAAAAAAATCAAAAGCAATTTTTGCATGGGGAATTTAAAACATACACCCATTGCCTGATGTTGCACTCACTCCGAGACCAGCCTTTTTTGTGCAGCTTTGTGTATTTCTCCACTATTTTAACAAGTGTTGTGGTTTTATTAGTTGTGTTTTTTAACACAACTAATAGTTGTTGATTTATAAATAAAACATGGGTATAACTTCTGCATTGCAGCCAGATAATACTGGATGTAGGGCCTGTTTTCCATTTTTCCAACCTAGCGTACTATGTGTACAGTGTTCCCTCGATTTTCATGGGTTCGAACTTCGCGAAAAGCCTATACCAGTTTTTCAAAAATATTAATGAAAAAATACTTCGCATTTCCCCCCCTATACCACGGTTTTTCCCACCCCGATGACATCATATGTCATCGCCAAACTTTTGTCCGCCTTTAATAATTTTTAAAAAAATAAATTTTAATAAATAACCCTAGTGAGTAATAATCTAAATGGTTGCTAAGGGAATGGGAAATTGAAATTTAGGGGTTTAAAGTGTTAAGGGATGGCTTGTGATACTGTTCATAGCCAAAAATGGTGTATTTACTTCCGCATCTCTACTTCGCGGAAATTCGACTTTCGTGGGCGGTCTCAGAACGTATCCCCTGCGAAAATCGAGGGAACACTGTATTACCTACCGTCTGTCCTTGATAGCTTGCTGTTATGCCCTTTGCTAAAAGGGAATTATAAATAAACATTATATTATTATTATTATTATTATTATTAGACTGTAAAGGATATTAAGTGTTATAGACTTACCTGCTCAGCTACAAAACCATGTTATTTCCCCCACACACACACTCAGAGAGCTACACACTCGAACACAATGAAAAGACAAGAATTTGATCTCTTTTTATTTCTTTAATTGCAGTTAATACAAAGATTCCAAAAATAGAAAGAGTTCATAATGGCAACAAGTGCCAGCTTCAAGTTTTGGGATTTATTTTTCAATTAAAAAAAAACAAAAAAACAAAAAACAAAAAAACCAGCAAGTGAGGACATGTGAGAAATTTGTACAGTTTAATGAGAAGGGAGGGGGGAGGGAAAGGAAAGCTGGAGGCTTTCTTTCTTTCTTCAAAAGCCAACAGCTTCCATTCCTTGGTGTGAAATGGGAGCACCAAACATGACTGGATGTAAAAAGGTACCATAACAAAGCGTGGGGTAGATTTGTTTGTGTGTGTGTGTGTGTGTGTCTTTAGTGTAGTCAGTACACGGGGCAGCCATTAAAGGCATGGCCCTGGTAAAGTGCTGGGGCCGCCTCTTGGCTGGAGTTCTACCCTCATTAACCATGGTTCAATCAAGGCACAATCCCAACATGTTAGTTTGGACCCAGGAATCCTTATGGCTCTGAAACATGATTTACAATCTTGACCCAAGAGTGGGAACGAGCGCTTTATGGGCAACATGGCAGGCACTGCTACATACGGAAGTCCTACGATCACTGTCTCTCCCCACCCCTCCAAGCAGGATTGTCCAAAGGGATTCATCGTCACATCCGCAGGACTGTCAACAGTTTCTTTCCCTAACTAGGTAAAGCCAAATACCCCCCCCACCAAAAAAATCTCCGTCTTTTTACATCAGGCTCATTTCATGCAGATCCCTCCACGCCAAGTCTGCAATGTTGCCCACTGCAATTTAGAGAGAATGAATGGGTTGCTGCCTTCTCATTGTAATCCCACTCTCTTTTAAGGCTTAAAAAAAGTCATATTTTTTTTGCAGCAAATGTAGATAGAGCATATTGGACTACAATCCCCAGCATCCCTCACCTATGACCCTACCGGCTAAGATTGCTGGGAATTGGTTTGTTTTTTTCCCCCTTCAGGGGGCAGCATCTAACCTCGGTCCAGCAAAGAACAAGAAGAAACCTGTTTCCATCTTGAAGAAAGGGGCTGGCATGAGAGGGAGGGATGGAGAGAGAGGCAACTGGTCTTCGGCTGACAGTAAGCAAGAACAAAGCTGTGAGAATAGGAAGGGAAAACAAAAAAGGGTTTGTTCTTTCCAACATTCATTAACTTTGCAAACGTTTTAGCGGCTCCTCCCAGGCTTGTGTGCGTAAGCAGCTGCTGGCTGGAGTGCAAGGGAGGGGAAAGAACTTCCTCGTTGGTGTCTGAAATTGGAAACCTATCCCTCTCCTGCCTCCCTGCAAACACAGGAACCCAGACTCTCAGCAAGGGAGACCAAACAGGGCCAGAAAAATGAAGCCAGGGGGAAACGGCCCATTCCACTCAAGAATTGACTGAAGTTTGACTAAGTGTGCACCACTCTCTCTCTCTCTCACACACACACACAGGGCTCCATTGAAAACCGATCAGCACACTTAAAAAACAAGGATGAAAAAAAATATCAAGTAGCATGTTGGTCAGCTTGGGTCCTAAGGTGATGAGATGACCTGCAACTTGCCTGCCACCCCTTAACCCAGGGGTCCCCAAACCTGGGAACTTTAAGACCTGTGGACTTCAATTCCCAGAATTCTCCAGCCAGCACAGATGGCCGGAGAATTCTGGGAGTTGAAGTCCACAGGTCTTAAAGTTCCCAAGTTTGAAGACCTCTGCCTTAACCAATAAGGCAGCCCATTTATTTTAATTTTTTTAAAAGATCCCTATGGATTTTAACTCCCCCCACTTGCTCCCAGATAAACACAATGGCTAACACAAATTAGATTTTCTTGCAATATATTGCTGATGTGGGGCATGGGAGGGGGAAAAAAAAAATCCAGCCGGCCCTGTTGATCCATTTGGTTTCCCTTGCTTCCTAGTGGCACGTGAGAAACTTGTGTTCACAGTATGTCAGGCACAGTTCGAAAGGACAGAGGACCTTAACCCCAAGGAAGAACAAAACCAACGTCCACAGGCAAACTCCCTGCGATATAAATATTAACAAACTCTTTTGGTTGCTTGGAGAGGAAGCCAGTTTGAGAATGCATGGGGGAACAGGGGGAGAACAGGAATTGGAGAGGCCGCACCAAGAGAGGCACACAATTGCTTGCTGCCAGGCAGCTGCAGCACAGAGGCAGCAAGGCAGTTGTTAAGGCAAATGACATACGAAGCAGGCTTGTGCGTACGTGGGAAAAGTCTCCTAGCTTCCAACGGGGTCATTGCCCAACTCGTGGTCACCATCCAAAGGGGGACTTAGGGGGCCGACATGTTATAACGATGGAACCCAGAGCAAATCCTGAGCAGGAAGTTATGCCGTCAGCGTCCTCATCACGCGAGGGATAAACCACCAGGGGACGAAACATCAGAATCCTTCCATCTTCCAGGCGGTCATTCACACTGAAAGACAGTGGAAGAGCTGGGCCGAGGATAGGTACCCTACTGACCTAGCTGCCTCCTGACTGGGTGCTGCTTAAGGCAATGGAGTCACTTCCTTCATCTACCCACCCCCCAAAGAAACAGATCAGAGTAAATAAGGAGTGTGGCATTGGTGGGGCTGGCTAGTTTTGTCCTCACTAATGCTATGTGCTACCAGTGTTTGGAGGGGGGGGGGGTGGTTGTTGCAAAGGTTTTTTTGAAGTCAAGGGGTCTCAGCTTTCATCAGAGGCAAACCACAACTGCAAGACAGAATGTTAAAACAAACAAACAAACAAACAAACACACACACACACACAAGTGAGGAAGGGTTTCTCAACGCCAGCAGGGCGATGAGGCCCAGAACCAGAGGTTGTGAAGCAAAGGCAGCTTCACAAAACAGGCAAAGAAAGCCACAACTTCAAAACAACCCAGAAGGATCCTCTCTCGAGACGATCCAGGCAAGAGCGCGGAAACATCCGAGAGTGCAGAGGCGGCCACCTGGACTCCCAGCCAAGAGATGAGAAGTCTCCACATATTTTCGCCTGGGGGCTGTGTTAGAAGCACTGCCAAGAATATGTAAAAGCAAGCGAGGAGGATGTACCTTTTCAAGAATCCATCCAAAACATTTGGCATCGCCTTGGAGAGGGAGGGAGGGAAGGAGGGAGGATCCCCTTAAAGGTTTGGGGTGCAGTGCATAGATACTAGCACTATTGGGAATGGGGTGGGGTTATTTTGGATGTCCCTGCTCGTGGTGGAAAGGCTAGAAGCGCTAGCGTCCAGCCATACCCTGGTTGGAAACTGCTCTGGCATTGCACAGAAGGCAGCCAGGCAGGTTATTGCCTCCAAAGTGCTTGTTTCTGCCTTGTGTGGCAGGGTGACGGGGAGCAATTGCACTGTTCCCTTTCCCTCCTGGCCAATACTGAAGGCACAGAGTGAAAAAACCAAAACAAAAGTAGTTTCCCCAGCGGCCACAGCACTAGGAAAATGTTAGGGTGCCCTTAGTTGGCCGAGGCTGGTGTAGACATCTTCCGCTCCACTCAACTCCTCAAACACAGGAATCAGGTTCAGCAGCTCAGTGTCTGTCATATCGTCAAACCAAGACTGGACCGGCACCTACAGGACAATCAGAGAGATAAAAGGAGAAGTCAATCAGAAGCAAGCAAGGCAGGGAACAAGGCATTCTATCTTGAAAAAAGTAAAACAACCCTGGCAAAACTAGGATATGAGGAGTGGCATTTAAAATGTCTACAGCACACCAGAAAACACAGTCACAGATAAAATACAGTGGTACCTCATGATACGAACTTAATTGGTTCCAGGAGGAGGTTCGTAAGGTGAAAAGTTCGTAAGATGAAACAATGTTTCCCATAGGAATCAATGTAAAAGCAAATAATGCGTGCAAATCCTTCAGGAAAATCCCAAACTTTAGAAGGGAGGCGAACAGAGGGCAGGGAGGAGCAGCTAAAGGGGGCGGGTGGAAGAAGCAAGGCTAGGCTAAAGGGTGAGTGGGAAGGAAGAAAGGCAAGGGGGGCGCCCCTCCCTTTTCTTTCTTCAAAAGACACTCTTTCAGTGCTTTTGCAAGCATGCAAAATCTTTACTCCTCCAAGCTGCCCCTCCCTTTTCTTTCTTAAAAAGACACGGTTTCAGTGCCTTTGCAAGCATGCAAAATCTTTACTCCTCCAAGCTGCCCCTCCCTTTTCTTTCTTAAAATGACACGGTTTCAGTGCCTTTGCAAGCATGCAAAATCTTTACTCCTCCAAGCTGTCCCTCCCTTTTCTTTCTTAAAAAGACACGGTTTCAGTGCCTTTGCAAGCATGCAAAATCTTTACTCCTCCAAGCTGCCCCTCCCTTTTCTTTCTTAAAAAGACACGGTTTTCAGTGCCTTTGCAAGCATGCAAAATCTTTACTCCTCCAAGCTGCCCCTCCCTTTTCTTTCTTAAAAAGACACGGTTTCAGTGCCTTTGCAAGCATGCAAAATCTTTACTCCTCCAAGCTGCCCCTCCCTTTTCTTTCTTCAAAAAAGGGGAAAAAAAGAAACCCCTTCATCCCAGCAGCAGCTGCTTGGGTTCGTAAGGTGAAAATAGTTCGGAAGAAGAGGCAAAAAAATATTAAACACCGGGTTCGTATCTTGAAAAGTTCGTTAGAAGAGGCGTTCGTAAGATGAGGTACCACTGTATATAGATGCGTGGAAATGGATAGGCTGACGATGGAGATCAAAGGATTAAACAACTCAAGAATATTTATGGTACTTGTAATAAATGGTAGAATTGGATGGAAAACAAATTAAAAAAAAACATGTGGTGTAATGTGAAGAAATATATGAAAATTAGAACTATGTGAATATGAAAAATATATGTAAATATACTGTAAATATAGAGAACAATAGCAGATTATGGAATGGATATAGTATAAGAGATGGGTATTGATCTGTGTAAAATTATTGTGATGTTTTTAAAAATGAAAAATTGAATAAATAATGCTTTAAAATGTTTACAGCAATTATTTAAATGCTTGGCTGCATCCCATTTGGCCCCTGCTGGATCACGCCAAGGCTAGTTTCTCACAGTGATCCACAGATGCTGGCGGGAGAGGGGGCAGCACTGGGGCGCTAAGCTAGAAATGGAGATGTGAATCCCTCTGCTCTTTTTCCCCCTCTAGTGGACATTTAGGAGCATATTATTCCCAACTTGTTGGGAGGCCACGTGGAGATTTTTAAGATCCGTTTGCCCTTGAGGGACTTGTCTTTCAGGAATTTAGTCAAGCCTTTTAATAAAGGCTGTCCAAGTTAGTACCTATTAGCATATATTGTGTTAATGAATTCCACTGCTCTATTTATGGATTGGGTGAATAAGTGAGTCCTCCCCCCCACTCCCCGTTTTAATTCTCCTTCCAATCTAGCTCAGCTGGATGGCCTCTGGTCCTAGTGTTTTGAGAAAGTAAGTAGAGTGGGGTGGGGTAGAATCCCTGTTTCATTAGAAGCCTGGCGGTGGGAGTTTTCCTACACCAGAGTATGGAATCTGTGAACTGTTTGAAGTTGGTTTTAAGAAAAGGGGGAAATATTTCAAATATTAAAGAGGGAAACAGAGCGGCATGTTACTGGGATAAGGCCCCTTTAAAAGGCAAGAAGCTAGACAGGGGCCTTAGCAAGGGTCCCCAAACTTGGCAACTTTAAGACTTGTGGACTTCAACTCCCAGAATTCTCCAGGCAGCTTAGCTTAAAGTCTTAAAGTTGCCAAGCTGGAGACCCCTGGTCTAATGCATTTATATAACTTAATTTTTTTAAATTTATTATTATTATTATTATTATTATTATTATTATTATTATTATTATTATTACAGTACAACACAGCAAACGAGATCACTATGCTGGATTTCCTATTTCATCACCAGTCGGGCGCTTCCCAAGCACCTAGGACTGCGTGATGTAGCGGCAAATTATGTTTGCCAATCCCAGTAAAGTGGCCTTTTGCAATTGATAGATGGAGATTTTGTAAATTCCAATGGTTTTCAAATGTCCGCTGAGATCCTTTGGTACTGCGCCCAGCTTGCCAAGTACTACTACTACTACTAATAATAATAATAATTATTATTATTATTATTATTATTTGTAATAGGCAGTGTTTTGAACAAATGAATCTTTCCCATGCTGACTGGAGAATTCTGGGAGTTAAAGTCCATCAGTCTGAAAAGTTGCCAAGTTTGGTTTGAGAGGGAATTAGCTGAATTCTTTCTGATTATAACCTTGGTGTGTAGGACAGCATTCAATAAACTGGGAAAGGCGGAAGGGGGGGGAGTTGGGAGGGAATTTCTCAGCCATCTCTACCTGAAGACGAGAAAGTCATGCAATGATAAGGCGAAAAAGAAGATCAGCATCTGCCTCCACACCGTTCCTACAAATCCCTGGCTAGGGATCTGAGAAGACAGACGTCCCCTTTTCTGTCACTGAAGAGGGAATGCCACTCCCAAAGCAGACCATCCGTCATTTGTGTTCGGCTCAAGAATGCAAATGTCAAAATAAACATCAAGGGTTTAGAAGCAAGGGAACAACTCTTGAAGGTGCTATTGATTTTTTTTAAAAAAAAAGTTCTTCCCCAAAACCAGATTAAAATGTTTTTTCTTTAAAGCCACATGAATCTATCAAAATCAGAACTACAAATTAATCCACAATCCCACTTCTTAGATATATATATATATTATAAATTTTAAATATATATTATAAATATGGAAGTTTAGAGTAAAAAAACCCACCGCATTCTCTGGATGGAAGATGTAGGAAGCTGGAGAATTGTCCAGGATCAGGGTTTTGCGCAGATCCCGGCCCAGCCGGCTGAGATCTTTCACATAACATCCCTGGTGGAACACGCACGACTCCCGGAAGAGGCGGGTCCGGAAGACTCCACACTTGTCCAGAAGGTCAGTTACTGGGTCAGCATACTAGCCAGGAGGAGAGAGAAAGAGATGAGGGGACAGCTTTGTGCATAGAAACAAAACAATTACAATGAAAAGACCCAGCAGTCAAGATAATCTGAATACTATGCCTCTGTGACCAGGTCCAATAAAAGCAGAATTTGTTACTTGGCATTGATTCTTTTAAGTGAAGTTTTATGAAATTGTCTTTCTTTCTTTCCTTTTTCTCTGTCTGCCTACCTACCTACCTACCATTATAATCCATCCATTCTCTCTCTCATATCTACCTATCATATCTATCATTATAATCCACCCATCCATCTCTCTCTATCTACCTATCTATCTACCTACCTACCATTATAATCCATCCATTCGCTCTCTCTCTCATATCTACTTATCATATCTATCATTATAATCCACCCATCCATCTCTCTCTCTCTACCTACCTACCTACCATTATAATCCATCCATTCGCTCTCTCTCTCATATCTACCTATCATATCTATCATTATAATCCACCCATCCATCTCTCTCTCTCTCTACCTACCTACCTGCCTACCATTATAATCCATCCATTCTCTCTCTCTCTCATATCTACCTATCATATCTATCGTTATAATCCACCCATCCATCTCTCGCTCTCTATCTACCTACCCATCTACCTACCTACCATTATAATCCATCCATTCTCTCTCTCTCTCATATCTACCTATCATATCTATCATTATAATCCACCCATCCATCTCTCGCTCTCTATCTACCTACCTACCTATCTACCTATCTTATCCATCCATCCATCCATCCATCCATCCATCCATCCAATCTAATAATCTAATCTATCTATCATCTCCCATTTTTATAAATCACTCAAAATGGTGAACATAGCTAATACAGTGATACCTCATCTTACAAACACCTCATCATACAAACTTTTCGAGATACAAACCCGGGGTTTAAGATTTTTTTGCCTCTTCTTACAAACTATTTTCACCTTACAAACCCACCGCCGCCGATGGGATGACCCGCCTCAGGACTTCCGTTGCCAGCGAAGCACCTGTTTTTGCATTGCTGGGATTCTCCTGAGGCTCCTCTCCATGGGAAACCCCACCTCCGGACTTCCGTTGACAGTGAAGCACTTGTTTTTGCGATGCTGGGATTCCCCCGCAGCATTGCAAAAACACAGAAGACCAGAGATGGGGTTTCCTATGGATGGGAACCTCAGGGGAATCCCAGCAGCACAAAAACGGGCGCTTTGGCTGGCAAAAGGGGTGAATTTTGGGCTTGCACGCATTAATCGCTTTTCCATTGATTTCTATGGGAAACATTGTTTCGTCTTACAAACTTTTCACCTTAAGAACCTTGTCCCGGAACCAATTAAGTTTGTAAGACAAGGTATCACTGTACTCCTTTTCTTCCTATTTCCTCGACCTATGTGAGGTAGGCTGTGTGTGTGTTTGTAACATTTTATTGATGTGAAAAGGAAGGAAAGCAGGATGCTTCCTCCCATATTTGGGAATACCAGGGTGATAACACACGCACGCACACGCACACGCACACACACAAAATTGTGAGTCTGTGCAGAACGTTCTGTGGTCAGTTATTAATAAGAATTGAAACTCCCTGTAAATCTATAATTATATCATACCAATTTCACAAAATTTAAGGGACAAATTCCTTCTCATTATAGGCAACTAGACAAACTTTGAAAGCAAAGCAGACCAGCCACATGTCCAGCAATGCTATTGGGAACCCACTCACCTTAGCTAAGCTGGCAGTGAAGAGCACACATTCAAACAGCTCCCCCATTCGCCTCAGGAATTCATCTACAAATGGCCGCTTCAGCACATACACCTAGAGATTAACAGAAAGGGTGAAGAGATGGTACATAAAGTACTCGCTTTATCTGCAGTGTGCTTTAGAACTGGAATAGTTGAACGTCAGGCTTAATTCCAGTGTTGCCAAAATATGCAAAGCATGGCAAATATTTTAAGGGCAACATTGGAAGGTGGAAAAGAGTTGGCAGAATGCTTCTCCAACCCATAACCCTTTTATGTATAATTTTTATTAAACATTTTCCTAAAAGAAAATACAAATTAAGGTGTGAGTAAAACAAAAGAAATTAAAGAAAATGCTAAAAATTCAAGAATGGAAATAAAAAGAAAAATAGGAGGGGAAATACAAAGAAATAATGTTTAATCTTCTTTACAACAGTGTTTAAGTCCAATTATAAATTTACCTCTTACTTTTAAGGTTACCACATAGCTCTTTTCTTTCTTACAATCGCTTCTGTCTGATCAACACATCCATAAATCATAAGCTCGGTTTTTTTTCCTCTTTCAGGCAAGAAGAGTATAAAGGAGTTTCCAGACCACAATAAATGCAGATATTGTCTTCTCCTTGGTCAGAGATCCAACCCATAACTCGTTTCATAATCTATCCCTCCACACACTCTTCCCTTCACTACCCGGCATTCTTTTATCCCTCAGGGTCTGACACATAGGGGCAAGTCACGTAGGGAGAGTAACAGCATTTCCAGACTCTATTCATATTATTTTTTTGGCAAGCATCCAGATATCTGTGTTTGCTCAATAAAATGAATGAAGGGTAGGGGAAAACTTTAGCAGGACTGGAAATCTAACTTTGCAAACATAAGTGATCTCAGCCTAAGTTCCTGGAACGGCTGCATCAACCCCCCCACCCCAATTCTGGGAATTGCATTCCCAATATGTCTTGAAAATCCTGATGATTTGGAAGGTTGCCTTAGACATCCAGTGTCTGATCAAATCATAGGTGAGAAACTACAGTTTAATGTTTCCAAATGTAAAATAATACACTTGGGAAAAGGAATCCTCAATCTGAGTATTGTATTGGCAAATACTTCAGAAGAAAAGGATTTAGGGGTAATGATTTCTGACAGTCTCAAAATGGGTGAACAGTGCAGTCAGGCAGTATGGAAAGCAAGTAGGATGCTTGGCTGCATAGCTAGAGCTATTACAAGCAGGAAGAGGGAGATTATGATCCCGCTATATAGAATGCTGGTGAGACCACATTTGGAATACTGTGTTCAGTTCTGGAGATTTCACCTGCAAAAAGATATTGATAAAATTGAACGGGTCCAAAGACGGGCTACAAGAATGGTGGAAGGTCTTAAGCATAAAACGTATCAGGAAAGACTTAATGAACTCAATCTGTATAGTCTGGAGGACAGAAGGAAAAGGGGGGACATGATCGAAACATTTAAGTATATTAAAGGGTTAAATAAGGTCCAGGGGGGAAGTGTTTTTAATAGGAAAGTGAACACAAGAACAAGGGGACACAATCTGAAGTTAGTTGGGGGAAAGATCAAAAGTAACATGAGAAAATATTATTTTACTGAAAGAGTAGTAGATCCTTGGAACAAACTTCCAGCAGACGTGGTAGATAAATCCACAGTAACTGAATTTAAACATGCCTGGGATAAACATATATCCATCCTAAGATAAAATACAGAAAATAGTATAAGGGCAGACTAGATGGACCATGAGGTCTTTTTCTGCCGTCAGACTTCTATGTTTCTAGAAGCTTCTGGAGGATATGCAGAATATAAATCTAACAAAAATAAAATAGGAAGGGCAATGATGGAACATTGTACTGGTACCTCCTCAGTGTCACTGATGAAAGCCAGAAGATGAACTGATTGAGGTATCAGCCTTGGACAGAGAAACCTCAGTTCAAGTCTCTGCTCAGCTGTTACACTCAACAGAAGACACCATTATTTTAATCTAAGGATATCTCACAGGATTTTTCTATAAAGATATTTTTAAAAAGCGGGAAGGACCAACTACGCTATTCTAAATTCCTTGGAAGAGGAAATATATAATTTGAACAGGTACCACGCACCATATAATTACAATGTATTATTATGAGTAAAAGTACATGTAAAGGTACCTTTACTTATTTTAAATAGTTCCTTGCTATACTTATTAAGAAGCTGTGTCAACTGGCTGATTTGTGAATTTTAAGTTACATTTCCTCACCTTTGTTACAGCCTACCATTTAAAAATCTGCCAAGATTTTTAGATTAAAAATAGTATAAAGATAGAGTATTTTTGCAATATTATAAATTTTAAGTGTTTTTTTAAATTATTTGTTTAATTAATTAATTGACATTAACTATTTTAATTATATTATTAAACTGATATTTTATAGATAGGAGAATTTATTTGAGTTATATGAATTATAACAGGTAGACGTAAATTTAGTAAGAACTTAGAATATATATGTTATATTTCTGTATTGATCTAATTATAGCTAGACTTTTTTCTGTATTAGTTCTACGACAAGCGGAGCAATGGTAGCTCTCTTGAATGTTAAATGTTGTCTGTCTTGTTTGTCTAACAAAAACAATAAAAATATTATTTAAAAAAAAAATCTGCCAAGGAAATTAGGAAAACTCCAGAACTCTTTTTATTAGGTATTTCACCACATAAATATAAAAAAGACATACAATATTTGATAAAGCACATTTTAGTAGCTACTAGAATTGTTTTCGCTCAAAGATGGAAAGATGCAGAAGTCCCAAAAAGAAGATGAGGTAATTAGGAAAATTATTTAATGTGCAGAGCTGGATATGATGACGAGGCGGTTGAAAAATCAAGAAGAGACTGAATATTATAAAATCTGGGATAGGGTCTTTATTTGGTTGAATAGAAGAAATTCTCAATGAATCCAAGACTATGTAAATTTATTATCTTGAAATGTATATAAATAGAGATATGAAGTAGGTGGTTTTTTCCCCTTTGAAATGATCAAAAATGATCAAAACAAAAGTTTTTTCTTACTATGGAGACTACTATTTTGAGTGGAGTGATTGGAGCTCCTTTTTTTGTTATGTGTTTTGTTTTGTATGTCTTGTTTTGTCTTTGAAAATACTGTAATAATTAAAAAAAAATATCTGCCAAGTCCATTGTAATAAGACTTTCTCTTTTTTGATAGGTAAGGTGAAACTACATTATCAGAAACCAACAGCAGGATTCAAGTGCAGGATTATGTAACTATTTCAGACATTTTAGGGAACAGAAAACCGAAACAAATGTAGATCAAGTCCTTGGTGGTCTCTGCCATTCACCAGGTGACTTTTTCTCTCTGGAAGCTCCTGCTGTTGCATCGTCCAATCAGGGAGGTCGCTATGGTGGAACGTCTATGTTGCAAGAAGCCGCCTCCTGAAACAAGTAATCAAGAATAGGCCGTGTTGCCTGGTAACAGCCTATCCTGGATTACTTGAACCAGGCTGAGGCCTTCACCGCAGGCCTTCCTCTTCTTCCCCTTTGCAGGTGGTCTTGGCGAAGAGAAGGGGCCTAAACGCACATTTGGTGCCAGAAGCAAAATATTCCCAAATCCATCTGACTCCCAACTGTGAAGAGCAAGAGGCTTACCTCATGAGTTGTTCCCTCTATCTCAACCGGCACGATGAAGTCAGCGTTGTTGATTGGCTGAGAATTTAGTTAAAAAGAATGGGTTAATTTGGCAAACAAACCTCCTACTATTCTCCCCTTCCCCGGCAGCAGCCCCTTCCCGAAATGTCTGTCTAAAGGCAGCTCCTGACTGAAGGATTTTTAATGATGTTTATTTAATAGGCTCTGCTTCATTTCCATTACAAGATTTTACATTTTGTCTTGTTTTTTAAAGAAGAACCATCTTAAATGCCTGAAACCATATATATCATAAAACTAAATTCCTGACGGCTCAGGCATCTTTTAGCCCAGTGTTTCCCAACCTTGGCAACTTGAAGATATCTGGACTTCAACTCCCAGAATTCCCCAGCCAGCATTTGCTGGCTGGGGAACTCTGGGAGTTGAAGTCCAAATATCTTCAAGTTGCCAAGGTTGGGAAACACTGGTTTAGTCATGCTAATTCTAACTTCTGACAGATTCTTCCCATTTGTTGATGGGAGCCACTAACACAAATTTGTTATTACAGTGATCCCTCGAGTTTCGCGTCCTCGAGCATCGCGAAAGGGCTATATCGCGAGTTTTCAACCCGGAAATAAACTCCACCATCTGTGCATGCGTGCCCTTTTTTCTATGGCCATGCATGCGTAGATGGTGGAGTTTCCCGCCGGGCAGATAAGCTGCTGGGCGGCTTCCTTGGGTCTTCCCCCTCTTGCCCCGGTAAGACCCCAGCGGCGGCGCGAGCAACGGCGTGGGCGGGCGGCACGCGCGGGGACACCCCAGCTCCGCTTCCCAGCTGGGAAGCGGCCCCAGCAACGGCGTGGGCAGGCGGGCGGTGCGCGCGCGCTTGGGGAAACCCCAGCTCCACTTTCCAGCTGGGAAGCGGCCCCAGCAACGCGCGCGCGCTTGGGGACACCCCAGCTCCGCTTCCCAGCTGGGAAGCGGCCCCAGCAACGGCGTGGGCGGGCGGTGCGCGCGCGGGGAAACCCCAGGCGCGAGCAACGGGGTGGGCGGGCGAAGGGCGGGCGGCGGTGGAAGTAAAAACACCATCTGCGCATGCGCAGATGGTGTTTTTACTTCCGCACCGCTACTTCGTGAAAAATCGATTATCGCAAGGGGTCCTGGAACGGAACCCTCGCGATAATAGAGGGATCACTGTATATGATTATATAGTTTTTATATAATTGAAGTATTATATACTTCAACTTACAGAATTTCACAGCCAGCACGGTAGCTAGGGAATTCTGGGGGTTGCAAGTACACATATCTTAAACTGCTGAGATTAAGAAATACTAACCTAGAATAAGCAACACAGTGCCCTCCACTAAGGAGCTCTGAATTCATAAGTTGTATAGTTGTTCCTACTATTTTGGACTTAAAGGAGATATAGTTGCAGTGATGGAATAAATTTTGATCTTTTTTGGTAAGATCATCATCCTTTCCAAGGGCAGAATTTATATGAAGAGATGGGCTGAGCAACTACTCTCCTTTTAGTATGATATACATCAGGAGTATTGAACTTGATATTATTGAGGGCCGCATGAGGGTTGTGTTTGATCTCAGAGGGGGGGGGGGGGACAAAGTGTGGCCAGCTCAACTCTGTTTTTAGCACAGTAGCCCTCTGCAGCCCTCTGCCAGCAAAAACGGAGGTACCGTGGGCTGGTCCTTCATTGCTGATCAGTGACCGTTTGAAGTTACAAAGGATCTACCTTGGGGCTACTTATGGACAGGATTCAAAGCTCCAATGGTCAATGGTCAGCCCCCCCCCCCATGCAGTCACATGGCCAAACTTTGGGTGCTCGGTAACACCGCTGCCTTCACTGTTGTTTGCAGCGTCATGTAATCACATGACCACATTTTACTATCATATTTGCAAAAAATAGACACTTTTGGGTTTGGGACAAAATTGCGCCCCTAGCAAACCATTATTTTGCCTAACAGTGCAGTGTTCACTTAACAACGGATTTACTTAATGCCAAAAAAAGGTCATAGAATCGGACAATAGGCCAATCACATGACCAACTCATTTTGCAACCATTGCAACTCGTGACCATAATGAGCAGATTCCATTAGAATCAAAAGTCAAAGACTACCTCCATTATTGGCCAATATATCTGAAAGGCATCAAACAAGAGGAGGGAATTTAAATCAGATGTTCCCTCTAAAGCAGATCTTCATTCCCCTGATCTAGCATGCCCTCCGGGTCTTCTTGTACTTGTTTATCCATTATGCAACAATACAGAAACCAGGGAGCTATTCAAGGGTTTCACCTTGAAGGAACTGTGCACTAAGGTCTCATCCAGGTCAATCACCACACATATTCGGCCCTGGTCTTGTTGAGTCACCTCAGGGAGAAGGCATGTTCCAGGAATCTAGAAAAAGAAATGCGAGCTTAGCTTCTGCTGGCTGCAAGAATCACATTTCGTGATGTGCGTTGTATCCTGTTTTAATTCTGCAAGTTTAATTTTGGAGCTTTTATCTTACAGCTGTGGAAAAGTGCAGGAACATAGCAACTGTCAGCAATTCTTTCAATCCAACATCAAGCTGCAATTGCCTGGGACAGATGCAGCTGCTTTGAGGAACTGCTTGAAAATGTTACCCGAGCCCCGTCTCATGCGTCATATCCCATTTCCCTTTCAATCTAAATTCCTGTCCTGCACTGCTTTATACGCCATGCATTCCCAAATGCTTCTGGGCAGCTTACCCCCAAAAATGACGCTGTTGTGAGGCCCATTTAACAAGCTTCATGCAGTTATATTAACAAGTACCATATTTTGCTATTTGGAAAGTTCTTGTTTCAGCAACTAATCCACCCCAGGAGAAGGTTTTAATGTGTTTCTAGCAGGACTACCAGGTTCTATAACAGCTTTGTTCCTTATGCTATCCACCTGGTAAACTCACAAAATTCATTTCTTCACCATGTACATGTATACATCCGAACTAGACTGTGCTGTTTCTCTTTGTCATATAATATATGCGGGTATATGTATAGTTTTGTATTTATTTATTTAATCATATTTATGTAGTGCAGGGGTAGGCAAAGTTGGCTCTTCTATGACCTGTGGACTTCAACTCCCAGAATTCCTGAGCCAATCATGCTAGCTCAGGAATTCTGGGAGTTGAAGTCCACATATCATAGAAGAGCCAATTTTGCATACTGATGTAGTGTATATTGGAAGTGGTGACTTTTCTTCCCATTAACTAACATATCTATTTTAATCTACGCTTATTGTTAACACAGGAGTACAATTACTGGCGGGTCTGGCGGGACCCAGGGGAAGAGCCTTCTCTGTGGCGGCCCCGACCCTCTGGAACCAGCTCCCTCCAGAGATCAGAATTCCCCCACCCTCCTTGCCTTTCGTAAGCTCCTTAAAATCCACCTCTGTCGTCAGGCATGGGGGAACTGAACTATTCCTTCCCCCAGGCCTATACAATTTATGCATGGTATGTTTGCTTTTAAATAAGGGTTTTTAATTATTTTAACATTAGATTTGTTATATGCTGTTCATTATTGTTGTTAGCTGCCCCGAGTCTGCAGAGAGGGGCAGCATACAAATCTAATAAATAAATAAATAAATAAATAAATAAATAAATAAATAAATAAATAAATAAATAAATAAAATTAATACAGATGCTTTTTAAAATGTAGAATATTTCCAGTGTTATAGGTTCCCTGTATCTTTCTATTGTCTCTTTCTCTTAATCCAATAATGACCTCATGCCCACATCAAGGGCTTTATTTTTAGGCTAAGGATGTACCACTGTCCAGTTAAGTTTAAATTCTTTTTTCTAAAACTTTCAAAAAGCAAAGTGATTTCCATTAAGTATTCTTTCAGACAAGTACATTTCAGAATTTGGTCAAAGCCGGTTATGAATAGGTGAATGTGCCTTGAATTTGCATACTGTGTTGATATATTAAAATTTTCTACAGCAAACATTAGGTCCCTTTGAAAAGGGAGTTACTGCTATTTACAGTTCAGAGAGTACATTTTTAAAAAACAAGCTTACTTTTGTGCCATAAGTTGACCTATAAATGCTGCAAGTGGTATTAATTGGGTATTTTTATTTAGATTTTACTTGTCTTTATCATTGAATGTATTTGTTTATACTGCATGTTATTGTGCTTACTAAATATATTATACTCTTATTAATGTTGGATGACCCCTGCCCCAAACACCATTTGCTGCCAAATTTATGGAAAAAAAATATACACAGAGCCTATGGGGACACTCCACCACATTTCTGTTCACTACAATATTTCTATTAACACTCAACAGAAACTTGCAAATGTTCAGGCAAACAGGGAACAACGTTTCCCTTTATTACCCCATCATTCTTCATCATAGCATTTTTTTTAAGCCCCAGGGAAAACTGTCTTTATTTATTTGACAGACAGTTACATTTTCCAGGAGCAATTTACATGTTGATCCATGTTGCTGGCATGTGGGAGAACACCACCACAAAACAGAGAAAGGGAGTGCGTATACACACCAAAGAAGGGGCAGCAGTTTGCATTCAAGAATATACGTTCTGCAGAAGTCCAAATTGTTGAGTTGGGAAAAACATTGCCACGAGATGATCAGTGATGGTGAATCTATGGCATGGGTGCCACAGGTGGCACGCGGAGCCATATCTGCTGGCATGCAAGCCATTACCCTAGCTCAGCTCCAATGTGCATGTGCGTGCCGGCCAGCTGATTTTCGGCTCACCTGGAGGCTCTGGGAAGGCATTTTTTGTTTCCAGAGTGTCTCCGGGAGATGGGGGAAAGCATTTTTGCCTCTGGAGCCTGGAGAGGGTGAAAAACAGTCCTACCGTAGGTTGGGAAATGGGTTGTTTTAGGCCTCTAGAGCAGTGATTTTCAACCTTTTTTGAGCCATGGCACATTTTTTACATTTACAAAACCCTGGGACACATTGAGGGGGGGGGGGCGGCTAAAAAAAGTTTGGACAAAAGTTTTTTCTCTCTCTTCCTCCCTTTCGCTCTATTTCTCTCTCCCTCCCTCTTTCTCTCCCTTCTTCTTTTTTCTCTCTCTCTCTCTCCATCCCTCTTTCTTTCTCTCTTCCTTCCTTCCTCTCTTTTTTGCTCTCTTTCTCCCTCCCTCCCTCTATGTCTTTCTCTCTCCCACCTTCCCTCCCTCTTTCTCTCTCTCTATTTCTTTCTCTCTCTCTCTCTTGTTCTCTTTCTCTCTCTTGCTTTCTTTCTCTCTCTCTTGCTTTCTCTCTCTCTCTTGCTTTCTCTCTCTCTCTTGCTTTCTCTCTCTCTCTTGCTTTCTTTCTCTCTCGTTTTCTTTCCCTCTTTCTTTCTTTCTCTTTCTCTCTCTCTTGTTTTCTTTCTCTCTCTGAGTTTTGCAGCACACCTGACCATGTCTCACGGCACACTGGTTGAAAAACACTGCGGGGGAGGCCATTTTCGCCGTCCCCAGGCACTGAATTATGGGTGTGGGCACTCGCACATGCGCGATAGAACACACACGCACACACTTTCAGCACCAGAGAGAAAAAAAGTTTCCCATCACTGCCCCAGATGTCTCAGTGACTTCATTTACACAAAACTATTGTCTGGGTTTAGAAATGTCTTCTATCATTTCTGACTATAGGGATGGCTTGAGAAGATTAACTTTAAGGATAAACTCTTGTTTATAGTCCAATCTCTACTCTGAAGGAAGAAATCCCTGCATCCCAAATGGGAAAAGGGTCGCCAGCCCTGCGAATGCTCACCAGCAACTGACAAGAGGAGAGTTTCACTAACACATTTGCTGTTGGTGTGAATTACACCATGGCACATTCCTGCTTGCAGAAATTTGCTCTCAACAGCAAGACAGGCGGACCCCCCCCCCCCCATTTCACAGGAGATGAACAGCAATTTGCTTAGTCAGAGTAGGATCATTTTCCTTCGTTCACATATACAAATGTGTGAGCATGCGTACACGTAGAGAGGCAAGGTTGTTACCACCAAGCTGGATCTAGGTATCTACTGCATTATTTTCCTCCCTTGTTGCCACCCACATTATTTGGATGAACACATCTAAGTTAGCTGCAACTCAGACTCACTGAAAATAATGGTAATTATTAAACCAGCAGACCCACTGAACTGTTACTCGATTCATATCCTATTTCCCCAAAAATAAGGCAGTGTCTTATATTAATTTTTCCTCCCAAAGATGTGCTACGTCTTATTTCCAAGGCATGTCTTATTTTTTTTCAATGAAGAAGAATTTGAGGGTTTGGTTCTTTCTCTGGCCAACTACCCTCCCGCCCCTTTTCTCAGTGCTTCATTTCTGTGTAGAGGAGGAGCTGTATTCTTGCAGCAATTGGTTCTGCCTGCTGCCAATCGGGCAGCAGAGGGGCGTTGCTGGCTATGTTCTAGCAAGAGCAGAAGCCGTCCAAGTTAAGCCTTGTTGTTGCCAGAGCCATCTCGTTAGCTTCCTCTCCACCCTATGCATCCCGGCTGTGCAGCTTTGAAAAATGCTGCACGCGAGTTTCCTGTTGGGTGCGCGGCTGCATAGGTGTTGCCTATGGTTATTTGGAACAGGGTATTAAAGGGAACACTGCCCCCCTACCGTATTTAAAACTATGGTATACGGTAGGGTGTGATCCTGCTGCAGCAAAAACGCATCCAAACACGCAACCACATGTTGAATGCGTGTTGGATGTGTTTTAAATCTGATTGATGCAGGGTTTTGGGATGCAATTTATGGACAGCAGTGTTATATATGTTCTGTTCGGGAATGCTGCGAAACGAAACATCTCCTATGTCTTACTTTTGGGGGTGACTTATTTTCGGGAATACAGGGTAGTAAGCAGGATCCCAAATGCCACTGTTTGCTGCCCCTTACTGGGGATTTTATCTCAATGTGGAACTCCCCATGCCTGTCATTTTATTTCCAAAGGGAAAATGAAGTCTTGGCTCAAGAGCAGATACAGATCTCTCTTGCCTTTAGAACAAACACATACCTGATAAAACTGGTATTGAAGACACTGCAACAGATCAGACTAAAAGGAGGGAAAAAGAGGAGAGCAAAGATGTAGGTTTATGAGAAAGATGAGACTGTGATACTATTCTTCGGGGATTTCAGCAAAGCCTCTGTCGAGGAACAGCGTTGCAAAGGGCTGGCTTCACACATTACTATACATATTTCTCACCCAGAAAAAGCCATGGCACATATGAAGAAAAGAGTAGCCGAGGGACTCTGAGAAATTACAGGCGCCACATGCTTGAAAAGCTTAGAGGATGTTTTAGATTAACGCATGAAGGGGACTTTAAGTCTGTGAATGCAGCCTTGGTTTCTTTGTTCGTGCTGCAGATATTTGGGGCAACAGACAGAAATCAAGTAGTGCTCTTACTTATGGGCATATTTTTTTTTCAAAATAAAAAAAGCATAATAGGTTCACTGCATCTTTCTTTGGTTTATATCTAATTTAGTCAACCACAGGCCAAATTTAAAAAAAGAAGGAGGAAAGAGCAGATGACACATTAAGAGCTCCTGCCCATAAAAAGGTTCCCCATCCTTGCTATACATAATGAAAGTTTTTTTTCTTTTAATAGTGGAAATTAATATCCTCTTCTTAAAGAGGGTATTCGTCCACATCTCAGAGAAACTGTGTACTTTTTAAAAAGGGATAGGTACATACGCCATCAGCTATAATATATAAAGTCTTTTTCTGCTTGCTTACACAACTATAGAAAATAGAATGAAGTCCATTTCTGGAGAAAAACAGCTTTGCTTTTTGCTGTTCTACTCTTCCGTGATTAGCTGTGGCTTGCCAACCCTTGGAGAGGCAGAGAAATCTTCATAGGTGCAATTTATTTACTCGTTCTATATTACAGCGCTCTCCATAGATACCAGTAGATATAGCACAGCCTTCCACAACTGGGCAGATGTGTTGAGGCTGCAGCTTCCACATCTCCAGTTGCAAATTCTGGGGATTTTAGTCCTTACACAGTGACAAAATGTTTGGGTTAGGAAAAGTTGCCAATGATGTCCAAAACAATTCTAAAAGTAATTGCTTTCAATACAACCAGGCATTTTCCTGCTGCAGGCGATTTTATAAAAAAAAACAAAAGAAAGAGCCACTGGTGTTGGTTTGGGGGCTTTTTTTTGGAGCATGGGATCGAGAGTTTGTTTACGTAATTTTCTTTTTTTTAAAAGGAGAGATAGACAGGTGGGAGAAAAATTAAAAGCAAGAAAGGACATTCAGAGACAGAATAGCAAGGTATTTGATGCCTGCGGAAGCAGGTAGAGATTATATCCTAAGGACACGCATTTAACATGGGGAATGCCAGAATCCAGAAAGGAAAAAAGGAAGTAGATAAAAATAGCCCCCAAGCCCACCAGTTGCATTTGCAAACCCTCTGGGTAGGTGGGTAGATTCAGCTGTCACTGCACCCGCATTTCCTCACCTTGGCAATGGTGTTTGTCTCTTCCTTATGCAGCCCATGATTGTTGCCAAAGGCCGTCTGCCCCACATTCTGTGCACGAAGGCAACAGAAAAGAGCCTTGAAGATGCTCCGGCCACGAGGCTTCTTTGGAGAGGATTTGGACACCAACACTACAAACAGAAGAATAGTTACAATAAGAACTTGTTGCAGGTCTGCAGCTCAGGAGAACATTTCATCATCTCCTAGGTAAGCGTTTTTGGCAGGTTACCCTCAGGGACTTTGGATGGTGACTAGTCAGAAATAACCAACATTTTTTTTTTTTAAAAGAATCCTTTTCCACATCCTCAATTGTACTCTACGTAGAGCGGGATAACAACATGGATCCATTATTATGGACCTCATCTCTTCTTTACTTTAAATGTTCTCAGTAAGTCAATCTATAGCTTTGGGGAAAGGACTTCATTTTGTTATAAAAGTAATGAAGAGGCTGAATCTGGCCTCCGTTTCTCACAATGTTCAAGATAAACCAGCAGGTGGCACTATAGATCCACAAATATTGACCCGCCCATACATGCTCTTCCATCCGTGACACTTATGGGGAAATTTATCAAGTAGGTTACAGGTAAGTCCTTGACTTACAATGGATCGTTTAGTGACTATTTAAAGTTACAATGGACTTCCCCAGAAGTCCAGGTTGTAAGTCAGTGTTTATTTCTGATTTCCAGCAAAAAGACACCCATTGGGTTCAATGTTCCCTCTAAGCTGCGTGGCTGCACACATAATGAGAGAAGTGCGTGCAGCAGTTTCTAACTGCCGTGCACCATTTTCTAATATTGGAGGCTGCATGGCTGCACGCCCGCGCACATGACTTGAGAACGAAGCGCAGCACTTTCCAATTGCCATGTGCTATTTTCTAATGTTAGAGGGATCATTGATTGGGTTCACTGAACAACTGGCGTAAACGGTTGTAAAATTGGACACAGTGATTTGGAGACTCACTTAATGTACACAATTTGTGACCAAAATTCTGGGTTCAGTTATGGCCATTAAGTCAATGCAGGAATAAATTTGGATGGAATTACCTAGAGGGGGGGAGAGAGGTAATGTACTACTCCGACCTAATCCAATCTGTGGCCATTGCGTCACTGCAGACAGAACCAAGCAAGGATTACTAAAGATGGGAGCTGTAAAGCATGAGGTCCCCCAAGCAAGGAAATGGGATGATTTCACAGGCAGCCAATGAGAAGCAGGGAAATTCAGAA
The DNA here is from genome assembly GCF_031021105.1 of Erythrolamprus reginae. Lineage (NCBI taxonomy): Eukaryota > Metazoa > Chordata > Lepidosauria > Squamata > Dipsadidae > Erythrolamprus > Erythrolamprus reginae. The sequence continues at coordinate 184,204,411 of NC_091951.1, read as the reverse complement.
CTTCCATCAGACCAATTAGATACTTCAGTGCAGGACTGAAGGTTGCACTCTACAAGCTATATATGCTTTCATGAGTCCATCCAGTAAGACTAGGTATGAAGAGCTAAGGCAGTGATGGCGAACCTATGGCACGGGTGCCACAGGTGGCACGTGGAGCCATATCTGCTGGCACATGAACCATTGCCCTAGCTGAGCTCCAACATGCATGCGTGTGCTGGCCAGCTGATTTTTGGCTCTCACAGAGGCTCTGGGAGGGTGTTTTTGGCTTTCAGAGTGCCTTCGGGGGAGGTGGGGGAGGGCATTTTTACCTTTCCCACAGCTCCAGGGAAGTCTTTGGAGCCTGGGGAGGGAGAAATCTGAGCCTAATGGGCCTACCAGAAGTTGGGAAATAGGCTGTTTCCAGCCTCCGGAGGGCCTCCGGGGAGCAGAGGAAGCTGTTTTTGCCCTCCCCAGGCATTATTATTATTATTATTTATTGGATTTGTATGCTGCCCCGCTCCGCAAACTCGGGGCGGCTAACAACAATGATAAAAATAGCATGTAACAATCCAATTAATAAAACAACTACAAATCCTCATTATAAACCAAACATACACACACACAAACATACCATGCATAACCTGTAATGGCCTAGGGGGAAGGAATATCTTAATTCCCCCATGCCTGGCGATAAAGGTGGGTCTTGAGTAATTTGCGAAAGACAAGGGGGGTGGGGGCCGTTCTAATCTCTGGGGGGAGTTGATTCCAGAGGGCCGGGGCCGCCACAGAGAAGGCTCTTCCCTTGGGGCCCGCCAAACGACATTGTTTGGTCGATGGGACCCAGAGAAGGCCAACTCTGTGGGACCTTGTCAGCCGCTGGGATTCGTGCGGTAGAAGGGTGTTGAATTATGGGTGTTGGTACTTGCACATGCGGCACCCGAGGAAAAAAAGGTTTGCCATCACTGAGCTAAGGCATGTTTATCCTGATGTGCCCCAGTCCCCCAATCTTATTTTGTTACACTGCATTAGTCATATAAACTCATTATTTGTACTGGATTTATCCCAAAAAGCGACAATCATTGTTGGACTTTTGAGCAAGATCCTGGAATGATTCATCCAGATCATTTTTGACAGTGTTACGTGAAGCAAGTGTTTGTTCTTACATGCATTCCCTCACGTTTTGTTTTTACCCAAATAGCTAGGAAAAATTCCATCTAAACATACAATCTCGTCTTCTCATAGCGTATGGTTGGGCCTGGTAGACCTGGTACACCCAAATATGGGAGGGAGCATACTGCTTCCCTGGCTCAGCTGATAAAGGAGGAGAACTTGTGGCTTAGAGGGTAAAAGCATTGCCTAACAAGGCAAGCAGCCCAGGTTTGAATCCTAGAAGGGTATGGATAGCTGATGAGAGCTAAACAGCTTGAAATAGATCTATTACTAGTCTCCTTTTCTTTATATATTCTAGAAGTAAGCACAATACTGTAGCAGCAGAATTAGTTTTATACTTGTTTTGCAAACTTCAGAGAGGTCTGTAAGAAGATCAAAATTGTTCACATCTGCACAATAGCAGCTCGGCTCATCTTCCATTGGAATTCAAAAACTTAACCCCATTTTATCTGCATTCCACTACAGTAGATAAGAAGTGTTCCGCAAGACCTTTCTTGCAACAAAATGAGTTGATCCAGGTTTTTCTGGACACATTTTTTTTTTTAAAGCACTGTTAACCATCAAATCCGAAATGTATGTTTGATTCGTGCGGGAATGTCACCTCCATCTGTACGAAAGCAACGAAATGGTCCAATGGATAGTCAAAAATTCAGGAGCCCACAAAACCTTAAAAAAAAATGATCAGTCCCATTTTGACTATTTCTCCTCATTGCTAAAGTCCCAGGAAATTCCATTTAAAGGCAAATATTTTTTTTCATATTCTTCAACTGCGATACATGTGGAACTTAAATACTCCCTATGATTACAGCACAGAAAGTAGTAACATACTACTTTGTTTCTTCGCCATCATAAAAAGGAGCTGTTTAAAATAATGAAATCCCAGGTCTTAAAACTTCTGCAAAAGCAGAGATATTTAGACAGTCTCACTCTGCGAACTACAGAAGGATCTCTTAGAGCAGGGGTCTCCAACCTTGGCAACTTTAAACACTTGTGGACTTCAACTCCCAGAATTCCTCAGCCAGCAAAGCAAAGCTGGCTGAGGAATTCTGGGAGTTGAAGTCCACAAGTCTTAAAGTCGCCAAGGTTGGAGACCCCTGTCTTAGAGGCCAAGTAATCAAAGTCCTATTTGTATGGGAGACGAACAGGAAGACAGGGAAGCAGAAAGTCTAACACAGATTCCAATATTAAAAGGCAACAAGCCTTGTTCTTATGTGACTGAGTAATAAATTATCAGAAAAAAAAGCATCCCCTCTATGTCTTAAATTTACATCTCCAAATCTTCAAGGGAATTTTTTTCCCACTCAATCAAACCTTGCTTTCCATGGACGCCCTTGATTTTCAAAGTCACTGTATAATGTCCAGAAATAAGAGATACACCCTTAGACTTCAAACTGGCTATCCGAAGTTAGACCCTGTCCCTCTGGCTCTGGCCTTGCTTGGTTAATGGAAAACTTTTCATTTGCTCTGCTAGGAATCTCAAAGAGCCTTTCACTTGAGTAAGAGGACATAGGGAAAGCCTCAGATACTTGTCTGGGCACCAAGGGCTTGGTTGAAACGTCCAAGGCACGATTAGAATGATGATGGTCAGCAGATACTTTGTCATCCATTTCGGGCTACTTTTTGAGGGACTAAAGTGTATCGCAGGAATGGACAATCTGATATCCTTCAAATATTTTGAGGGAGCTTCATTAACTTGGTGGCCCAGAGGGCTGGGTGCTGTTATGCACGATATGTAAGTTGCAGAAGCTGGTGTGAATTATCTGGCCCTGCTAACTACGGAGAGGAGCGGCATACAAATCCAATAAATTATTATTATTATTATTATTATTATTATTATTATTATTATGCGGCCTTGTTGAGAGCTCACCATTTATCAGGACTGCACTTTCCTGATCACTTTCCATGAGTAAGCAATGCCCTACCTGCTGAATGATCACATAACATACTCCTGATTTACCTGTGGAAGCACACATGGAACCACTGAGTCTAAGTTAACAAGGAAATGAAACCTATCAAGGCAAGCAAGACCCAAGTAGCCATCTAATCTTACTCGACTCCAGGTTTAAGGATCAGGCTGCCTAGTCCAGCTTCATCTAAATAAAAGCTAAGTTCTTGTCTCAAGTGGAAGGGATGACAACAGCTAAGAAAAGATATGAATACAAGGATCAGAAAAAGCAGCACAAGCAAATAGAAGCTGGTTGCCTTGGGGACTTTAGAAGCTGAATATGACCCAATCAATCATAGGATATAGCTGCAAAACAAAATTACATGGAATCCTGTTGCATCCACAGAAAAATAGCATCGATATCAAAAGAAGGTCTTTGCTCTTGAATAATCTGCTTTGGTCCATGCCACGCCTAGAATATTGCATGCAGGTTAGATATTATATTTTAGAAAGGACATTAACAGACCAGACTGTGTCCAGAGGAAAGCAAGCAAAGTGAAAGTGTATTTAGTCTGGAAAAGATTTCAAGGAGACATAGCAGTAGTCTTCAAACATCTGGAATGTGTCACATATAAGGAAGTATTATTCAAAACAGTTGAAGACGGACAAAAAAAATCAAAGGATTAACTGATTACAAACTAAATTTTAGCTATAAATCGAAAAAATGTTCTGAAAGTAAGAACCGTTTAATAATGGAACAGACTATCTTTGGAGATGGTGAATTCTTCTTCCCTTATATGATTTAATCAAAGCAGAGAGGTAGTAGGAAGTAATTGCCAAGAAAATGGTGTTACATTTTGTCTATGGCGATTCTCAGTCATGCAGGTTATGGCTGTCCCAAAGGTGCTTTTTTATCAAAAGGCAATTGGTTTTCCTTGAAGATAAAACATCTCACCCAAGAAGCTTCTTCAGTTCTGACTGAAGAACTTTACTCATCCACAGGCATTGTGTTTCAGTTCTGGATTAAGGTTGAAGTCTCTATTGAAGGTTTTCCAGGATAGGACAATTTTGAGCAAGACGTGAAGGCTTATGTTAACATTTAACTAAAGAACAAAATTTGGCGATGGATGATAAATCTTATCTTGGAAAATGTTAAACCATGGCCCTAGAACCTACATTTGTTTGTTGATTTCGTGCTTTCAGCAAACTGCACCTTAACCCTAGTTTAAAAGGGAACAATCCAGTCAATATTGCAACAACTGGAGCAAAATTAAAAAGCTGGCAATAGGCACTATAGAAAATACGTCTTCTTTTCCTTCATCTAAACTGCTGCTACCACCAGTGTTCCCTCTAATTTTTTGGGGGGGTGGGCGGAAAAGTATAGTGTCTGAGCGGCAGTCCCTTTGGGACTGGGTGGGACAGAAATAATAAATAAATAAATAAATAAATAAATAAATAAATAGTTGAGCTAGTTTCAAACTAGATTTTGATTTTCTTTCTCTCTTCCTTACTCCCATTCTTTTTCTTTCTCTTTTCCTTCCTCTCTTTTTTCTATCTGTTTCTCTCTCTTCCTCTCTCTCTCCTTCCCTCTCACTCTTTCCCTCTCGGCTTCTGGGCAGGTTTGGAAAACTCTGAATTGATGATGATTTTTAAGTGAGCGATTGCTCACTGCTCAGCTTAGAGGGAACTATGGCTACCACCAGTTTCTGTCGTCCTCCTCATGTCTCCTCTGCCAGCCATCAAGTTCAGCTAAGGTATATCTGCAGTAGATATTATAACTGGCAGCAAGCAAGACCCTACCCTAAAGGATAAATTCAAATACACCTGTAGGTATTTATGATCCTCAAAGTAGGCTTGAAAAATAATTTGAAGGGTGCACATGTATTTGCCATCTTTGCAAATCAGTTTTGGGTACCATCAGTCCCAGAAAGCAGCAAAAGGATGTTGGCTGAGTTTGGGTCAATGACTACAGGTGGCCCAGCAAAAATATTCCACTCAGCCATGACCTTAACTTCTCAGGATTGTAATGAGGACAAAACGGTTGCATCATTGTGCAATTCAAAAATGAAAATGTGGGTCAGCTTTATGTTGGAGATTTCACAAGGAGTCATTCAAATACTTTCATGTCTTTTGTTACCCCCAAAAAATCTGGAAACCTTTTTTTTTTTTTTAAGATAACAAAAGCCAACCTCTTGAGCAAATTTATCAATCGCTCAATGGCTCTGCAAAGAATTGTCAAAAGTCACAAACTCCACATCTGGCGTTTTTCAAATCAAAATCAAAGCTCCACTTTCCAAAATTTGTCCCTGCTCCTCCTTCCATCGCAGATCTTGAAGGTTCGGTTTCAGACTTTAGAAGTAACACAATGAAGAAGCAATGCATGGATTTTAAAGGGACCACCACAAACCTCTCTAGGAAAAAAACTTAAGAGTTGATAAGGAACTGTAGGCTGACATCACACCAAGCCGTAGATTTTTTTCTTTTGGCTTTCACTTAGCACAGAGTTGTCAAACTGGTGGCCATGGGCTGGATGTGTCACATGCAGGCCACACTTGCCCCACGAATAGGGGGGGGAAAGGTCATGAAATGTCATGTGACAGCAATGTGATGCGTTGAGTTTGACACCTGTGGCATAGCAAGTTATTTAAAGTCAACCTAATATGATTTAGCCAACAAATTATGGTCAAGCCATTCAAGGTTCAGCACAACGCACAGAGCTAATCAATGTAAGGTAATTCCAGCATGTAGGCTCATAGTTAAAAAAAAAACAGGTTATAAAAATGAAAGAGAGATCTGGAGGGAAAAGGAACAGAGCAAAAACAAGCAATAATTATTAAGCATAAATTCTCATGTCTCATTAATAGTGGAGTACAGATCTCTTTAAAGGGTTTTTTTTCCCCAGAGAGACCAAGGAATCTTCCATCTCATGAACTTGGATTAAATTGAAAAAGGTATTCAAGGTCACCAAGGAAGTGGGGAGAGACAGGGGAGAATGTGTGCATGCTGACATTGTGACCCAACTCTATGCCTTCATACTTGCATGCAACATTACAATGCGGGTACAAAAAGACAAGAGCTCCATGCGGTCACAGTACATATTTTGACACTTTTGTGTCATCATAGTTTTGCAAAAGACACAGGTGCAGATAACAATTTCAGACAGGGAAAAAGATGAGGATTCAACTTCTCCTAGATATTGTTGTGATATCGAAGCTCTTGCACCATTAGCAGATGTTTTAAGGAAGTGATGGTGAACCTATGGCACGGGTGCCACAGGTGGCACGCGGAGCCATATCTGTTGGCACGCGAGCCGTTGCCCTAGTTCAGCTCCAACGTGCATGTGTGTGCTGGCCAGCTGATTTTTGGCTTGCACAGAGGCTCTGGGAGGGCGTTTTTGGCTTCCAGAGAGCCTCTGGGGTGACGGGGGGGGGGTATTATTACCCTCTCTGGCTCCAGGAAAGGTTTTGGGCCCTGGGGAGGGCAAACATGAGCCTACTGGGCCCACGAGAAGTTGGGAAACAGTTTCAGGCTTCTATAGGGCCTCCGGGGAAGCTGTTTTCGCCTTCCCCAGGCATCAGTGTGGGCACTCACACATGCGTGATAGCGTGCACACGTGCTCTTTCGGCACTCAAGGAAAAAAAGGTTCGCCATCACTGTTTTAAGGTGTTAAAAAGGTATCATCAGACTCTATTTTAACTCATGCCCTCCATTTTGAACAAAAACACCCTAATCATCTTGCAAGGGGGCAACCCACACTCTGCCTCCCCATGTTTCTTTGTGTAGATATGCTCATTCTTAAAGTACATCCAACTTCCTCCCTTGTTAATACAGATTCTGCCTTTTGGAGATTTTGTTCTGCCAAACCAGTTTCTGTATTCTTAGTTTCACAGCCCAAAGCCTAAAATGATTATAATTACTATCCAACAACTGCCCCAAATTCAATCATGAATCTTTGTAACATGCTAACTACTGGGTGAGAAAAAGATATCACTATCAAAACATTTAGCAGTCTGCATTGGTTGCCAATCGGTTTCCGGTCACAATTCAAAGTGTTGGTTATGACCTATAAAGCCCTTCATGGCATCGGACCAGAATATCTCTGGGACCGCCTCCTGCCGCACGAATCCCAGCAACCGGTTAGATCCCACAGAGTTGGCCTTCTCTGGGTCCCGTCAACTAAGCAATGTCGTCTGGCGGGACCCAGGGGAAGAGCCTTCTCTGTGGCGGCCCCGACTCTCTGGAACCAACTCCCCCCAGATATCAGATTTGCCCCCGCCCTCCTTGCCATTTGCAAGTTCCTTAAAACCCACCTCTGTCGTCAGGCATGGGGGAATTGAAATTTTACCCTCCCCACTAGGCTTATAGAATTTATACATGGTATGCTTGTGTGTATGATTGGTTCTTTAAATTGGGGTTTTTTAGATTATTTTTAATATTAGATTTGTTTACCTTGTCTTTTTTATTGTTGTTAGCCGCCCCGAGTCTTCGGAGAGGGGTGGCATACAAATCAAATCAAATCAAATCAATCAATAAATAATAAAATAAAATTTAGTGCCACTGTAGTACTTTCACCCTATACGCACACTTTCTGCTGGTTTAGAAATATTAACTGGGAAAAGATATTTTGCATTCATTCTGCCCACTTCAACTGAAATATGTTCAGAGGTGGGTTCTATTTTGCCTCACCACCAATTTGCTTCCTCCCATGCCGTGTGGCCGCATGCATGCACAGTGCCAAAAATTCGCAAAAAAAAATTAAAATCCAAAAAAAGGATAGAAGAACTGGTCCATGACATCACCCAGTGGTTTGCTAGCGGTTCTATGGAAACAGGAGGAACCCACCTCACGTTTTGTAAATATTTAAATATACCTTTTCATGTGACAACACTGAAGAAATTACACTTGGCTACAATGTAAAGTAGTGAGTATACAGCTTGTATAACGATATAAATGTGCTGTCCCCTCAAAATAATACCACGCACTGCCATTAATGTCTAAAATGCTGGCAAAAAAAAAATTGAGTTAATAATTAACCGCTTTGGCTTCAGAAGTTGTAGGTAATCCCACAACTTTAAGAGACTGAACATAGGGCATGTCAACATTTTTCAATTTCCAAATATTAGGGGTGTTCCAAAGTTGTGACATGCCTTGGGGGTTGTAAATATATTTTTGTTACTTTAAAATAATTTAGATGTGCTTGGTAAGTAATTACATAAATATCATATTTTTTTAACATTTGTTTATTATGTTTACCTGTCCGGAATAGTATGAGCATTGGCATTGGACCAGAGTACCTCCGGAACCGCCTGCTACCGCACGAATCCCAGCGACCGATAAGGTCCCACAGAGTTGGCCTTCTCCGGGTCCCGTCGAATAAACAATGTCGTTTGGCGGGCCCCAGGGGAAGAGCCTTCTCTGTGGTGGCCCTGGCCCTCTGGAACCAACTCCCCCCGGAGATTAGAACTGCCCCCACCCTTCCTGTCTTTCGTAAATTACTCAAGACTCACTTATACCGCCAGGCATGGGGGAGTTGAGACACTTTTCCCCCAGGCATTTCTATACTTTGTTTTATGTTTGGTATGAATGTTGCTGCTTGGTTTTTAAGTAATGATAGGGTTTTATATGTTTTTAATATTAGATTTGTTCCACTGTTATATTGTTTTTATTGCTGTTGTGAGCCGCCCCGAGCCTTCGGAGAGGGGCGGCATACAAATCTAATAAATAATAATAATAATAATAATAATAATAATAATAATAATAATAATAATGAGGTCTCCTGCATGAGCAAGGGGCTGGACTAGAAGACCTCCAAGATCCCTTCCAACTCTGTTATTATTCTATTATTTTATTTCCTGGTCAGGTGGGAAGGATTAAGAGGGCAGTACTTCCTTCTCTTTGGTTTTCCCCAAACACCTTAACAGGAAACAATTTGTTTTTGCTAAATGTGCTGATATGTAATGAACACATCTATCTGAATGCCCATCAACCTAGCTAGAACGTAACCACTTTTTGCTCAATAAGCCATGATAGCTTGGCTCACAGAAATAAAAATAAAATAGTAGGATTGCACTGTATTAAGTCAAACAAACCACATTACAACATCTCTTTATTTGTGACCAGATCGCTAACTACTTTATGCTACACTGGAAACAAAGAAGTGGAAACAAGTAATTCTGGCCAATGGAACCAGTCCTTGCTAGTTTCACTGCAGGCTGGCTAAAGGGTTAGCAGAAGACAGAGAGAACTTGAAAAACTATGGTTGGGGGGGGAGGACAATGACATAAATTATGTTTAAGGATGAGCCATTTGTACAACCACAGATGTCACTTTGGCAATATATTTTTATAACCTCAGATATGTACTTTGGCATTAGCGAGCCAGTGTGGTGTAGTAATTAAGTGCTGGCCTAGAAACCAGGAGGCAATGAGTTCTAGTCCCACCTTAGGCATGGAATCCAGCTTCAAGGGGAGCCAAAGTTGGCTCTTCTATGACTTGTGCACTTCAACTCCCCGAATTCCTGAACCAATCATGCTAGCTCAGGAATTCTGGGAGTTTAAGTCCACATGTCATAGAACAGCCAACTTTGCCTACCCCTGAGCTGGGTGAGTTTGAGTGGTTTATTTAAAAAAAATAAAGGTATGATAAAAATCTAATAGATAAATAAATGCTGGAGAGCCAAACATTTAACATTTTCATTCTTGGATAAATTAAAGCAGGGGTTTCCAACTCTCAGTGCCACGTCGTCTTGTGACATATCACAACTTTTTTTCCTTCGGAGTGGGTGTGGACAGCATGTGACGCATCTGGCCCGTGGGCCACAAGTTTGACACCCCTGACTTAAAGCATCATCTTCTAATAAACAGTGGCTACATTTTTTGACGAGTATGTGTTCACCACTAACCTTTTCTTAGCTCCAATAAGCCGCCATTTACAGCAAATGCGCTTAAATTCTTTTTTTAAAAAAATCACCTAAATTAATAACTCTGAAAGCACGACAGCTGAAGTTTATCTGAATACTAAGAAGTTTGAAGGGAGACATTCATTAAAACTTTTTTGAAAACAGTGGATTTACACCCCCCCAAAAAGCTTTCCATTCCATGCCTACCGTCCCTGTCCTAATGTTCCCTCTTATCAGTACCCATTTTATGTATATAAACAATGTTATATCTATGTATATTACAAATACATACTTGTCAAAATAAATAGATATAAAATTATCTTGGCAAAGCCACAGGAGAAAATCCCATTGACATCCTCATTATATGCTTGGTTCACACTTTATTATCACGCAACTACACGAAACAAGTTTCCAGGTAGATATACAAAATCACACAAAATGGCCCAAAGAATAGTCGTGGGGAATCTACAAAATTTGATGTTCTCCTCCTGTAGACTAGTTCAGTGTTTCCCAACCTTGGCAACTTGAAGATATTTGGACTTCAACTCCCAGAATTCCCCAGCCAGCGAATGCTGGCTGGGGAATTCTGGGAGTTGAAGTCCAGATATCTCCAAGTTGCCAAGGTTGGGAAACACTGGACTAGTTAGTTGCCTTGCCTCTTATCTGGCTGATGTTAGCAAAGACAAAGCCCAACATGGATGAAATCTGACACTCTCTGGCAAATGTACCATTTATTCTACAGACAAGTTCATTCCATGCATGTCCTCACATGACAAGAGGCAGGTGTGAATGGGCTGGCTGGTGCTAAAAGAAGAGTCTCCCCCTTAACCTGTTAGCCAGCACTTTTCAATAGGAGGGTTGGTTCACATCTTCACCTACCTAACAAATCAACCCTGTAGAGAAATCCTTCAGACCTCATCAAAGGTCCATTTCTATCACCAACTTGTTGGTAGATCACAACTACCAAACTTCGTAAGCTACAAGATGGCCCTAGCAAACATGTCAGCCACTTCTAGTAAAGAGGATTTTCAGAGCCAGGGGTGGCACAGTGGTTAGAGTGCAGCACTGCAGGCGACTTCAGCTAACTGCTAGCTGTAGTTCGGCAGTTCAAATCTCACTACCAGCTCAAGGCTGACTCAGCCTTCCATCCTTCCAAGGTGGGTAAAAGGAGGACCCAGATTGTTGGGGTCAATAGGCTGATTCTGTAAACCGCTTAAGGAGGGCTGTAAAAGCACTATGAAGGGGTATATAAGTCTAAATGCTAAATGCTATTGCTATTCAGTTACTGTGGATTTATCTACCACGTCTGCTGGAAGTTTGTTCCAAGGATCTACTACTCTTTCAGTAAAATAATATTTTCTCAAGAGCAACATGAGAAAATATTATTTTACTGAAAGAGTAGTAGATCCTTGGAACAAACTTCCAGCAGACATGGTAGATAAATCCACAGTAACTGAATTTAAACATGCCTGGGATAAACATATATCCATCCTAAGATAAAATACAGAAAATAGTATAAGGGCAGACTCGATGGGCCATGAGGTCTTTTTCTGCCGTCAGACTTCTATGTTTCTATCATGCTCAGCCACCAAGTGCTGGCTGGGTCATTCTTAGTCAAGTGGACTAGGTGAAATTGAAACCTTATTTGAAAAGAAATCATCACAAAAACAACATATATGATAGAAAAAAAATGTGTTCTTTCTAATGAAATAAAAATGAAGATGATTGAAGGTGAGAAAACAGAGCGATAGTAAAAACGTGCTCTTTCTAATGAAGATGATTGAAGGTGATGAAACAGAGCTCTGTTTTCTCACCTTCAATCATTTTCATTTTTATTTCATGAGAAGGAACACTTTTTTCTATCATATTTTTGTGATGATTTCTTTTCAAATAAGGCTAAAAAAACCAGTCAACTGGGCACCTGGTCCACTTGACAAAGAATGACCCAACTGTAAGTTAGGAAGACGACTTCCCCCAAACCTCTCTAACCCATTTAACTTTTCTCTATATCAGAAGTGTGAAACTCGCATTGTCATGTTGTTGTCATGACATTTCGCAATGTTGTTCCCTTCGTGGAAATGTGGTGGCCATGGCCTACAAGTGATGCATCTGGCCCATGGGCTGCCAATTTGACACCCCTGCTCTATATACACGACTGGTTTACAGACATCAAGCAATGACTGTGCATGTACAAACTTCATACTAAGTTCCTTATTTGTCAGGTTTTCCTGGCATTATTTATTAGATCTATGCCCCAGCTTTTTCCCCAGAAATTCAAGGCAGCAAAGTCTCATCCTAATTTTCTTCACAACTGTGTAAGTTAGGTTGAGTTGAGAAGAAGCATGCGGTCCAAAAACACCCGACTGCTTCTTGTGGATGATCCTGGGCTTCTCTAGTGCCAGTCCAGCACTCCATGCCATCACCACTGATTTATCAATGAGAATATCCAAAATCACTTTACACAGATAGTCCTTGACTTACAACAGTTAATTTAGTGACCGTTCAAAGTTACAACAGCCCTGGAAAAAAAAACTGACTTACGACCACTTTCCAGTTATGACCTTTGTAGCATTCCCATGATCCAGTGGTCAAAATTCAGATGCTATGCAACTGGTTCATATTTATGACTGTTGCTGTGTCCCAGAGTTATGTGATTTATCTTCTGCAACCTTTTGACAAGCAAAATCAAGGGGAATCCAGATTCACTTAACAATCGAGTTACTAACTTATCAACTGTAGTGATTCATTTAACAACTATGGCAAAAAAAAAGGTGTAATATGGGGCAGAATTCACTTAAAATGTCTTATTTAACAATAGAAGTTTTGGACTCAATTGTGAAGGACTACCTGTATTGGGCCAGATGGCTTATGCACCACATTTTTTTCTCAGCCTACACTAATGGTACAAATGCGAAACTTTAGATATACATTATTTGAATCGTCAGGAGTGTGTGTGTGTAAATTTTGCGTTACTTCTGACAGATAGCACAGCTGCAACAGTGTTTTGAAAGGGCATCTGTAAGTGATGTACATTACAAGCAGCGTGTCGTCATTGAATTTCTCACTGCGGAGAAAGAAACTGTTGAGAGCATTCACATAGAAACATAGAAGTCTGACGGCAGAAAAAGACCCCATGGTCCATCTAGTCTGCCCTTATACTATTTTCTGTATTTTATCTTAGGATGGATATATGTTTATCCCAGGCATGTTTAAATTCAGTTACTGTGGATTTATCTACCATGTCTGCTGGAAGTTTGTTCCAAGGATCTACTACTCTTTCAGTAAAATAATATTTTCTCATGTTGCTTTTGATCTTTCCCCCAACTAATCTCAGATTGTGTCCCCTTGTTCTTGTGTTCACTGTACACAAACATTCACAAATGTTTGTGTACAGTTTATGGAGAATCTGAAGTCGACAGAAGTATGGTTAGTCGCTGGGCACAGAGGGTGAGGGTTAAGAGGTGATTCCCACAGTGCAGAAATGGCTCCGTGACCAGAACAAGGAGTAGTACCGACAGGGTATACATGCCCTTGTGTCTCGCTGGAGGAAGGCCATGGAACGGGATGGAGATTACATGGAAAAAATAGGGAGTGTAGAAGAAACATCATTCTTTCTTGTGTGTAAGTTTCATTGTGTTCAATAAATAATTGTTGAAGAAAAAAAATGTGGTGCATTACATTCTGGGCGACCTTCGTAGTTCAGTTTCGCCAAGTTTCCATTATTGCTCTTGCTAAAATGTGAACTACAATTCCCAGCTAGCTAAGTCAGTGCGTATAACAGTGATGGCGAACCTTTTTTCCCTCAGGTGTCTAAAAAGCTTGTGCGTGCATTATCGCACATGCGTGAGTGCCCACACCCATAATCCAATGCCTGGGGAGGGCAAAAACAGCTTCCCCCTCCCCCTAGAGGCCCTCTGGAGGCCGGAAATGGCCTGTTTCCCAACTTCTGGTAGGCCCAGTAGACTTGTGTTTCGCCCTCCCCAGGTTCCAAAGGCTTCCCTGGAGCCGGGAAAGGGTAAAAATGCCCTCCCTCATCCCCCCGGAGGCTCTCTGGAAGCCAAAACGCCCTTCCCAGAGCCTCTTGCAAGCCAAAAATGAGCTGGCCAGCGCACACATGCATGTTGGAGCTAAGCTAAGGCAACGGCTCACGTGCCAGAAGATAGATAGATAGATAGATAGATAGATAGAGAGAGAGAGAGAGAGAGAGAGAGAGAGAGAGAGAGAGAGAGAGAGATAGAGAGAGAGATATATTTAGTTAGTTAGTCAGTCAGTCAGTCCAATACACAATAATACACAATGAAGGTAATAGAGGACACCTTTGAGGAAATAGAATTAGAGAAAAAATAGAAGAGAGAGTATAGGATAAAATAATCAATGAGAGAATAGAAGATATAGGGATAGAAGAGAAGATATATGGGATATAGGAGACAATAGGACAGGGGTCGGAAGGCACTCTAGTGCACTTATGCACGCCCCTTAGATATGGTTCCACACGCTACCTGTGGCACCCGTGCCATAGGTTCGCCATCACTGGCATATAATAATAAGCAATATCAACATGTAATGCAACAACCTCCAGAGGGTAACAAGTTCCTTACCCTAATTGGGTTGACACCTCACATATAAAGTCTAATAGGGTTTGTTTTGGCAGGTCCAGGTGTGTGAAGTCAGATTTGCCAACTGCCAAGCACTCTGTGCAATGCTTGAAGGCAACCCCTGCCAGGGTTTCAGGGGGAAATCTTTGATATGGTGGATTGAACCGGAAGCCTTGTGTGAAGTCCTATCCCTGAGCAACCTCCATCCCTCTGTCTATTGTATGAAGCATACCACATCCAGAGTAAACCATCCAATCTCCGCAGTGTAAGATTTAGCTGAAACCCAAGTAGGAAAGTCCGTCTGTATAAAATCTCCCTCTAGGAAGGGAGGTTAGGTTTCCTCCATGTACAACTGCCATGATGCATCGCAGCAGACGCCAGAGGCTGCTCAGGAACTAATTACAAAATGGCGTTTACATTTTAAAGGCCTCTCGGTGCTGGAAGACGACAATCTGGAGCGTTTTTTCAGACTGCTCGACTGTGTTTTGATTCCTGAACAAATAGCAGCAGACCCGGGGAGCCCTGCTGTTGCCAAAATTGTGACAATGGGAGAAACAGGAAAATTGCACAAGTTGTTGTTATTCCAGTTTTGGGTTCGTGTTTTGTTTTTTTTTAATGACAACTCTGCTCTCAAAAAGAAAAGTGAGAAAAGGAAGGAGAAAGATGTCAGCTGACATTTTAAATGGATCCAGATTTGGTGCTTAAAATAACGGATGTAAAATCTTTTTTTAAAAAAATCCTATTTATTTTTTGAGCATAACTTTGGTTCGTCATGGAACTTGGAAGGAATGAAAATAACTATGCAGTTATGAAACAGCAACAAAGAAAGCCCACCCAGAGTCCATCAGCAGAAGACAGGTTAGCCCCGATAGGTAATGGAATTCCATAGTTCTTTTCATGAAAACATTTTTTGCAGATTTCCACAGCTACCTTTGAAACCGTTCTCTGTCTCTCCGCATGTACATGTGTATTATCTATAATTAACTGCCTTAGAAACCAGGCTGCTGTTATTTATATTTTTTTTAAATCACAAACACTTTCTTAAAAAATAAACAGGGAAAAGTACAATATACTTTATGCAGTCACCAACATACAAGAAGAGGTGGGGGGGAAATGAAAATAAAAGACCTGGACAGACTAACACAGTGGGCCCACACCAACAAAATGATGTTCAACGTCGACAAGAGCAAAGTCCTTCACCTAGGTAAAAAAAAAACTGGACACACATACAGCCTGGGAGAAACCCCTCTCAGCAGTAGCAACTGCGAAAGAGATCTCGGAGTCTTGGTGGATAATCAACTAAACATGAGCCAACAATGTGCAGCAGCAGCCAAAAAAGCCAATACAATCCTAAACTGCATCAACAGGGGAATACACTCCAAGACCAGGGAAGTCTTAATACTACTCTACTACGCCCTGGTCAGACCACATTTGGAGTACTGTGTTCAGTCACCACACTTCAAAAAAGACATTGAAACTCTGGAGAAGGTGCAGAAAAGAGCAACCAAAATGATTAGGGGTCTAGAAACCAAGACCTACGAAGAGAGACTGCGGGAACTGGGCATGGATAGCCTAGAGAAAAGGAGGGCCAGAGCGGACATGATAGCAGTCTACAGGTATACGAGGGGTTGCCACAGAGAGGAGGGGATCACTTTATTCTCCAGGGCACCGGAGGGCCGGATGAGGAACAACGTCTGGAAGCTGACCAAGGAGAGATTCAACCTGGAAATAAGGAAGAACTTCCTGACGGTCAGAACGATCAACCAAGTGGAACAACCTACCAGCGAACGTTGTGAACTCCAATACTATAGACATTTTTAAGAGGAAATTGAACTGCCATTTGGCTGGGATGCTATAGGGTTCCTGCTTAGGCAGGGAGTTGGACTTGATGACCCGCATGGTCCCTTCCAACTCTAACAATACATAAATAAATAAAAGTTATTCTATATACAGTAGTTTCTCTGTTTCTGTCATATGCATGGTCCTGACAAAGTAGGTGTCACTCTAACAGTACATCCTAGACCAGGGGTCTCAAACCGGGGCCACTTTAAGACTTGTAGACTTCAACTCCCAGAATTCCTCAGCCCTCAAAACTCAACATTTCACCTCATCAAAAGTGGCTGAGGGATTCTGGGGGTTGAAGTCCACAAGTCTCAAAGTGGCCCCAGCTTGAGACCTCTATCCTAGACATTTATTTATTTATTTATTTATTTGGCTTTCTAGGCCGCCCTTCTCCAAATGGACTCAGGACATAACAACCCCTTTCTCTCCTATCTCCTGAGAAGGAGAGGAAGTACGGGTTTATAGTGCCGAAGTGGCAGATTTCATACTTTACGCAGATTTGTGGACCCTGTTCAAATGCAGAAGTAATCAAAAATCTATTTATTACAGAGGTTGTCCCCTCTCAGTCAGAACCACAATACACTGGATCTCTGCGCTGGAAGGCGTAGATCATAAAAAAAAGGACACAGCTTAGAATAGGTTGGTTCAAAGGAGCGCCATGAACCTCTGTCACAAAAAGTGGCCCACGACCGCCATGTGTTCACTTGATATTTAGATCTAACCTATACAAATTTTTACATAGTTGCTGAGCTACCTCAAATGCTGGATTATAGTTGATTCCAATGGTCAAACCACTTCTACAGTGCCAGGGCAATGAAGGAATTCATCCTCCCCTCACTCAAGGGGCAGATTTGGCTGTCTCAAAACAGTGGAAGAGCAAGGTGACTTCATGGCAATAAGGAAATATGTTGTGACTACTTTTTCTTAATTTCTGTCTTTAGCATAAAGCCCTGGAATTCCTGGTAGTCCCTCATTCTAGTAGTAACCAGATTTAATTCTGCTTGACTAGAATAGTATATGCGGACACCTAGCTGGTCACTGCAGTTTTACTATAATAAAAATCACATCAGTTGATCTTATACAACCTTTACTCGGAAGAAAACATCAAAACTGGGATACCATTAAGTGAGTAGAACAATTCTTTGATCATTCCTGTCTGGGCGAGGACTTGAGATTGCCAACAAGTAGGCAATGGGTTTGCTTAATGACCATGGTGTTTACTTAACAACCACTGCGAAAAAATATTTCCCTCCCTCTCCTTCTCCCTACTTGTATATGTATATTTTTAAAGCAGATGTGCCAAAACCTGTTCATCCAAAGGAGCCATGTAATTTTTTCAGAGACAACTTGCAGCATTAATCACCAGTAGCATCAGTCTAATGGCAATTCAGCATGTTGGAGGGCACTAAAACTGCACTTGAAATTGTCATCCCTCAACCATGATGTGAAAGAGGCACAAGGAGGTACCATGGTGTTTTATGAGTTTTCTCCTATCAAATATCCTCCAGAAGTGTTCAACCAAACAACTAATATCCTTAACGTGCAACTAGGAATTGAAGGCCAATACAACAGGATGAGAAGGCTTGGTTTATGCTGAAATTATTGGGGTGATCAAGTCTAGTGTCATTTTAAGCCACATCTACAATTATTGGGGGGGGGGGGGCATGGAGGCTTAAAGCAAATTGTGGCTTTGTTTTCACATATGGTTTAAGACAGGGCGGATTCCTCTTACCTTTTCCTACCGGTGCACTGTGTGCGCATTGCTTCATTTTACATGCGTGCGCATCCCCTAGCGCAATTTTGCTTCCGTGCATGTGCAGAGGGACGATTTTCCTTCTGTGCATGTTTAGAGAGCAAAAACTCGGCAAAAATTAGAAAAAAAAGATGGCAGTGCACACACACCAGCAAAGACAGCGTTGGAGGTGTCGTGCCAAAACTGTGCAATTGGCAGGCCACTACCGGAGCGGTGAAACCGGACTGCACCGGTGGGAACCCACCTCCGATTTAAGACTTAACAGCAAATAATATGCCATTGTCTGCTGCCAGATATGGTTTTAGATATTCAAACAAAATTCAGTTAAGTGAAATAAATCCCACTTAAGTATGATGTGTGAAGTAGTCTGAGAGCTCTTCAGATATCTGGATAAATGCAAAGTTCCAGTCATCTGGAAAATAGGAAAAAGATGAGAAACCTACTCAATCCCAACACTAAGAAATAAACCATCACCACAGATTACAAGCAGTCCATGATTTACAAGTGCTCATTTAGTGACCATTCGAAGTTACAACAGCACTGAAAAAAGTGACTTGCGACCATTTTCCACACTTTCGAGCATTGGAACATCCCTGTGGTCATGTGACCAAAATTTGGACACTTAGGAAATAGCATGTAGCTAACACAGTTGCTGTGTTCTGTCAACTGTATGATCACCTTTTGTAAACATCTGACAAGCAAAGTTTAGGGGTGGAGGAAGCCAGATTCATTTAACAACCGTGTTACTAGCTTAACAACTGTAGTGATTTACTTAATAATTGTAAAGGTTGTAAAATGGGACAAAACTGACTTAACAACTCTTGCTTAGCTATGGAAATTTTGGACTCAATTGTGGTTGTAAGTTGAGGAAGTGTTGGTAATGACCGATAAAGTCCTACATGGCATCAGGCCAATTACATACGGGACCACCTTCTGCCGCATGAATTCCAGTGGCCAGTGAGATCCCACAGAGTCGGCCTTCTCCAGGTCCCGTCAACTAGACAATGTTGCTTGGCAAGGCCTAGGGGAAGAGCCTTCTCTGTGGGGGCTCCAGTCCTCTGGAATCAACTCCCCCCAGAGATTTGTACTGCCCCCCCACCTCCTCACCTTCCACAAGAGTCTTAAAACTCATCTAGCTGCCAGGCTTTGGGCGATTAGACCCCAGCCCCCTGGCCGCTGAATGTTACGTATGATTGTTGTTTGAGTGGGTTTGATAGGTTTTTAAAATAATATCGGGTTTTATAGATTAGTACACTTAGTTTTAAATTAATTGGATTTAGACGATTCTATTGTATTGTTCTTTTTTATGTGTTGTAAGCCATCCCAACTCTTCAGAGAGGGGTGGCATATAAATCCAATTAAATTAATTAATTAATTAATTAATTAATTAATTAATTAATATCTGTATACAATATATTTCAAGATTGTCCTTCTATAGAAGATTGGGAATAATTTATCATAAAATAAGACTACAAGCATTTCCCAGTCCTAATCTGACATTTTTAGTTCCAAATCATGGACCTTAATCCCCAAAAATCAGAGATTCACCACTGCTAAAAGTGAGTGGCTTCCAAATCTCTTTGAGGAAAGAGAGAGACAAACACAAAGGATTTAATGCCATGTGAGTGAATTAAATGATCCAAGATCACTCGCTTAAAACAAACCATCCCTTCTTCAGGCAAATCACAGCCTTGATTATTAAGAGTATATTGCTACAATGTATTAATGAGGGACACACCTGAAACTTGTACACAGACAAACACAGCAGCTGGATTGGTAGAAGCTATTGCACGGTTGTCTAAAGTGAGGCAAGGCCAACCTGACATCTAGGTGCAAGCATTTACAGCTCTCCTATCCCAAGACAGTAGGGGCCTGAAAATGTGCCTTTGAAAGACATCAGCCTGGGGAAGGTGGTTCTAGGTTGAACAGCAAACAAACTCAAACCACTGGCATGGATCCTTTGATCTGTGCTGTTGAAAGGGCCGCTGTCACATCTCCAAGCACAATCAAATTTTCCCTTCTTATTATCCTGCTTTCTGACAGATAAAATGTCAATGTCCTTAGAGGAATGTTCCACTAAAGTACCAGGGCGGAAACGGCACTTGTCTTTTGTCCAGAGAAAAGAAACTTGCTCTTAGGTTTAGTAATATTACTATCAACACTTATCAGGTGTGCTCAATCACTAGAAATCCAAGTTACGATTTCACGCTGCAAGTGTCAATTGCAAACAGCTTCAGTTCAACTTACACTTTTTGCTTCTCAAGTGAAAAAAATTGTCTGAAAAAGTTCTCTTTCATATGCTCTTTATTATTGAAAAATGCAACTAATTGTAAAATAACATATGTAGATTTTTATGCACACGGTAGTATAGTAATGTTTTGTTAATGTGTATTGGGGAAAAAGAAAAATCCCAAAACGTATAAACCATTAACTTGGAAAGAATGTTAATTGTTTAAAGAGTGGGTGGGCCATTCTTTCTGAAGTCAAGTACATGATGTTTCAAACTCTCTAAATATAAAGGAAACGGGGAAGGAAGGAAAGAGACATAAAAAAGGTAAGGAGATGAAAACGCCCCATACATTTCCTTTGAGGCAAGCCAAATTACATTCAATTTTTCCTCTGCTGATTATGTTTAGAAGAGCAGCAGATGGCAGCAAAGTGGTCGCCCTTCTTGTTTGGGAGTCTGGGACCCAAACGTATAACAGAGTTGGATCAATTAATCGCTGCATGCGAGACCATCAGAGCCTCGGTGGCACAGGGGTTAGAGTGCAGTAGCTCCACCAGCTGCCAGTTTGGCAGATCGAATCTCAGTAGGTTCAAGATTGACTCAGCCTTCCATCCTCCCAAGGTCGGTAAAATGGGGACCCAGATTACTTTCTGTAAAGTGCTTAGAGAGGGCTGTTAAGCACTGTGAAGCGGTATATAAATCTAAATGATGTTATTGCTAAATCTAAATGCTATAGGCTAGACCAGGGGTCCCCAAACTTGGAAAATTTAAGACTTTGGGACTTCAAGTCCCAGAATTCTCCAGCCAGCTGTGCTATGCTGGAGAGTTCTGGGTGTTGAAGTCCACAAGTCTTCAAGTGGCCAAGTTTGAAGACCTCTGGGCTAGACTAAGAATGGGGTGTGTGTGTTAAATGCCAGTAGTCACTCAGTTCAACCTTAAGGAGAATTTTCTTTTTGAAGAAAATACAAGTTAATTCCAGGGACAATTGGAATTCCGGCAGCCTTAATCAAGCTTGAATACAGGTAGTCCTCAATAAGTAACCAGAATTGAGACCCGCAACTG
Organism: Erythrolamprus reginae; assembly: GCF_031021105.1. Classification (NCBI taxonomy): domain Eukaryota; kingdom Metazoa; phylum Chordata; class Lepidosauria; order Squamata; family Dipsadidae; genus Erythrolamprus; species Erythrolamprus reginae. The sequence goes on along the minus strand of NC_091951.1, from coordinate 184,183,000 downwards.
AGTTATTAAAGGAAGTGGTCACTATGTGAAAATGTGACTGCCCTTAAGAATCTTAACTCAGTTTCCCTTGGCTTTGCAGATCTATAAAGATCATAAATGCAAATACTTGTTACAGAGTTATCTTTTCATTAACATGTTGTAACTGTGAATGTTTTCTCCTTGGCACATATGAGAATTACCTATATGGTTACACTGAGATCCAGTAACAAGGGTGTTACTATTGATTTCTTAAGACAAATCTAGAAGTTTCAGAGACAATGAAAACGTACTTGGTACATATAAACTCTGCACCAATTACCGGCCTGGAGACCAAAACTCAATCTTGATGTATCTCAAACTTCCAATGGAATTAAAACCCCACCTCCTACTTGAAATTAGCCCTTATATCTGAAAAGGTTGAACTGTAAGAACGCACTTCATATGGACTTCTTGTACCCTTGAAATTAAAGTCACAGGGTTGATGTAAACAGCAGCCATCTTGGATTTAATCTTGAACAAATATGTTATTTGACCCAAGTTACAAAGACTTTGACTGCAATAGACAAGTTTGGCTTTCTTTATCTCCATACAGCAGATTAGGAGACCTGATGGATTGTTGTGTGGATCTGAAGGTGGAGATCAAGAAGACAGCAGGAGTTCTATTGGTATATGTTCTGCTTGCCCACAGCTAAGCTTTCCCCTATTGCCAGCATAGCCTTCCAAGACAACTTGGGGAAAACATGTATATTTCTGTTTCCAAGAATTAGCACTGCAGTTCCCTCTCCTTACCCTAGAGAATTTCTGCATAAATGTATTCCTAATGTATTAATTGGAAGGTCTGTTTTAAGTAAGGTAACAAAACTCTTTTATTTCCTCCAGGTTTTAAAACCAGCTTCAGAGGCCTTTTTGAAAGCTCTTTTGCCAAGAAACCATTACTTATTGCAAGGTGGGACCAGAACCATTATTTTTAAATATAGAAAAATAAAACATCAAACTTGTTCGGATCTATTCTTTGCTTCCACACACATGGCTACAACCAAACCCAGCATTGAATTGGCATCCTTCAGTCTCGAAAGACCGTGGTATCATGCTCTGGATTCCTCCGAGCATGAAGCCTGGGCAGGTTAGCACCTCAGCACCTAATGCATTATTGGTACTAAGGTTTCCTTCCTTCCTTCCTTCCTTCCTTCCTTCCTTCCTTCCCTCCCTCCCTGGAAAAATATTTGGGAGGGATTTGATGAGGTAAATGCCCCTCCCGGTCCATGGAACCATTTTTTTCCATGGATCCGGTCCCTGATGCCCAAAAGGTTGGGAGCCTCTAAGGTAGGGAATCTACACTATTGGGATGGCACAATCACCTTATTTTTAAAAACAACAACAAAGTAAGAATGTAATTGGACTAAGCCTTGAATAGGATTGCGGCTCCTTATGCTTTTGACATCCTGTACTATTTTTGCATAGGGAAGAAGGAAGGAGTCATTCCCTAGTGGGAATAATGGGAAAGTCAGCATTAATATATAATTTCAGGCAGAGACACAGATTCAACCAACATAACTGTTCTCCAAATCTTTGATTTCTATCAGACTTCTATAGCAAACCTAGACATAAAGGTTTTATCCGGAAGCTTTTCAAAGCTCTTCAAATCAGGAAGGTGGTTAGTAACAACACAAGGACTCTACTTTCATGTAAGAAACTTATATAAAGGCAAATTAAAATGGCATGTTGAATGATCAAGAAGAATCTGACTTTTATTCTATTTGGAACAAAGTTTATATATGGATAGATAAGAATAAAGTTCAATATAAGGTCATGAAAACTGTATGAATATAATCCAAAGTTACTGATATTTTTAGCTGTTGATATTGTTTGTTGTTGTTGTTGTTGTTTTCACCAATTTAATTTTAAGTGTATTAGAATGTGTAAACAAAATTCTTCTTTTCAATTAGAATATTATTTTGACTTAAAGATTTAAGATTTTATCCTTTTTTCTGTATTAAAAATTGACTTCTAGAAAAGAGGGGTAATTGTAACCCCTACTATGTGTTTAAATGTTTGTAACTTTGTATGTCTTTTTATTGAAAATTAATAAAGTTTTGAAAAAAATAAAAAAATGGCATGTTTCTGTGTCTTTAGTTTGTTGGTTTTGCTTGTTTGTTGGTTGATATGTGTTGTTTTTAATGTTAAAATTCAATAAAGCTTATTTTAAAAAATAAAATAAAATAAAATGGCATGTTTCTGATGAAAGTCTGTCTGCATGTTCAATGTAAAAGCAGAGAAGCTTAGCTCTTGGTAAGCGAGGCAGTTTTTCCCTAGTGATTACTTTGGAAATGGCTTCTAGTCTTCCCATCCATTTGAGAATCACCCCTCACAATCCCACATCCTCCGCATCCTGATTGCTATTAGTTAAATACATCAGATGGGCAGGAGGCTGGAAAAGGCTCGCAACGTATGAAGCTAAATGGGGAAATACGCAGGCACTATTCCACCTAATTGTCAAGCACTTGTTAAACTTGTTTAGGGCGTTCCTTAAAACAAATGCAAAAACATCCAAATAACTTCATTACACCCCCATCTTCCCTCTACAGAGCTACAGAAACCTCTCCCACATCACCAGCATCTTATTCTTGTATAGCACAGGTTAGAAGCAGGCTAACCTAAGTCAATGCATGACCATGCAGATTTACAACCAGTCTGCATTTATTTCATCAGAGTTATTTAATATTATCCTTAATAGTGAAATGTCTTTTGAGACAGTCAGGTTTTTCTCATTGAATTTCTCTAGTTAAGTCTATAGTTAGGGAATTTCTTCAGTTGTCTTTCATCCAAATATGAGGATTGTGCAAAATCTATTGTTCTAGGAAACACCAGACTGTTTCATTTCCTTTTATAGATCTTACTAGTCAAGCTGGAAGACAATGAATTATTGGGTTCTGTAAAATTGTGGAACGACTCTAGAATGGCTGGATCAACATGGATCAAGTAACCCTCCTGCTCAGTTTTTTGTGATTACAGTAGTCCCTCGCTATACCGCGCTTCACCTACTGCGGCTTCACTTCATCGCGGGTTTCTGAGGAAGTCGATCAGCAGATTTAAACAGCCCGCCGAACTCGATCGGCAGGTTTTTTAAAAAAAAAATATCTAAAATTGTAAATACTGTATTTAAATACTGTATCTAAAATAAATACTGTGTGGGAAGGGTTTATAAACACTTAAAACAATGAAAACTTACCAAACAATTACAATATAAATACTTAAATAAGTACTATCAGTCGATAAATTCCCCATCGCGGATTTCACGTATCGCCGCCAGGTCTGGAACGTAACACCAGCGATAGGTGAGGGATTACTGTAGTCAGGTTACATGTTGCCATCTTATTGCCACATGCTCTATGTAAAATGATTTTAAACATGGTGGATAAGCATTGCATTGCTAACTGTTCCTCTTCTTTATATCCTTTGTTCTAATCACAGGCAAATCATTTCTTATATCAAAACTCAAAGCCACCTGATCTTTTTTTTTTAAAGCTGTACTAATACTATAGTAACTGAAATAGGAAACGATATTTTATTGTTGCAAGCAAAAATAGTTTGCGATAATATCAAAATAGTATTTAATGTAACATATGAAAATATGGAGGATAACTCTAAGGGGAATAACTCAGCTGAGGGATAAAATACCATATTAATCAGCTGAAAATTAGAAGCTAACCTTTCTGCTGTTTTAGGGAACTGTGTTCTAAAATATTTTACACACTAGGAAATACAGAATACATACTCAAGCTTGTTTGGAGCTAGCAGGGCAAAGACCAGCACCAAGAAAAGGATGGTGAGTTTGCTTCCTGATCACACTGGAAATAAACAACACAGGCATCAGAGGCTGTTATTATATAATATCTTAGCAGGGATTATTCCTATGTCTCTACAATGGTGATTCTCAACCTTAGCAATTTTAAGTTTGCTTGGACTTCAACTATCAGAATTCCCCAGCCAGCATGCTCTTATCACATGGTTATTTTCAAGTGGAAACCTAAAATCATCAGACAAAACACACTAAACACTGAACATTTTGATAATTCATACAATGGCTATCTTATAAAAAAAATAAGCAAGCTTGGCCAGCATCTGTATGGAAGAAATTCCAGGGCTGGAAACTGAGGAGTATGAAGTTGTACTTGCATGAAGGAATGGCTATCCTTTCCGACCAACTCAAAAAAAAGCTACAGAGATGAACCCCACAAAGTCATTGTGGGGAATTTATCATTTCATAGCTATGATCTTCCTCAACTTGATGCCCTTCGTGTGTATTCCCTTGGCGCCACATTCACTGCTCCATCATTCTAGTCATTTTTCCCTTTCCATGTTATATGGGGGGAAATGTAACCACCTCTCTCTCTCTCATACACACACACACACAAACACACACACAAATGGCATGATAATGCAAACACCACAACTTACCTACCTACTTCCATGAGATATCAAGATACTAGCGTGTTTGGGAGAAACTAACAATGATATGATGAGCCGGGGTGGCACAGCAGGTAGAGTGCTGTACTGCAGGCCACTGAAGCTGACTTGTAGATCTGAAGGTCAGTGGTTCAAATCTCATCACCGGCTCAAGGTTGACTCAGCCTTCCATCCTTCCGAGGTGGGTAAAATGAGGACCCGGATTGTGGGAGCAATAGCCTAGCTCTGTTAAAAAGTGGTATTGCTAACATGTTGTAAGCCGCCCTGAGTCTAAGGAGAAGGGTGGCATAAAAATCAAATAAATAAATAAATATCATAAATACATAGGTCAGAATTTGGTGTTATTCTGCTTGTTGTGCATTCTGCTGAACAGCTGAACCCAGAATGAGTATATCTAGAAACTTTGTCAAAAGATTTGAAAACAAGTTATGCAAATAAGAGCCCCCTTTTCTGTTTGTGCACATCTAGTTAGTTTCTATGCATGGAGACTCCAGTTGCTCCTGGGTGAAGTCCATACAACTGCATCAAACTATCTTCACTTTGAAGGTAACCTGAGTGAGAAACAACATTGATAGCCCTGACTGGTGAACTCTGACTCTGATGCAGCCAGTATATATACCTTGCAAAGAGCTGAAAGGAACAAGAAGAGAAAAATCAATGAGAAAACACTGCAAAAACTGATCAGAAAATTCATCAGAGACCTGTGTGTGTATATTTTCCAGACATGGAGGGTCTTCAATTCCATTTTAGATCAACTCTGTCCAAATGAATTTCCTAATGGTTCCCTTAGAAGATCTTTGCAAGTAATATCCTCTAATTTCCATTTTAAGTTCAGACTGGGGAGCTTTGTGGATGATAGCAAGATTATTGAATATACAAAGATGGAAAGATTTGGCAATACCCACAATGGAGCAATGGTTGGTGAAAACAATAAAACTTGATGAGGCGACCAAACTGACTTGTTTGATTAGAGAAGACAGTATCTGTATTTATGGCTGACTGCAAACTCCTTATATATATATACAGTGGTACCTTTACTTAAGAACTTTTCTAGATAAGAAACAGGTGCTCAAGATTTTTTTGCCTCTACTTAAGAACTTTGCTGTCAGCCATGGGGGAATTGAAACACCTCCCCCGGGCATGTTCAATTTATACAATTTATACATGGTAAGCTTGTGTGTGTGTCTGTTAGTATATGGGGTTCTTTTAAATCGTTAATATTTTAAAGTTATTTGGATTATTTATGCTTTGTTCTATCTTGTTGTGAGCCGCCCCGAGTCTTCGGAGAGGGGCGGCATACAAATCTAAATAATAAATAAATAAATAAACCATTTTCTACTTAAGAACCCAAGCCCGGAAAAATTTCCGAGGAAAATTGAGAGCAGCACGAAGGCCCGGCCAGTTTCCTGCCATTCCCCCTTTAATCCGGGCCATCTCGAGCTTTTCTCAGCTGCAAGAGGAGCCTTTCAGTGGCGCTTAAGGAGACTTTGGCAGCCCAGAGCGAACAGAGCATTTTCCTTTCTCTGGGCGCTTGGAGAGGGAATAAACCACTTCGCTGTGGTGACTTCCTCACACTGCCTCCCATACACCCGGCGCGAGGTTGCCTCCCGGAGCAGAAAAAGGGGACGCTCACCTCACCTTCTTCCTTCAGCAACAACTGTCCTCCTCCTCCTCCTCTTCCTCCTCCCACCCAAATTCCAAGCTTTTATTTCTTTACTAATGGATTTGCACGCATTATTTGCTTTTACATTGATTCCTATGGGAAAAATTGCTTCTACTTAAGAACGCTTCTACTTAAGAACCTAGTCACCGAACGAATTAAGTTCTTAAATAGAGGTAGCACGGGTTTCTTCCCGTGTAGGATTTGGAAATTTCTGGCGACGTTTCGATGAGGTCCCACTCATCATCTTCAGGCTGGTGTTTCTGTCCTTGTTCTAAAATTATTTATAACAACAACAAGAGGAGACTGGAGATATTTGTTTGTAGGCAGACAAAATATCTACTCTTCTGCTAAACAATGAGCCCAATAAAACCCCATCACAACCAAGAAGACAAAACAAAGCAACCTTAATAAAGACCCACAGCAGCTTGCCTGGAAGCTTCAAAGATTTCCTTCTTGCTGCCAATTCCCCTTACATCAGCGGAATGGAGCGAGGGATGATGGAAAATACAAGGATGCATATTTTTATGTTTTTAAGCTTTTTGTTTCCTGTATCGTCCTAAATCACGGGTTGCAGTCTCTTAGGGGAAAGGTGTCCCTCAGATCATCAACAAAAACCATTTTAAGCTCTGCAGGAAAAAATAGGCATATATACTAGGCACCAGGCATGGGTTCCTCCCGGTTTGCCCAAACTGGTAACAACCCACTGGTGACATCATTGAACTGGATCGACCAATGCCAGTCTGTGGGCATCGCCATCTTTTTTTGTGATTTTGTAAAGTGAATTTTTAACTGTTTTCAAGCATTTTCCTGTTCTGCTGCTTGTAAAAGGGCCCTCCTGCCTGCTCCCGGGTCTACACCCACCCTTTATTCCTTCCCCTGAAGCACAGCTGATCAGCTGTGTTTCGGGCTGATTTGAGCTACAGAGAATGTGCAGGTGTAAAATTGAGGGGACATGCGCATGAGTAGAATGGGTGCGCATGAAACATGATGATGTGAACTGGTGATGAAGATTAAGTGGAACCCACCCCTGCAAGGCACAGTCCTACTTATACCAGCTTTCCCAATCTGGCATCATTTAGCTATAGAAACATAGAAACATAGAAGATTGATGGCAGAAAGAAAGGGCATCTAGTCTGCCCTTATACTATTTCCTGTATTTTATCTTAGGATGGATATATGTTTATCCCAGGCATGTTTAAATTCAGTTACTGTGGATTTACCAACCACGTCTGCTGAAAGTTTGTTCCAAGGATCTACTACTTTTTCAGTAAAATAATATTTTCTCATGTTGCTTCTGATCTTTCCCTCAGCTATAATAAACTGCAACCATCCCTGCCAGTACTGCCAATGGCAGACTTACTGGAGACTATATAAGTTATATGTACTACTTCCTGAAGGAGCACAAGCAAGGAAGACCAGCTGATATGGTTTATTTTTCAAAGAAAAGAAATTTTCAAAGAAAAGAGAAACAATTCCCACAATCCTGTTCTTTCAATAGGTTAGACAATCCATCCCAATAATCAGCTGGGAAGATAAAGACTTTATCTTCTCTTGCTGTTATCAAATCCTTGCATAACACAAGGACAAATTACTTAAAGGCCAAATGTTAAGGTCCCACCGCCACATTGCCCGATTTGCATTTAAATGTTCCATTGCCTTAAGCAAAATCAAATGAACTAAGCTAGCACCTCAGTTACCCAACCATAAAAGAGATTAGCAGCTCCACCTCTAAGGAAAATTTGACATATTATGGAGGCTGCAGTTAATCCCTTCTTGGGTCAATTAGATTGTGGGTTTCCAAACTCAAGATGTACAGCAGACAACTATATTCAATCTCTGGATCCTCATTTTGTATAGTCCAATTAAACTGGGAAAACTGTAATTAACTATCATTTTGGAGAGAAGCTACGGTTACCAGCACTGAAGCAAGAAAAATTCTAGATCATGTTGGTTTCAAAACTGAATAATCATTTCCCAATTTAAGATGAATCCAGAAATTATGTGTTTTATTTAATCAACTCTCCCGCATTTTTCCTCTAGGAGCTGAAGGACACATACATAGTAGTTCCTTCTCCGATTACATTCAAGATATCAACCTAAAATAACAATTCCGTTAGGTAACTTGGGTTGAGAGAGAATGGATGCATCCATACATGGTAGGTTTGTTTGGTTGTTTAATATCACATGAACCATTTTGTGTGTAAAAATTGATGGCCAGGTGATAAGACTATTCTGATGTCATTATTCCATTTTTTTTCTCTCTCTCAAAACATTCCACCTGAATTGCCAGGAGTGATTATTCTGGAATGGGCCAAAGTTGCTAGTATTCTGGACTGTCTCTGGTCCTGTCAAGTTCCTAACCATTGAGCATAATTAAGGAAATCAGATTCACACAAAAACTCATCATTTATTTATTTATTAGATTTGTATGCCGCCACTGTCCGCAGACTCGGGGCGGCTCACAGCATACAATGAAACAATTCATAACAAATCTAATAAATTTAAAAAACTTTTTAAAACCCCATTATTAAAACAGACATACACACAAACATACCATACATAAATTGTATAGGCCCGGGGGGTGTGTGTGTGGTGTGCCTCAATTCCCCCATGCCTGACGGCAGAGGTGGGTTTTAAGGAGTTTACGAAAGGCAAGGAGGGTGGGGTCAGTTCTAATCTCCGGAGGGAGCTGGTTCCAGAGAGTCAGGGCCGCCACAGAGAAGGCTCTTCCCCTGGGACCCACCAGACGACATTGTTTAGTTGACGGGACCCGGAGAAGGCCAACTCTATGGGACCTAACTGGTCGCTGGGATTCGTGCAGCAGAAGGTGGTCCCAGAGATATTCTGGTCCGATGCCATGAAGGGCTTTATAGGTCAAAACCAACACTTTGAATTGTGACCGGAAATTGATCGGCAACCAATGCAGACTGCGGAGTGTTGGTGTGACATGGGCATACCTTGGGAAGCCCATGATTGCTCTCGCAGCTGCATTCTGCACGATCTGAAGTTTCCGAACACTTTTCAAAGGTAGCCCCATGTAGAGAGCATTACAGTATTCGAATCTCGAGGTGATGAGGTGATTAATCAGGTTTATAATCCCAGGGGGGAAAGGTTAGGTTACAGAATCTTGGAAACTAGGTTAGTATGTGCCTCAACCCACGTTTATTTGTGAGTGCATTAAGGTGATAATTACCATGTCTCCTCTTTTTCAGAAACCCCTTCCTCCAATGAGTAAATTGATGCCTCCCTTAACAGATAAGACTGAAATGTCTTTCTGATCCTTGTCCATCATGTTTTGAAACCTTTCACTCTGCGATACATTAGAGGTCCTGTTACTGGACTAGAGTATTCTTCACATCTTTAGAGCATGCAAAGCTATCTCATTTTGTAAGTCATGGCTTAGAATGTTCATTATCATGTCCATTAATCCCTGCTGTGGCTTCTCCGATAATCTATGGCAGAAGACAGTGCATTTATCCTGCCAGTAGCTCAAACCCAATTCCCTTGTTCCATGCTCCACCTGGGTCATTAATTAATCGATTAATTATTTATTTAGTCCAATACACAATAATACACAATGAAGTTTATAGAGGATATAGTAGAGAAGAAATATGAGATATAGGAGAGACTATAGGGCAGGGGACGGAAGGCACTCTAGTGCGCTTATGTATGCCCCTTACTGACCTCTTAGGAATCTGGAGAGGTCAACTGTGGATAGTCTAAGGGTAAAATGTTGGGGGTTAGAGGATGATACTACGGAGTCCAGTAATGAGTTCCACGCTTTGACAACACAATTACTAAAGTCATATTTTTTACAGTCAACTTTGGAACAGTTTATATAAATATTACACGGGGCAAAACCCGAACTCAGAACAATCTACATATATATATGTATGTATATATATATGTGTATATATATATATATATATATTTGTTTTCGTAAATTTTCACGGGTATATGTATGTAGATTGTTCTGAGTTCGGGTTTTGCCCTGTGTAATGTTTTGCATGTCTATGCGACGTTTCGGTGAAATCACATTCACCATCTTCAGGCTGGAGTTCCAATCTTTGTGTTGTTGTAAATGGAATATATAAATGGAATTCCATTTACAACAACACAAAGATTGGAACTCCAGCCTGAAGATGGTGAATGTGATTTCACCGAAACGTCGCATAGACATGCAAAACATTACACAGGGCAAAACCCGAACTCAGAACAATCTACATATATATATATATATATATATATATATATATATATATATACACACACACACACACACACACACACACACACATATATATGTGTGGGTGTGTCACATGTTTTTTTGCTGAATTTGAAAATTAACGGAGACTAGGATAGATCTATTTCGGCCTTATTTTGGCCTCATCAGCTAGCCATACCCATTGGGACTTGAACCTGCAACCTTTGCCTTGTAAGGCAGAGAATTATCCAATCCTTTCAGCTCTGCACCAGGGAACGGTTACATATTTTTGTGTCGAATCACCATGGTGTATTGAAGGAACAACACAGCTCCTTATTTGCCTCTATATTATATATATAATAATATAGCAATTTTTGCAGAGCTCATTCACAAACAGGCTGCTTCCACAGGTAAAAGGTTCCTTCATATCTTGGCCAATGTCCAATAAAAGCCATCAGAGATAGAGGATTCCAAGGCAGACCACATTTTAGTGGTGCGTCTGGTTCATCTTTCCCTGAAAAGAAAATTTTATATGCAGACACCTATTTGACACATCCCAAAACATTCCTTTGCGGTCCTGCAATTAGGGAAAGCAGAAATCCCCCACCATCATCTTCAGAGCACTCAGCTGCACTTTATTACACGAACAGGCAGCGGCACTTTCAGAAGACTGCTTCCATTTTAGTAACGTTACAACGGTGATTTTTATGCCAGTTGTGAGGCTGAAGCTCTATACAGCTCATCACTCCACAGAGATGAGAGAAGATAATGACTTCCCTACTGCTGGTTAACAACCGGTTATGTCAGGAAGCATAAAGGACGGAACGACTGCTCTCTGCATCACGAACAGGTTGTTTTCAACCCTGCTAGCGGTCAATCCTTTCCTTCAGCCATCTTAGCCTAGTATCCAATTTCTAGCTTCCGAGGAGCAACTTGGAGACCTGCCAAAGCCTAAGCCTTTGAAGGAACGTAAGTTATCTTTTTCAATTGCAGGGATCCGTTTCAGGAACTGGAATGGCTGCGGACATATTTCGGTAGCATAGTTTCAATCTGTTTCTATTTCTTAAAAGTGCCTGCTTACAATAGGAGGAGCGGGAATCGGAAAAGAAAGTCTTAAATCAGCCTTATAGCGGATCGCATGTGTCAGCAGTTCGACTAGAGCAGAAATCCCCCACCATCATCATAAGACCACCTCCTAGGTAGGACAACTTGGAAATAGATGATAAACGTGTTGGCTGTGATTTTTTTAAAAGGATGTGTTGTTTTTGTTTTCCATATGAAGCGATTAGGGTTGTTTTTAGAGCAAAGGATGAAAAAACGAGGCGATGGCTTATTTAGAGGCTTTGTAACAACAACGGAATTGTATCCTGGCAGCTTCTCATTGGCTCCCCTCCCCCCGCCCACCTAATACAGCAAAACACATTTTAGTTTAGTCTAGTACAACAAAATTAAATGTGATGGGTAGAAAAAGTATAAATCAAGCACCTCTCTCGTAAAAAGATGCTCAGAAGCAAATGTTTTATAGCACAAACCGTACGATTTTGGGTAACCCTACAACAATGCATCTGTGATTATTCCAGCTCCTGTGACAAGTCTTCACTGGTTCAGTATCTGAACTGGCATCTTACTAGCTTCTTATGTCTGGTTTGAGACTTCCCTAGAGCATCCCTTTAGTGCATTTTCTAATGCTGCACTCAAACACAGACAGACAGGCATATCCTCCAGAGGCAAGTCAGCACTAAGGTCCACAAAATGGAGGCAGTGATCACGTTACCCAACTCTCCAACCTAGCGCCAGAAATGTGGATGCCTATTAAATATGCAAAGAGGGGCCTTTTCCTCCCTTTGGGAAGACAGTTATTTCTTTATTTCTTTATTCAATGTTTTTAATGCTGCCCTTCTCCTTAGACTCACGGCGGCTTACAACATGTTAGCAATAGCACTTTTTTAAAACAGAGCCAGCATATTTGAAAAATGTTCGGAAACTTCAGATCGTGCAGAATGCAGCTGCGAGAGCAATCATGGGCTTTCCCAAATATGCCCATGTTACACCAACACTCCGCAGTCTGCATTGGTTGCCGATCAGTTTCCGATCACAATTCAAAGTGTTGGTTATGACCTATAAAGCCCTTCATGGCACCGGACCAGATTATCTCAGGGACCGCCTTCTGCTGCACGAATCCCAGCGACCAGTTAGGTCCCACAGAGTGGGTCTTCTCCGGGTCCCGTCAACTAAAGAATGTCGCTTGGCGGGACCCAGGGGAAGAGCCTTCTCTGTGGCGGCCCCGGCCCTCTGGAACCAATTCCCCCCAAAGATTAGAATTGCCCCCACCCTCCTTGCCATTCGTAAGCTGCTTAAAACCCACCTCTGCCGTCAGGCATGGGGGAATTGAGACCCTCTTCCCCCTAGGCCTTTACAATTCTATGCATGGTATGTATGTATGTTTGGTTTTTTTATATTAATGGGCTTTTAATTATTTCTAACATCAGACTACTATTGTACACTGCTTTATTGTTGCTGTTAGCCGCCCCGGGTCTCTGGAGAGGGGCGGCATACAAATCCAATAAATAAATAAATATTGCCCCCAAAGCCGGGTCTTCATTTTACCCACCTAGGAAGGATGGAAGGCTGAGTCAACCTTGATCCAGTGATGAGATTTGAACTGCTGACCTGCAGATCTAGCAGTCAGCTTTGCAGTTCTGCACTCTACCCACTGCGCCACCTCGGCTCATTACAGTATAAAAATAAATTATGGGATCAAAGTCACATCTCTTTCAGAAACTTTCAAAAAATAATACATGTGTGCATAGAAAACAAAATACGGTATATTCAATTCTCCAGTAAGAAAAAAACACTTCTCCCACTTTCTGATGCTGTCAACAGTATATATACCAGTAGGTAACAGGATTAATAACAAAAAGGTGCAATACTGATTCTTTATTCATTCAAAACTCGTCTTACTAAAAGGAAATAACTGGATATTCTCAATGGCTTTGTCCACAGAGTTAGCTCTAATGTGCCCTGCTTACCTTTGGCTTTATGGACTCAGCCACACACTGTTCAACTAATTACCTCCATAAATCCCCAGTATGTGCAAAGGAAGTCATGTCCCCGGAGCACATCCCCAGCAACCCCCATTTGCACAGATGTACCCTCAGAAATTCATTGTCAAGTTTGTACACAGCTGAAGAGAATTTCCATTCTGCAGTTAGTGTATATTCCCAATATCAAGGTCTTTGAGGATTCTGGGTGGGTTAAGCGAGATGTGGAAAGCTTTTCCTTCAAGTCTTCTGTTTACCCTATAAAAGCCTGAAGCTGCTGTGGAGAGGCAGCTGGTCTTGCAGTTCCCTCATTCATTTAATGAAAAGGGTCCAAAGCAGGCGCAGCAAATGCCAGTTCCTGGCTGGTTACTGAATAAGGGACACTAGGAGACCCCAAGCTTCTCAGATTGTGAGACAGGTGGGATGAGGTGGTGACCCTAAGAAGAAAAGAGTCAATCATTTCATAGTGTTGATAAGCAAAAAGATGGGTTCGTGGAGTACTCAGGAGGTGCCCACCATTCAAGGTGCTTATTCCTAGACAACTTAGCACAGCCTTCCTGAATTGCATGATTTAATGTATCCAATTCCCAATAAAACCTCTTGAATCTCGCTGGCACTTCTGTTGACGGTAGTGGGAATTGAGAAGTCTGTTTCCCTGCCACTAATTCATGATCAACAAATCTTCTCTATGTCATATCTTCTTCCTTTCAGCAGAAGACAGAGAGAAGCTTCCTTTTGAAGCTGGGGGAAGGGAGGAGGAAGGACAAAGGGACCTGAACACACCCAAATCCCATATATATTACTTCTCAAATTTCTGGACTTTACTTTCAGATGCTCAAACTCCGAATGTGTGGGTGTAGGGCAGTGTGAGAAAAGAAAGCCCCTAGCTGCTGGAAACAAGTTTTTATTGCTGGATATTTCTAAGCTTTTTTGGTCATGGCATATTTTTTTTAATTGACAGGTCCAGAGGCATGAAATGGAAAGGGGCTTAAAGTGGTTTTGGGCATTTTAATGCATGGAAAATAAGTCTATGCATTAGTTAAGCAAAGACTTCATCTTACAAAGTAGCCTATACCACAAAACCAGCTCTCAAGGATTACATGTCCTGCTTGAGCATTGCAAGGAAGTATCTACTAGATATAAATATCTATTGAGGTTCTCATTCACCCAGGTTATGGTTGTCCCAAAGGTGCTTTTCCAAAAGGCAGGTGGACTTTCTTGGATTTTATTTTTCTTTAAAAATGTTTCTTCTAATACAAGAAGCTTCTTCAGATTTTGAAGAACTGAAGCAGCTTTCTGGATGAGAAGCGAAATGTTTACAAAAAAAATTAAATTCAAGAAAGTCCCATTACCTTTTTTAAAAAGCACCTTTTGGGTTACTAGATATAACGTGAACAAGACATCTGGCCAGCTTTCTTTCTTTCTAAGATGATTCTAAGAAGCAGCTCGTGTCTTCCCTCTGGTAGCTACCGTAGTTACATAAATCTGCTGGTGCTCACAAAATTAAGTACTAACTGGCAATAGCTAGATGTAAACTTCCTGTAATTTTGCATACAGTATCATATAATTCATTAATGAATAGGAAACAGAAGGAAATGCGGGGTGAGAAAAATAGCTTATGATGCAACTGATTTTCAGAAATTGCCCTTCCTTAAATTTTTCACTATGGAGTCTTTCCTAGATGAAGACACAATGTGGGGGAAACTGGAGAACCAGAATAGATTTTATAAGCAAATGAAGACAGGAAAATGTTTGTGTCCTTGTGATATTCTTAGGAGGGAAAAACCTTGCTCAGTCCCCAAGCTACTGACTCTTAACACAGTGTTCCCCAACCTTAGGAACTTGAAGATGTGTGTACTTCAACTCCTAGAATTCTCCAACCAGCCATATTGGCTGAGGAATTATGGGAGTTGAAAACCAGACATCTTAAAGTTCCCAAGTTTAGGAAATACTGCACTAGGAAATGACAGGACCCAAGGTTTTCCACAAAATGACAGGCAAAATCACCTCTTTGTGTGTGTGTGTGTGTGTGTGTGTGTGAGAGAGAGAGAGAGAGAGAGAGAGAGAGAGAGAGAGAGGGAGGGAGGGAGGGACACAGAGAGAGAGAGAGAGAGAGGGAGGGAGATCTTTTGGTGAACAAATTGAAAAGCATGTTTCATCCATAATCTCCAATCACTAATCGAGTATTTCTGAAAACTGAAGGCAGATTTGGGGGGAATGAAAATGAGATAGGAGACTGTTTCTCATTTTGATACAATTACATAATTTTGTATATATCACTGGATTTAGCAGTTTCCTCTTGTAGCATATTTTAAATTTCAGAGAACAATTGTGCAACCGGATGCTTTTATGAAAAGCTCTTCTTCCTCTCCTTCCTGGTTCTTTCTATACTGGATTTCTAGTCCCTCTGGAATTAGATCTGGTTGCTAAATTATCAAGAAATTCACAAAGAATACAAAATAGTATTTGGAATTCCAGCTTTCTTCAGGTCTTAATTTAAGCCATGCAACCATTTCTGTCACTCTTGCTACATGCTTTATAAACCAAGTATACATATGCTTAAATTTTAATACAGGTAGTCCTCGAATTATGACAATTGAGCCCAAAAAATTCGGTTGCTAAGCAAGATATTTATTAAGTCAGTTTTTCCCCATTTGATAAATTTTCTTGCCAGTTGTTAAGTGAATCACTGCAGTTGTCAAGTTAGCAACAGGATTGTTAAGTGAATCTGGCTTGTTCGTTGACATTGCTTGTCTAATGGTTGCAAAAGGTAATCACACGGCCATCAATAGGCAGCTATCCATAAATATAAGTCAGTTACTAAGCGCCTGAATTTTGATTGTGGGATGCTGCAATTGTTGTAAGTATGAAAAACTGTTGTAAATTACTTATTTCAATGCCATTGTAACTTCAAACAGTCACTATGAGCTGTCAAGGACTACCTATAACCTATTTTCAAGATACCGTAACTCACTAACTTGATGGCAAAAACATACTTCAATATATGAGTTACTGTCCTTATTTCATCCCATAGACTTGTTGTCTATCCAATTGCACAGATCCAACACATCTCTTTTCCAGGGATCTTCTGGTACAGCCTTTCCCAACTTGGACACCTTCCAGAGATATAGCCTTCAATTCCCAGTATTTGTCTATAAGTATGACAATTGCTAAAAGTTCTGTAACTTAAAGTTCACAGATCTAGATAACCAGAGATGGGGAAGGCTGATCTAATACTGTACTTACAAAACTCCATCAACCAGTTGAATCCATTATGGATACCTTCTGAGAGAGAGACACCCACACACCAACACACACACACAAGCAGAATCTCAAATTAGAATTGGGCAGGCATGCCTCCTAAAATTTAAATATGGTCCCAGAAGAGAAGTTTTTCAGTCGATAAATTAAAATGTTGAGTGCAGGGATTTGAAGAATGAAGATTCTGGGTGAAAGATTCCCACTGGGGGTACAAATCTGCTATAGGGAATTTCAGAACTATGGTGGTGCTGTTGGGTTTTTTTAAATAAATTTGTCCCTTCTGTTAGCCCTGCTGGCTCAAATGTGAAAGAAGGAATATTCTGCTTGTGGATGTCCTTGCATGACATCATTGCTGACATCAAATATATTTTCTTCAAAGTAATTTCTGTACAACTATTTTCTTGGAAGGGGATATTTGTAATCAAGGCTGGATTTCTTTGAGCCTTTCAACTATAACAATAACTCTGAGGATGCTTGAAATCCATTTAGCAATTCTCATCAGGCAATTACCTCCTCTTTGTTCAAGCATTAGTCTACCTCTTAAAAACATGGGGCAGAATATAAGGCTGCCCCTTTCCTCTAAAGCAGTGATTTTCAACCTTTTTTGAGCCGCGGCACATTTTTTACATTTACGAAATCCTGGGGCACATTGAGCGGGGCGGGGGGGGGGGGGGCTAAAAAAAGTTTGGACAAAAAAATTATCTCTCTCTCCCTTCCTTCCTCTTTCTTTCTCTCTCTCTCCATCCCTTTCTTTCTCTTCCTTCCTTCCTCTCTTTCTCTCCCTCCTTCCCTCCCTCTATGTCTTTCTCTCTTTCTCCTTCCCTCCCTCTCTTGCTTTCTTTCTCTCTCTTGCTTTCTTTCTGTTGTTCTCTTTCTCTCTCTCTTGCTTTCTTTCTCTCTTGCTCTCTCTTGCTTTCTTTCTCTCTCTCTTGTTCTCTTTTTCGCTCACTCGCTCTTTCTCTCTCTTTCTTTCTTTCTCTCTCTCTCTCTCTCTTGCTTTCTTTCTTTCTCACTGCTCTAAAGCATCACAATAATTAGTGGAAAAAGCTTCATTGGTGAAGAAACCTACATCACCCCAATGCTATGAAGCCACTGCCCCATTAAAGGCAGTATTTAATGTTACCCATTTGTACAAGGTGCCTAGGTTTTATTACTAGCCTAAACCAGTTTTTAAAAATCAGTGTGCATGTTTGCGTCTCTCACAGGTATACAACTTATCTAAAAGCTCCAGTGGCCTATTGCAAAAGTTTTATACTCCCAAGGAGGAGGTAGACATTTAAAAAAAAAAAAATTAAAAGTTGAACTGCCTTAATTAATCCTAGTTTATATGATTTCACTTCACAAGGTTAATGATTTTCAATCCATCATTTAAACAATCAAATTTGCTGACAACTCTGGAGGTCTTACCCAAACAAGGCCCTGGAATTTTAGGTAGTTCATCTCTTGAGAGGATGTGTGTATTCATCCTTAATGTTTAACCCACATGTTTGTTTCCCATAGAATTCTTTAACTAGTTTTTTTAAAAGTACTCATTTCTTCCTTTTAAAAAAATCAGTCAAAACGTTGCACACATCTGTAAAAAAAATACGAAACCCATCAAATTCAGGAAAAAGTTCTTTAGGGAATATTCTAAGCAGCCACTTTCGGGTTATTAAACTTGTATCAACGCATGCTCTGAGAGACGCCTTTGCTTTTTGGGAAGCTGCGAATGGTATGACCTAAACGGAAAAGAATCCCATTCCAAACATTCCAGTACAAATTAAACCAAGGCTTCTTTTACTTCTCAAACTCGCCTCTTTTTTAAACCTATAATTATCACAAACTTCTAAAATTTCTTAAAGCCCTCCTGCTAAAAGCAGCTAGCCAGTAAAAAGACATTTGCTGCTGTGTTCAAGCATTTCCCATTAATTCTGCGTTTCAAATAAAACGGTTTGGCTCTGAAACCAAACCTCCCTCCTTGTGGGGCGTAGGAAGAGCACTTCGCTGGCTTCATCGGCTATTGGGATCCTCCTCTCTCCACCATTTCATACATTTCTACACACACACACACACACACACACACACACACACACACATGAGACCTACCATCCAAAAAACTCTTATTTTTTGAAATCATGGTACAAAATGACAGACTATTACAAAAAAAAAGACGGCAGATATCCTAATTAAACCAATCCCTAATAAATTCCCAAGACCAATTTTCCGTCTTCGTTATTAATTTTAAAAGACTGTGGGTGCTACAACAAAAAAGCAAAGCCACGCAAGGAGCACGTCCTCAGTTCATAAATAGAATTCATCCCGTGCCATTAAACCAGACTAATGTTAGCTTTGTTCAAAGGCTCCTGGGAACAGGAGTGGGTGGACTCCCAAATGGCGGTTCTTGGTTTTACAGAACATGAGACGCGGATGCCCAGCTCCAGAATGTGAACTCAGCCAAGGGAAGGTAAGCTGAAAACCTGAATGACGTCACCCTACTCGCCCTAGAATAGATCAATCTCAGAGGCAACTACTGCCTGCAAGCCTGGGAGCTTCCTGCATCAGTCTGTGCTCCTAACTCCTGCACAAAATTTAACATGTTACAGGAGAACAAAAGAGCTTACGGCAACAGCTGATTCAGCCTAAGATTCCCATTTAATGGATCCATGCGATCTCCCTCCAACAGAGTACAGAATACAAAAAGCTAGAAAAGAATGTAGTAACTGGGATAGACTTTGCCCTGGACCGATCCTCCCAACCTCAGCAATGTTAGGAACACTTGGGAATCCTTTTTTTTTTTTTAAAAAAGCTCTTCTTGTAGCTTGGTATATTAATATGCTGGGCAGTGAAAAACCTACTGCTTGCTTACCCTCATGGATATCCTGAAAATATGCTAATTCTGACAAACTGTTGTCCCCCAAAAAAACCCTTGCGCGCCCCCCCCCCCCAAAGCATTGTGTACATATATTTTGTATAACCCATTTTTGCTTGCCCATGGTAAGTATGGCCCCTCCTGTTTCTAACTATGATATACAGTAGCACCTTCTATTTGACAAATCAATTTCAAATCCCCCAAATGTCTTCGGAGAGGGGCGGCATACAAATCTAATAAATTATTATTATTATTATTATTATTATTATTATTATTATTATTATTATTATTCTAAAAGGAGAGATGTGAAAGGATTGATTGAAGGCCCAGGCCCCATGGCAAATTGTAGCAAAGTTCACATTAGACATAAGGATGGCTGTGACATATTGATACAAGCTGAATTACTACATTCTTGTTCATGTTATGTACAGAATGGATTTTCTTCTCCGTTTCAGATTCTATTGATTTCTGAAATTTGCATTTATTAATCTGCCCGGCGTTGATGAACTTTTATAGATATGCAATGCCTTTTTTGTCAACAAAAATAAGTTTGCCACCATTTTCCTTCCAGAATCCACATGCTTCTTAATATAAAAGGTTGAGCTTCATTTCTATCGCCTTTCTCTAAAGTTCAGAGCTATTTGCAATAATTCACAATGTTTCACAAAATAATTCGTACAACCGTCTCTAAATATCAACATCAACTTGTTTTGAGCTTAAACCCTTCCAATTTAAAGGTGACCTTTAACAAAAAACCAGTTCTATAACTGAGGGACAGAGATTATAAACAATCACCTACCAATTTGTTCTCTTCTTTCTTGCTGGTTAATTTTGAAATAATTGAGAAGAAGTTTCAATGTTATTCTTTTTTTAAAACCATTTTTAGAAAACTAAGCATGGAGCCATCAGATCCTCTTCCTATGGACAGTAGCGTATTTTATTTATTTTATTTAAATACTGTACCTTTATTTTTTATTTTTTTACAAATAAATACCTTCCTCCTCCTATTTTCCCCACAACAACAACATGACGAGGTGAATTGGGCTGAGAGACTACAATTGGTCCAAGGTTACCCAGTTGGCTTTCATGTCTAAAGTGAGACTAGAAATCGTAGACTCACTTTTTCTAGCCTGGTACCTTAACCATTAGACCACATTGGCTCTCTTTTGTTTTAAAAACAGAAACATTTATAGTGGAAGAGCTGTGGTGCGGTGGTTAGAATGTAGTACTGCAGGTTGACTGCAATTTGGTGGTTCGAATCTCACCAGGCTCAAGGTTAACTCAGCCTTCCATCCTTCTGAGGTCAATAAAATGAGGAGCCAGATTGTTGAGGGACAATAGGCTGACTGTGTAAACCGCTTAGAGAGGGCTGTAAAGCACTGCGAAATGATATATGCCCAATTGCTAAGTGCTATTGCTATAGTGCATTTCAGTAACATTTCTATTCAATTTTGTTTGATTTTTGAAGACTACCAGATTCTTGCAGTTTTCTTGGTAAGGGTTTCCAAAAATGGTTTGCCATTGTCTATTCTTAGGGCTGAGAGAAAATGATTTGTCCAAGATCATCCAGCTCAGTTTGTGCCTAAAACAGAACTAGAACTCATGCCCCCCCAACCAGCCTATGCCTTAAATACTGCTTTTTTTTTACTGTCAGTTTTAAAAAAAACAGCATCAGAAACTAGACCTGGTTCAGAATCCAGGATCCTCTCCCAATGGGAGAAATCCTCACCTGACTGCCAATCCATCAAGTAAAAAACAACCTGCATTCCATTTGATGCCATCTATATAGATTGCTAACAAAAAGCACCCAGCCCCCAGGCTTTGCCCCAAGGCCTTTATCAACAAGTCCTCCTACAAACCTTTGTTCACATTCCTTGATCAACAAAGATTGCAGAGAACGCTGCCTGTTAAAATTACAGGGGAGAGCTGCAGTATTCGGAAACTGGTTAGTGGGCTTAAATCTACTTTGGCAGGCCCTGCTAAGGCCTTAGCTTAATTTGCATCTTGTTTGTTCACCAGAGGTTTCCATATCCAAGCTTCTCTGGATGGCTGCCACCAAAACCTCCATTTCCCTGAAAAGAGAGGACTTTAAAAAAAAACCTGTTCCAAGCACTGAGGAGAAGCAGGTGGGGTAGGGGGAGTATGTGATCAAGCATTTCATTAAATGCACCAATTTAATTTTATGTGTGGCTCTTTACTCCAAAGCAAATCTTTTAACATAAGCTATTTCCTCCTCTCTTCAGCCTTTTAATCTTACTCTAAGGACCTATTGTTTTGTGGGTCTTCCTCCTGAGTCATTATGCACAGGATTACTTTGCTTTCTCCAAATCAGCCCCTTTCACTTTTCTTGACACCTACTGCATCTACTCAGGTAATCAGGTTTGGGTTCTTGGCAAATAAGAACTTCCCAAACCCCCCCCCTCTTGCAAAGACCCATTTCAAGAGAATTCAATGGACGACCTCTTCTTTTGGATTCAGATCCCATCATAAAACAAAACCATCTCTGCGGCACTGCAGAGCATCCCATTTTTTCGATCTGGCAAACTTTTATCAAGACTGTGACAAAATAATACGATGTTATCAACGATTAAGATCGTCGTTCACCAATCGCCATAAATGCAAAAGGATCAGAAGCAGTTCGGAATAAAATAATCTGGACTCGTCACAGCTAATACCAGGTGGGGAGAGGCGGCAGAAAATTAAGAACACAATATAGAAAACAAAACTCCATTTTTCATTCCCTCTCCACCTCAATGAAGAGCAGGTATGCCCAAGCCTCAGAAGCTTGCCTGCTCTCTAACCTGATAGAACCGCAACTCCCACAGTTGGCAAACCACCTGGAAGGCAACAGTTTGGGAAAGAGCTGCCCAAATGCATCTGGGACAACTTTTGCATATTTAGCTGCATGTAAATCTGCAAGGTTACTAAGGAAGGAGGTGGAATCGACTCCTGAACGTCCGGTAAATGGGGGAGCGTGCATAGGTAGCTACACCGAATCTAGGACCTTTGCAACTGGAGAGCAATTAAGTGACACCCAGAAGAGGGTCTTCCAACCCCACCCCACCCCATCTCCCCTTTGCTTTCTCCCCAAGACCCTTTCTGTCAAAAAAGGTGCAAGGGGAGGGGGAGTCCTTTGGCCAATAGGGAAGCAGAAAAATCTGGTTAGCCAACATCAGCTGAATAAACACCAGCACAAACGATGGAGGGGGGGGGAGGAGAGAGGAGGTTAGGAGAAAAAGCAACCTAAGTAGGTGGTAACGTTAAATAAAACTGCAACGATCCCACCCAATCCTGTTCCAGAGAGGGAAGCAATATATATTTTTCTCCTTTTTTAGGATATTGAAAATTACAAGTCTCAAAACACAAAAGGGGCATTTCTCCCTGCGCCCAATGGTGGCATAAAAAAACTTATCCGGAGGTAACCCATTCGGTAGCCCCGTTTCCTCGCTACGTAGTAAATGTTGATCCGGATCGTCAACCTCAAAAGCGCGCCCCCCCCCCCTCGTAGTAGTACTACGACCAACATTCCCCGGAACGTTGTTGTAAAGCAGGGAAAGTCGTGGCGCAGAGAAATATGGATATGCCGTCATCGACACTTTCGGTCTTTTTATTTATTTATTTAATTGGATTTGTATGCCGCCCCTCTCCGAGGACTCGGGGCGGCTCACAGCAAGTACAAAAACAGAACAATAATATGAATCCAATTAATTAATACATTTTTATACATTTTTAAGGTTTAGAGAGGTGGCGGTGGGGTTTTTGTATGTGTGTGTGTGTGTGTTTATGTACGTCAACGTAATGGCTTCGTCTTCATTTTAGACGCTAGGGAAAGACCTGAGGGGAAAAAATAAAACTAAAAAATGATTCGAATGTTACTTTGTTTATTTAATTTATTTATTATTTGGATTCAAATGACGCCCAACTACCAAAGGACTCTGGAGATTTGGGATTTTTAAGATTTGGGGGTGCGGGTACAACCCCCCCCCCAAAAAAAAAACAACCCCACACCACCCACTCGCTCGCTCGAGATCCGAAACGATTCAAGAGCAACGTTTTGGAAGGGATTCAAGTGCCTGTTTAGCTACGCAGGCGCGGAAGAGCTACAAGCGAGGGGAGGGGGGAGAGGAAAGAGAGAAGGGTGAAAAACAAACGTTCGGAGAGTTTTCTCTCCCTTCCTCCTTCAAGAGAGCGGGACGTCGATGCAAGAAGCGCCCCAATTTTACCCCACTTGCCTTCCTCGGACCAGGCGGGGTGGGAGGAAGACGCGGGAACGGGGGGGACCGGGGGGGGGGGGAAACAAGGCCGTTCCCAAGGGAGGCAACCAAGGGAAACCAAGTTCACCCCCCCCACACACACACACACACACCACTTCGGGCACAGGGCCCGGTCGACTTCGACATTTGGAGAAGGGAGGGGAGGAGAGTCCTCGGACGGACCTGTCGCTACCTCCTCTCCCACCCCACCCCGCCAAAAAAAAAAAAATCCAAACGGATTGATTGACATTTGCGAACGCGATACATCAGAACGCGGAGGGGGGATTTTTTTCTCTGAAGAAATGCCCATAATTTGGAAGGAAAGCGGGTTGTTGTTGTTGTTTTAAATAAACACACATCTTCCACCGGCGCCAGGACTTCAGAGTTCCTCCTTTTATTATATTATTTTTGCACCGATCGAGTAGTAGTGGACCACCCGCGCACTTTTTGTTTTTAATGGAAGTGGGGGGGGGAAAGGGGGGTGTCTCTTCCCTCTCCCTCCACCTTCCCCAGCTAGGACGAAAACAAGTTTCTAACTTCGACTTGCCCCCCCCCCCCCTTACCTTGTTTCGAAAAGACCAAAGCGTCGTCCCTCTGCACTTGGGTGATGATAGACCGGCTTTCCATCTAACAATCCCACAGACCCTGGGGATCCTTGAGTCCGGAGGAGGGAAATATCCGAGGAGGAGGAGGAGTGGGGTTGGGGAGGGGGAAGAGGAAGCAAGAGGAGGAATGGGCGCGATGGAGAAGGGAGTCCGTCCGCTTTCGCTCCTCCTTTCAGCGGCCGAGCCGAGGCGCAAGCTCTTTGCAAAGGCGGCCGTGTAGATGCTCCTCAGATCGGGTCCAACATGGAGAATCCAGGGCTGAAGCAAAGGTGTAAAGGGGGGGCAACCCCACACACATTCACTCTCTCTCTCAAGCGCGCACACACAACACAACACACGCACAGGACGCCGAGGCGGTTTCCAGTCCTCTCCTTCCAGATCAACAACCAGTTTTTTTCCCCCTCCCGCTTCGGAGGCTTAGCTCGCTTTCCTTTCGGCGCTTCCTTGCCACAAAACGGGACCCCCGCCGTGCAAAAAGGTCCCAAAACGGGGAGTCAAGGCGAGGAAGGCGGCGGCGGGGGGGAGGAAAAGCAGCCCCGTTACTCTTGCAACCTTCGACGCTTTTGTTATTTTGTTCCCACCAGTCCAGGGGCTCCTCTACACAGGGAGTAGCCTTGAAACCGCTCCAGCCTTTCCATTGGCTCAGAGCGAGGGAGAGAGAGAGAGGGTGAGCGAAGGGGGTAGAGCGAAGGAGGCGTGGCTAAAAACTCTACTATGCGGTGTTTACCTAACAAACATTCCAGGCGCCGGAGGAAAGAGGGAGGGCAAGGGGTGGCCACGCCCCTTTTGGGCTTGCCGGCCTTTCGGAGGACGACTGGCTTCTCCCGACAGGCACCGCTGCTTGGGGAGGAGGGGGGGAGGGAGTGTAGGAGAGGAACTGGAAGGTTTTGAAGTTGACGTTCGGGAGGTTTGCAACGCCCTCCGAGGGGGGAAGAAAATAAAATTGATAATTACGGCAAGGAATGTTACAGCCCTCCAGGGAGAATGAAAGCCGAGCCTTCCGTTCCTCGGGTACTGTATATACCCCAAGAAGACGTTACTGGACTATATTTTGGAGTTTAAACAATAAAATAAAAAAGCAGACCAGCTTAGTACTTAGACGGGCCCGCCCAGTGGGGTCTTAAAAACTAGATCGGCGCCTTTCCCGAGGATCTGGGCGTTAAATCCAATTAATCTGGGCATATAAATCCAATTAATAAATAAATAAAATATTTTTTAAACAAAAGTTGAAAGTCTATTTTAAAACTGGACAGGAAACCATACCTCTGCTCTTGTAAATTCACCATGAAGGCCGTCCCATTTTGTAGTCTTATCTGTTTGTTTCTTCTTGATATATCCTTGGAGAGGGGCGGCATATAAATCCAATTAATTAATTAATATCTGATATTAATTAATTTATATCTGTCCTCTTTTTCCAGAAGACGGATGTATTTGTAGACAGGAAGCAGGAAGAACTACCAAGAAATTGATAACTTTTTTGTTTTCCAATTTTTATTTTTCTCTACATTCAATACATCTTAGTGTAGGTATATCATTATTCATATGCAATAGACTAGATCACATTTCAGGTTGGCTTTGTATTATTGCATTTGTATGCAACATCCTTCTTTCCACTTCCTGCCTTCAATCTCAGGTGGTTATTCCACCTCTTGGTAATTTTTTATTAGATGAAACCCTTACTACAATATATGCAATTTGTATATAGCTGAGCCCCCACCCCCAATATATATATATACACCTCAGCCTTAACTCGTTTCCCCGTTTGGTTTTAGATGGGTTAAAACGGCACTACTATTCATTATTTCCGGTCACATTTCTGTATCTCTCTCTTCTCATGCTTGGGGATTTGGGAAAAATAAAAGAGTTTTAAAATGGCAAAGGGCGTAATTGACTGAGGAACCAAGTATTTAACTATTCTTTCCTAAGAAACCAAACAAAGAAAAGCAGCAGGCAAACTGCATATAGCATTTAGACTTATATACCGCTTCATAGTGCTTTTACAACCCTCTCTAAGCAGTTTACAGAATCGGCATCTTACCCCCAACAAACCTATGTCCATTTGAGTGCTGTTGTAGGATCAGCTAGTTCATCAATCTTCTGTTTTTCCATCTCTGTTGACATTCAGCTCCAAAGCAAGCAGAGTTAACATTTGGTCAGAACTGAAATTCAAACTCATGATTCATATTCAGCTTTGCGTCTCCTAGTAAATACCACTCTGTATTTGGTATGTAAATACATACCATGTGTGTATTTGCTGTAACACATTGAGCAGAGTCAAATTAACTTTGGAAGTATGGACGAAATGCTTTAAAAAAATGGCTGCTGAGTTGACACCGTTACATAAGAACACCAAAGGAGCATATTGCAGAGATTGTGGGTCCTCTCCGTGTCTGGATTGTAGCAGTTGTTATTCCGGATCAGGGCCTTTCCCTGGCTTCATCTGATGGAGGAGAGGAACTTTCGGGAAAAGGATCTGGAAAGAATTGATATAGGCACCATTGAAAAATAAAACAGCAATCTCCAACTTGTGACCAAGGATACTACATTTAGAGAGGCTACATTACAGTTTTCTGTTATATTTGAAATAAAATTGGATTGGCAAATTATGACCCAAAGCAATAGCTGTAGAACAGTGTCTCCCAACCTTGGCAACTTGAATATATTTGGACTCCCAACCTTGGCAACTTGAATATATTTGGACTTCAACTCCCAGAATTCCCCAGCCAGCAAATGCTGGCTGGGGAATTCTGGGAGTTGAAGTCCAGATATCTTCAAGTTGCCAAGGTTGAGAAACACTGCTGTAGAAAGTTGATTTACATCACAATTAAGACAGGACATATAGAGGGGGTGTGGGGAGGAATAGCAGTAAAAAGGCCTGAACCTTGATTTTACAAGCCAGATTTCTTACATTCCCAAAGGACGTTATTTCAGCCTATGTCAGAGCCGGCTTCTTTTTGCAGCTGGATCTCCAAAATCTGCTTCTACCTTTCCATGGAAAAATATAAGGCAGAGCACTGATGGTGTTCTTTGGGATGGGAAAGGAAGCAGCCCTAGCAATGAGGAAGTGCTGGAATGGGGCCTTAAAGTAGGTCCCCTAAAATTGTCTTGGTAGAGGAAAAGTCCTGCATTCTCTTTGCCACAAAAGCTAGCCACTCGCCTTGGAGCATATCCCACAAGCAGGTCATATTCCTGGGGTTAGGCCTTGCAGTGTGGAATCAGCAAAACGGGAATGGTTGTTTACATACCTTTATGCAGTACATATCTTTATTATGCCTTGGTGCCATTCCTCTGTAGTTAGCTTAGATTGCCATATCACAGGACTGAGGCTGCTCATGCACACACCTTGCACGTATGCAGAAGATAATAACTTCAGTGGCCAAATTTCCGGAAGAAAGCATCTCTGAAATTCTGGAGAAGTCTGATTAAGTCTATATAAAATTATTTCTGGTGGATCTATAACTAGATCCCCAGCATTAGCCAAATCTAGCTTGTGGCAAGACATTATTACAGAACTATGGGCCTGGAAATTTATTTTAAATATAAAATCTCATTCCTTTCCCACACAAAAAATATACTCTTGAGTCTTGAATAATATGAAGGGGTATTTTTTGGTTGAGGGTGGGAGGAGTTTTTAACTGTTACAATTATGCAATTGGGTTTATCGTTTTGATCTTCTGCAAATCGAGTCTACCAACAGATTTGATTTACTCTGTATCACAGGAGTCGGCAACCTTAAAAACTCAAAAGAGCCACAAAGTTCCTAATCGGAAGCTCCCCATTCAATTCTGGAGTTGACCAGAAGTCTGGTTCCCCCATCATAGAGTCTCTTCCTAGCGTGGTATCCTTTTTTTCTATTAGTCCTAACCGAAAGCCCTATCAATTGTGGAGCTGACCGGAAAACCCACCCCTAGCCATAGTCTTCTTCTGGTGGGCCCTGCTTCCCCACCCCATCTCCACAAACGGTAAGCTCCTGTCAAAATTGTGGTGCCAACCTGGATTGTGTTGTTGGATCGCAGCCAGGTCCTCTGATAACAGACTTTGAGCCAGATGAAGCAGGTCCGTCTGGGCATGGTCAGCCTGTGTGGCTGTCAGAGGAGTCGGACAGAGAGGAGGAGGGAGAGATAGGGTATGAGGGTCCTACAGAGACTATAGAACCCCCAACTGTGGCTTTGCTTGGGTCTGATGAGGAAGAGCAAGTGAAGGATGCAAGAGTGAGAAGGATATGGGGAAGGCAAGAGCAGTTACGCAGGCTCAGAAGGAGGACTTGAGCACAGCTATGCACAGTCTGTACTCCCAGGGTGTATACAGTAATGGGCAGCCCAATTTTTTTCTGCCACTATGGGTGTGACTTATTTTGTGGGTGTGGCTTAATGGTTATGTGACTGGGAAGGAGGGGCTTGCCAGCCATGTGATCAGGTGGGAGTGGCTTGAACGATCATCATCGTTCAAGTGAACTGTTAAGTCCTCGACTTACAACCTTACCAGTGTTGTTCGCTGGGGTGACAATTTGCTTCGCGTACCCGCGCTCTCCTTCCTGGGTCACCCCCCCCGCCTCAGATTGGGTAGCTAGGCAAACGGGTGCTGCCAGAAGCATAAATGCTGCCAGCACCACTTCCACCTACGCCTTCTGCTTGCACCTCAGGCGGGAGGTGGTCTCATGAGGCTGGAGGGAAGCCCGGCAGAAGAGAGGGAAGGTCGTCCGAGGCCAGGAAGACAGAAAGAGGAAAAAAGCAAGGGGTACAGACGCAGCAGCAGCAGCAGGGGGAAAAAGGAGAGCCAAGCCGAGACCAGTAATCCAGGAAGTGACAGCCGCCAATCAGCTGGAGCTGCACACAAATCTTCATTTCCGCCGGTGGAACTGTGTTCCACCCTGTCCTGCCTGCTGCCCACCCCTGGGTGTATATAAGGGGGAGGAGTTGGGAGGTTCGCTTTGCAGAAAATCAACGTTTGATCCATCGAAGGAAAAGAGCACGTTAAGAGTTTTTGCCTACCTTGCTGCAGTTCTGGACAATTATAGGGGTTAAAGAATTATGTGAATAATTTTGGCTTTGAAAACATTTGTTTGGAAATCTAGCTTATCAGCTCTGCCTCCCACTTGAACCTTGGCAGCCAAAAGATATTCCTTTGTGCTAGTTTGTGATCCTCAACAAACCTTATTGTAAATAGACTCTTTCACTTCGGAACCTTGTGTCTGAGCCTTAATTGGAGGTTAATTGCTGGTCGGTTGCCGTGTAAGACAGAACAGACTGGGAGCCACAGCAAAGGGATGAAAGAGCCACATGTGTCTCCAGAGCCACAGGTTGCTGACCACTGCTCTATCCTTGCCAGAATAAACAATGATCTAATCCAAGTGCGACCAACCTTTTGGCTTGCCTTGGCTGCATCAAGTGAAGAGTTGTCGTCTTGGGCAACAAATAAAAGATATACCATAGTATTGCTAAAAAATGCTAAAAATTACATAATCATGTTAAAAGTTTATGATTTTGTAGGGCCACATTACTCGCTATGCAGGGCTGCATGAAGTCCATGGGTTGGAAACTCCTGATCTAAATGAATCATTGATTTATTTCAATGTCTAGATTCCCACATTGCATGGTCTGACTTTTACCACGGTTTGTTGAACAAGCAACCATAGGAACACTTCACACCTAACTTCAAGAAGCTACGTAACCCAAAATTACAGCGCATTTTAATTTAGTACAAGGTGTGAAGCTAGCTAGGTATAATACCAAATCCCATGATACTGTATTGTGTGTGTGGATGTGTGAATGAGAAAGAGAAAGTGAGAGACCGGTCCACTGAAATGTCTCAGCAGGTGGCAGCACCTGGCTGGTCATGTCTGGGCTCAAACGTTTAGAAGGTTTGAGCCTGAGTACTGCTGGGATGGGGGACCACCAAGGAATTCTGGGACTGTATGCTAGACAGGGAAACAAGCAATCCTCTTGGAAAAAAGGATTTGCAAAATGAACTTCCAGATGATAGTCAAGAGAACTGTATCTCCATGTCAACAGTGACTTGAATAACATTTTACCTTATTCAGGTAGTCATCAACTTACAATAGTTCATTTATGTGTGATTCATACAGTAGTTCAACTTTGTTTGAAGTTACAAGGGCATTAAAAATATTTAGCAATAGCTTGCCTTCAGGAGTTGTGGGTATTCCTTTACTAGAGGCTTTCAAAAAAAAAAAGATGGGATAACCATTTTTCTAAAACGGTATAAGGCAGTGATGGCGAACCTATGGCATAGGTGGCACACAGAGGCATGGTTATGACCTATAAAGCCCTTCATGGCATTGGGCCAGAATACCTCCGGGACCGCCTTCTGCTGAACGAATCCCAGCAATCTGAGGATCAGCAACCTTAAATGCCTCCTGGGTATCTTGGACAACCACTGACACCCCACCAACTCTGCCGCACGAATCCCAGCGACCGGTTAGGTCCCACAGAGTTGGCCTTCTCCGGGTCCCGTCGACTAAACAATGCCGTCTGGCGGGACCCAGGGGAAGAGCCTTCTCTGTGGCGGCCCCGACCCTCTGGAACCAACTCCTCCCAGATATCAGAGTTGCCCTCACCCTCCTTGCCTTTCGTAAGCTCCTTAAAACCCACCTCTGTCATCAGGCATGGGGGAATTGAGATATTCCCTTCCCCCTAGGCTTACAAAATTTATGCATGGTATGTTTGTATGTATGATTGGTTTCTTAAATTGGGTTTTTTTTAAACTACTTTTAATATTAGATTTGTTTATATTGTTTTTTATTGTTGTTAGCCGCCCCGAGTCTATGGAGAGGGGCGGCATACAAATATAAATAAATAAATAAATAAACAAAAATAAATAAATAAATAAATAAATAAATAGATAAATAAATATCTGCCGGCACATGAGCTGTTGCCCTAGCTTAGCTCCAGCTGTTTTTTGGCTCATGCAGAGGTTCCGGGAAGGCATTATCAGCTTCCAGAGGGCCTCTGGGCGGGTCGGGGAGGGCATTTTCGCCCTCCCCAGGGTCTAGGGATACCTCTGGAGCCTGGGGAGGGTGACAAATGGGCCTACCGGGCTTACCGGAACTCAGGAAATGGGCCATTTCCGGCCTCCACAGGGCCTGTGGGGGGGCAGTGTAAGCTGTTTTGCCCTCCCCCAGACATTGAATTATGAGTGTGGGCACTCACGCGAGTGTGATACCATGCGTGCACATGCTTTCGGCACCTGATGAAAAAAAGGTTCGCCATCACTGGTATAAGGTCTCCTATTCGAGCAGGGGCTGAACTGGAAGACATTCAAGATCCCTTCCAACTCTATTAGTCTATGCTGGAGAGAAATTTTGAGCTCGATCAGGTCATGATTCGAGGAATTACCTCTATTCTAATATAGAATTCCTCCAAATGCTATTATATATTTTTATAAATTTCTCCTCCCTGCAAGAGGCAAAATGATTTAAATGCCTTTTTAATCATGGCTGTAGAGGAAGGCTTTCCATGCAGAAAGGGTGAACAACGTAAATCTAGGATGTTCCGATGGATGAAATGGTGCTTACTCTTTGGCAAGTAAACAAAGAATTATTGGTCAAACTGCTTTTTTTATTTAGGCGGATATATTTGGGAGGGAAGTCCAACTTAGTTTTTATTTTGATGGTTTCCTGCTGTTCACATGTTTTTTCTTTCTTTAGTACACATATAAATCCGTATCTTTAAAAAAAAAAACATTTTAAGTCCGTATCACATCAAAGATAGCCTTAAATTCAGTTTCACAAACTTCGTCTTTTTAAAATAAGCTTTCTAAACTCTACAAGTCTCTTAAGTTGTACAAGGAAGTCACTGGTGGACCTCAATCAGGTAGATAATGCCTTGCTGACTTTGTCTCAAAAGCTAAGCAATATTCAGCCTGGTGAGTCCTTGGGTAGAAACTTCTAAGGAAATACCGAAAGCTGTAGGCTAGACTGGGAAGATAAATATATATCCCAGAAGAAGGCGATGTGGCAAACCACTTCCGTGCTGTTGCCAAGAAAACATTAAGGGTGGTGAATTCATGAAATCAACTAGCCTTGGATAGAGACTGACCAAAGTAAACATATCTAGGGTTGTGCTATATTGCCGATCAAATAAAATCAGACATAAATGTTTCTATCCACCAGTTATGATAACTATGCTGCTATAAGCAGGAAATCCAGAAAAGAAAAATATTGGACCTCCTAAGTCAGTGTTTCCCAACCTTGACAACTTGAAGATATCTGGACTTCAACTCCCAGAATTCCCCAGCCAGCTTTTGGAGATCCGGCTGCAAAAGAAGCCGGCTCTGACATAGGGTGAAGTAAAGTCCTTTGGGAATGTAAGAATTCTGGCTTACAAAATCAAGGTTCAGGCCTATCTACTGCTATTCTGCTATTCCTACCCCCATCCCCTCTATATGTCCTGTCTTGGTTGTGATCTAAATCAACTTTCTACAGCAGTGTTTCCCAACCTTGGCAACTTGGAGATATTTGGACTTCAACTCCCAGAATTCCCCAGCCAGCAAATGCTGGCTGGGGAATTCTGGGAGTTGAAGTCCAAATATCTCCAAGTTGCCAAGGTTGGGAAACACTGCCCTAAGTAAATGTAAAAGTATGGATTATCCAAGGGAGGGAGGTGGGACTCCATTGGAATTGTGATTGTTTTGCTACTATGGGAAGACCAGCTAGCTTGACTCGTGTTCTAGCATTGAAGTGACAGCTAGAGATGTCATAGAAGCAATGGAAGGTGATCATTCATACCCCTCTCCCTCTCCCTCTCCCTCCCTCCCTCTCCTTCTCTCTCTCCTGCACATCTGGTGCTGCTGGCCTTGGGCTAAATGGGACAATGGGGCTTTTCCCCTATGGCAGGAGCCCCCTTCCCTGCCTTTGCCCTTTGGCCTCATTGTCAAGAACAGTTACCCTTCTAAAGCAGAGGAACTGGCCCGCGTGACCCCGGGGAGATACAGATGGGCTTGTCCAGGCCATCTGGAGATGAATGGGTCACAGTAAGGAGCCCAACGGACCCTTTCTCCTCCTCCTCCTTTCCCTGCCTCCTTGACCCCTGAAGAGTTCACCCTCTTCTTTTTTGCCCGGACCCTTCTGTCTCACAAAGCAAGGAGAGAGACTCTTTCCTTTTGTTTGGAGATGTCTAGAGGGTAATGACAGCTTCCCTGCGCTCCAGGGGTCCCTACGAGGAGCTTAGAGAGCTCGCTTGTGGTATTTTCCCAAGTTCATGCGGTAAAAGAGACGATGCAAAATGCCGCGCGGCCGATCGGTATGTTTGGAACCATTGTTTGAGGACTGTCAACATCCCCATTTTTGGAGGGAGGGGGTTGTTTTTGTATGGAGGCTAAGGAGTTTAGAAGAGGTGGATTGATTTCAGATTGGTTAACAATGGACTCGGGAAGGCGATTATGTGAATGGTTGTGAAGGCGGATAGTGACAAGTAGTGAGGGATATGGCAGAAGACTGTCAGTGAAAGGGTGATCAGGCGTGCATTACTGAGACCTGAGTGTGACGGCTCTGTGTGTGTGTGTGTGTTCCCCTCTCTAAGATGTGTTCCACTGAGTTCCATGCGTGGCACTGGCCATGCCCCCAAGGTAGAGTTTGTATTTGTATTTGTATTTATTAGATTTGTATGCCGCCCCTCTCCGAAGACTCGGGGCGGCTAACAACAATATAAAAAGACAATGTAAACAAATCTAATATTAAAAAACAATCTAAAAAACCACAATTTAAAGAACCACTCATACATACAAGCATACCATGTATAAATTCTATAAGCCTAGGGGGAAGGGAAAATTTCAACTCCCCCATGCCTGACGACAGAGGTGGGTTTTAAGGAGCTTGCGAAAGGCAAGGAGGGTGGGGGCAACTCTGATATCTGGGGGGAGTTGGTTCCAGAGGGTCGGGGCTGCCACAGAGAAGGCTCTTCTCCTGGGTCCTGCCAGACAACATTGCTTAGTCGACGGGACCCGGAGAAGGCCAACTCTATGGGACCTAACCGGTCGCAGGGATTCGTGCGGCAGAGTTGGTGGGGTGTCAGTGGTTGTCCAAGATACCCAGGAGGCATTTAAGGTTGCTGATCCTCATATTGCTGGGTACAAGACTCTGTTCGTTAAGCTGGGCACTGTTGTTATTGTACCAGCTTCTCTGCTGCAAAGCAACCTCCCTGAGTTGAGATCCTTGACTCCCTGAGTTGGTAGGTGGTGGAGTTCCCCAGGATTATGGTCTTGGGAGATTTCAACTTTATTTTTTATTTTTTTATTTTATTAATTTGTTTCGGCAAGTACGTATTGGAGATATGTAAAGATATAATAATATTCATATACATGATGTACTGGAAACAAGAAAAAATAAGAAAAATTAGATATAATAATATTTATATGCAAGGTACTAGTAAAAAATAAAAGAAACATTAAGGACAGGGGACGGAAGGCACGCTGGTGCACTTATGCATGCCCCTTATTGACCTCTTAGGAATCAGGAGACATCAACAGTGCATAGATTTTGGGGGGTTAGGAGAGGTTACTACAGAGTCAGGTAGTGAGTTCCATGCATCAACTACTTGGTTACTAAAATTGTATTTCCTGTAGTCAAGTTTGGAGCAGTTTACTTTAAGTTTGCATCTGTTATGTGCTCGTGTGTTGTTGCGGGTGAAGTTGAGGTAGTCATTGACAGGAAGGACGTTGTAGCATATGATTTTATGGCCTATGCTTACTTGACTTCTCTGGTTGCAGCGTCTCAGATTGTTCAGAAGCCCCTGGCTACTATGACAGATGTGGGCTTCTCCCAACACATCCAGGGCCTGATAATAAAGTTTCGTTTTTCTGCTGGAAGGATGGCAGGGTGTTTTGGAATTGGGGGAGATAGTTTCTCTCCTGTCATCATCAGATCACAACCTGGTGAGCCTTAGAGAATGATCTAATGATGGCATCAGCCCTTCCACAGGAAAGTTGGACCTATTAGATCAGGTCACCCCAGGAAACTGATGGACCCAATTAGATTTAAGAGAGAGCTTGGGATTGTAGCAGGTTCTGACAGGCTCTGGGAAACCAGTAGTGGAAATTTTGAGTAGTTCAGGGAACCAGCAATACCACCTCTGAGTGGGGAGGGAATGGGGATTTTGCAGTATCGTTTCCTTGCTGTGCCTACCCACAGAACCAGTAGTAAAAAATTTAGCTTTACTAGATAAATGGTCAAAGAAATGGAAACTGCAGTTTAATGTTTCCAAATGTAAAATAATGCACTTGGGGAAAAGGAATCCTCAATCTGAGTATTGCATTGGCAGTTCTGTGTTAGCAAAAACTTCAGAAGAGAAGGATTTAGGAGTAGTGATTTCTGACAGTGTCAAAATGGGTGAGCAGTGTGGTCGGGCAGTAGGAAAAGCAAGTAGGATGCTTGGCTGCATAGCTAGAGGTATAACAAGCAGGAAGAGGGAGATTGTGATCCCCTTATATAGAGCGCTGGAGAGACCACATTTGGAATATTGTGTTCAGTTCTGGAGACCTCACCTACAAAAAGATATTGACAAAATTGAGCGGGTCCAAAGACGGGCTACAAGAATGGTGGAAGGTCTTAAGCATAAAACGTATCAGGAAAGACTTAATGAACTCAATCTGTATAGTCTGGAGGACAGAAGGAAAAGGGGGGACATGATCGAAACATTTAAATATGTTAAAGGGTTAAATAAGGTTCAGGAGGGAAGTGTTTTTAATAGGAAAGTGAACACAAGAACAAGGGGACACAATCTGAAGTTAGTTGGGGGAAAGATCAAAAGCAACGTGAGAAAATATTATTTCACTGAAAGAGTAGTAGATCCTTGGAACAAACTTCCAGCAGACATGGTTGGTAAATCCACAGTAACTGAATTTAAACATGCCTGGGATAAACATATATCCATTGTAAGATAAAATACAGGAAATAGTATAAGGGCAGACTAGATGGACCATGAGGTCTTTTTCTGCCGTCAGTCTTCTATGTTTCTATGTTTCTACAAGATAAAATTGTGGACCTATACACAAATAAAATCTAGA
This sequence comes from Erythrolamprus reginae, assembly GCF_031021105.1. NCBI lineage: Eukaryota > Metazoa > Chordata > Lepidosauria > Squamata > Dipsadidae > Erythrolamprus > Erythrolamprus reginae. Next base: position 184,146,661 of record NC_091951.1, on the reverse strand, counting down.
TATAACAAAGATAGACAAGCACCCGGCATTGAAACCTTCACTAAAATTCTAGATAAAATTTTGATAGGACATGAGAACAGACAGATTACTAAAAATTTACCAATTACTCCTTGAACAGGATAGAATAAAAGACAAAGTTAAAAACTCCATGACAGCCTGGGCCAAAAATGTCCAACACGATATACACCTAGCGGATTGGGAGAGATCATGGAACACAATATCTAAAATCACACTGTCAACAGCATACAAGGAAAACTTCTATAAACTTTTTTATAGATGGTATATGCCCCCGTCGAGGCTAGCGAAGATCTACTCGACTCTGCAAGACACAATATGGAAAATAACCCACAGATGGCTCATAGAAATTACTAAAGAGGAGATAGAATATACTCCAGAAGGTATGCTCTTAGGAATTTGGAAAAGACAGTATTCTAAGCAAACACTTTTCCTTATGACACACATAAATACCGCAGTTAGAATATCGCTGGTACAATTGTGGAAAAGTGAACAGACCCCATCGGAAAATCTGATTATCGACAAAAAATATATAGATGTGAAGAGATGGACGAAATGACAAACTCAATTAAGGGAATTAAAAGCAAAGAATCAAAACGACTACGGTACAAATGGCACGAATGGATTCAAAAGAAAAACTAAAAATGTAATACAGTAATACAAAGTATCAGTATATATAGAAAGAACCTTGCAATATTAATGGAAATGAAGTAAAAGCATTCTCTTTCTTTTCTTTTAATTTAATATCATGTTTTCCTTATTATATTTATAATTGAATGTATACAATTTAACAAAATATATGAAAGAAATGAATTACATATACAAAAGGTAATAGAGATGGATTAAGATCTGTAAAACCAGAATAAAACATGTGAGAAATATTTTCGAAAACGATAAAGAAACCTTTTTAAAAAAGAGTAAAAAAAATGGATTTCACCACTGGACTGAAACCTTGGAATGGGAGAGCAGCTGTGATTTTGGACCAGATTATATCTGAATGGCCTCTCTGCACCCCATGGTTCCCACAACCCTCCGTGGTATGTGGATGAATTAAGGAAACTAAAGAAAGCCACATACCTATAAGACTAAGTGTTCTGCCGGGCTCTCTGGTAGGAGAAGCCTCCCAAAATTTCAAGGGTACAAATTTCAGACACACACATGTTTGAAAATTCAAAACAATGTTCTTTATCCCAAAATTCAAAATAAACTAAGCACTCTTTTTGTATTGCAAAGAGCACTCTTCCCAAAACAACCGGGTAGTCTGTACAATTTCCCTTAAGCAGTCATTAAATACTTAGCTAGCAGCTGTGAAGAAACTTCACACCCCTTCTTCTTCCAACGAAGTGAGACACACACACACACACACACATGTTGCTCTGCTTTGTTTTCAAAGGTGTGAAAAATCAACAAACAAAGTCCAGAAACCAGCAACACAGGATTCCTGACGAACTGCGATCAGATACTCTTCCACAACGGCCAAACCCACATGCTGCTATTTATAGCAGCAGTCCTAATTACTGGAGCCCCACCCAAACACAGGTGGCCGCTCTTATCTCCTGTAATATGTCCTTACTTGGTCTCTTCTACGCATAATTCTGGGCTTGCGTGGGTCCAAAACGTCTTCATCCGAATCAATGGAAGATAAGGGAGATTGACTGCCTGGGCTGTGTGCCAAGCCCCTCTCTGCTGAGTCACTCCCACCTTCTTCTTCGTCCGAGGAAACTAAACTCTCAACTGACTCTGTCGGCAATAACACAGACCTATGACATGTTGAAGTTTCCCCTGCATCCACCTCCACATTCCTTGGGGCAGAAGCTGGGCCAGAGCCAACCACAACACTAAGAAACAAAGATGATAGGAGAGTCGCACTGCCCCCACCCTCCTTGCCTTCCAAAAGAGCCTAAAAACTCATCTTGGTCGCCAGGCCTGGGGTTACTAGATCTTCCCCCTGACCAATGAATGTTTTTAGTACGATTGTTGAATGAATGGTAATGGAAGTTTTTAAAGTAGATTTTTAAGGATTTTTTAAATGTATTAATTGGATTGATTTTATTACTGTCTCTTTATATATGTTGTGAGCCATCCCAAGTCCTCAGAGAGGGGCGGCATACAAATCCAATTAAATAATAATAATACAAATAAATAACACAAGCTACGGATGCTATTGGAACCTACCGCATGACAAGGCAGCAGTAATTATTTCTCTGTCATTATTGCATCCACAGATAGTTGCCCACCGGTCCTGTTTTGGATGACCCGGTATTTTCTTCAAAGCGGTAATATTGGGATTCACCTATAGCAGTGATGGCGAACCTATGTCATGGGTGCCATGGGTGGCGTGTGGAGCCATATATGCTGGCATGGGAGCCGTTGCCCTAGTTCAGCTCCAACATGCATGTGTGTGCCGGCCAGCTGATTTTGGACTCACACAGGCACTGGGAGTGCATTTTCAGCTTCCAGAGGGCCTCTGGGGGGATGGGGGAGGGTGGTTTTACCCTCCCCTGGTTCCAGGGAAGTCTTTGGAGCCTGGGGAGAGCAAAACCCAAGCCTACTGGCCCCACCAGAAGTTGGGAAATAGTCCGTTTATGGCCTCCAGAGGGCCTCTGGGGAGTAGGGGAAGCTGTTTTTATCCTCCCCAGACATTGATTTATGGGTGTGGGCACTCGCGCATGCACCCGAGGGAAAAAAGGTTCGTCATCACTGACCAATAGGATTACTATGAGGAATACGCATTGAGCAGATAAAGTCACTCGTATTTGTGCTACATCGGACTCTAAAATGTTATGAGTGTTGAGTCATACATGTTTATTGGGTGAGGGCAGCAGTTTAATAATTAATAATAATAATAATAATAATAATAATAATAATAATAATAATTTATTAGATTTGTATGCCGCCCCTCTCCGAAGACTCGGGGGGGCTCACAACAAGTGATAAAACAATATTGTACAGGCACAAATCTAATATTAAGAAAAAACTAAAAACCCTATCAATTTAAAAAACCAAACAGCACATACATACCAAACATAAATTATAATAAGCCTGGGGGAAAGGTGTCTCAAATCCCCCATGCCTGGCGGTATAGATGGGTCTTAAGTAGTTTACGGAAGACAAGGAGGGTGGGAGCAGTTCTAATCTCCGGGGGAAGTTGATTCCAGAGAGCCCGGGCCGCCACAGAGAAGGCTCTTCCCCTGGGGCCCGCCAGACAACATTGTTTAGTCGACGGGACCCGGAGAAGGCCAACTCTGTGGGACCTTATTGACCGCTGGGATTCGTGCGGTAGTAGGCGGTTCCGGAGGTATTCTGGTCCAATGCCATGTAGGGCTTTAAAGGTCATGACCAACACTTTGAATTGTGACCGGAAACTGATCGGCAGCCAATGCAGGCCACGGAGTGTTGTAGAAACGTGGGTGAATCTGGGAAGCCCCACGATGGCTCTCGCGGCTGCGTTCTGCACGATCTGAAGTTTCCGAACACTTTTCAGAGGTAGCCCCATGTAGAGAGCGTTGCAGTAATCGAACCTCGAGGTGATAAGGGCATGAGTGACTGTGAGCAATGACTCCCTGTCCAAATAGGGCCGCAACTGGTGCACCAGGCGAACCTGGGCAAATGCCCTCCTCGCCACAGCTGAAAGATGATGGTCCAATGTCAGCTGTGGGTCGAGGAGGACGCCCAAGTTGCGCACCCTCTCTGAGGGGGTCAGTAGTTCCCCCCCCAGGGTAATGGACGGACAGATGGAATTGTCCTTGGGAGGCAACACCCACAGCCACTCCGTCTTGTCTGGATTGAGTTTGAGTTTGTTGACACCCATCCAGTCCCCAACAGCCTCCAGGCACCGGCAGATCACTTCCACTGCTTCGCTGACTGGACATGGGGTGGAGATGTACAACTGGGTATCATCCGCATATTGATGATACCTCACCCCATGACCTTGGATGATCTCACCCAAGGGCATGATCTTAATCCTCTTGAATCTGAGGAAGTGGATAGGACTACTGCTAGTTTGGGCTCTTCTGTGATGGGTCCATCCCCCACCCCCTCCAGGTGGTCAAGCCTGCCTGGGAGAGAACATGAGACTGAGACTTGGTGGTGATTAATTCTTCCTTGGGGGGAAGGAGTAGTCCTCCAGTTCTTAGGGAGGTAATGGTATGTCCTTTTCTCAATTGTTGCTGTAAATTGAGGACTACTGTATTTGTAGTTGGTTTTTTTATGATTGCTCACCATCTACTTATAGAACTGTGATAGCGAATCTATGGCAGGCATGCCACAGGTGGCATGCGGAGCCGTATCGAAGAGGAAACGTGAGACTTGCCCTGTGTCACTTCCAGTGCATATGTGAAAGCTGGCCAGTTGATTTTTGGCCTTGGGAAAGGCCATTTCGCCCTTTGGGTGCTTTAGGTAAACTTCCCTGAAGCCCTGAGGCAAAAAAAATCGTCCAACAGACATACCGGGAGTTCAGAAAAACACACTTCCGATTTGCCATTGTACTGTTCTTTGCACTCCGGAGAGTTCAGGGAAGCTTCCTGATGCCCCGGAGTGCAAAAAACAGCACAATGGGCAAACCGGAAGTTTGTTTTCCTGAACTTCCAATTTGCCCGTTTGGGCATTTTTTTGACATACTTCCGTAAGGCCTGTGCGCATGGCAGGGGGCAGCCCAGGGGGGTTCACATGCATGAGTGGGAGGGAAGGGGTGTGTGTACATTCACACATGCTAGCACACCCACACATACGCTTTTGGCACGTGAACCAAAAAAGGTTCACCATCACTGTTGTAGAAAATTGAATCAAAGGGCTGGAAGGGACCTCGGAGTTCTTGCACTTCATTCCCATGCTGATGGCAGGAGACTTTGTGCCATCCCAGTCAAATGGTTGTCCGGTCTGTTTTGAAAATCTCCAGTGATGGAGCCCCCAAAACCTAGGGGGCAAAGCTATTTCATTGATTGTTCTCACTATCATAAAATTTCTCCTAGGTTGCATCTTTCCTTAACAAGTTTCCACTGATACAGTTCTACAGAGGAATCATTGAGTCTGTCATCTGCACCTCTATAACTGTCTGGCTTGGTTCTGCAACCCAACAAGACCGACACAGACTTCAGAGGATAATCAGAACTGTAGAAAAAACAATTGCTGCCAACCTGCCTTCCATTGAGGACCTTTATACTGCACGAGTCAAAAAGAGGGCGGGGAAAATATTTACTGACCCCTCACATCCTGGACACAAACTGTTTCAACTCCTACCCTCAAAATGTCGCTACAGAGCACTGCACACCAAGACAACTAGACACAATAACAGTTTTTCCCCGAACTCCATCACTCTACTAAACAAATAATTCCCTCAACACTGTCAAACTTTTTACTAAGTCTGCACTTCTATTTCTACTAGTTTTTCCGTGAGTTCTGCCATCTTTTTTTTAAAAAAAAAATAAAAATTCTTCTGCACATGTGCAGAAGCCAAGTTTCCAACACTGTATGTGCATCTCCATCTTGTTTTCAGCTTTATTTATTTATTTATTTATTTTGCGCGGTTGCAGGGTAAGTTAGAGCACTCCCCTGTCATAGAGCCCTATATTTATCAGAGCCATTGCGTTCTTGTTTCTGCTATATTCTGATTGTCATTATTTATTTGTTAAATTGATAACCAACTTTCCTCCAGGAGTTGGAAATGTAGTAACCTTCTAGTTCCTTGACTGGAGCTTCTTTAAAGCCTTGGATGACACCATCCAATGACACCTATAAAGCCAGTTCCATTCTCTTCTCCCAAATCCCAGCACAGGGGTAACCCAGTCAAGAAAGAAACCCCCAAAAGCAGACATATTGATAAACAACAGCCAATTCATGAAAGCAAGGGAGAAGGTTATCTGAGAAGCAAGTTTAGTCTTCTGTAAATATTGCCCTGTGTATCTTTCCCTTTTCTCCCCATAAAAAATGAATGGCTGTTTATTGTTATGAGAAAGATGTACGTCATGTACAAGTTATAAATTTGACCACCAGTTATACAGACATCAAGGAGAGATGGAGGTTCATATACACAAGTAAAAAAACAAACACCAAAAGTTTTGTGTTTTCTGAAACGTCTAAACATCTTCAAGGGGTTTTTTTTTTGCGAATACAAGCCCTCCTGTGCATATCATGGTGGTTATATTACTAGAAATAAAAATTTAAAAACATTTTGTTTTGGTTTTTTAAAAAGGAGGAAACAAATTGCAGGACATCTGATTCTAGTTAATTCTGTTTCTGAGAAGAAAACATTGTGTTTGTATATGTATTTAGTACTTTACATTCTGCAGCTCCTGGACAAGAGGGAGGTAGGGTGGGAAAGACCAACGTTACTGTTGTTTTAATAGCAGCAGCACATTTGAAACGAGCACGTTGTGTTCCAGCCGTACATGTTTGTAACACATCCGTTACAAGGCGTACACACACACACACACTCAAGCATACTTGCATAACAAAATGCACTAGGGCTGTCTAGGTTAAAGAGGCCCATGGAGAATGTTTGGCCAGGACTTCTGTTACCAAATCCTGCAGCTGGCATTGAGGCCCACAACAGGAATCTACTATTTTCAGTAGACAGTAAAGGAGGCAGCTGGACTTCATAAGCTCACAATTGACATAGCTGAACTGAGTTAGCCTGGTCTTGGAGAATCAATGTGAAAACAGGGCAAAAGACAAGCTGTTTCCTTGCCGGGGAAAGGTGGGTTTCCTTCTCGAGCAAGCAGGTCTAGGATAGACTCTCCAATCTAAAGTCCTCCTTAACTTCAATTCTCTGTAACTTTTTTTGAAAAATATATATTTTTATTGATTTTGTAAATATGGTTACATAAAACAAACATAAAACAGTGCACAGTGCGTGTGCCCATCACCTGACAGACAAAAAAACCCCATCACCACCACCACCAATTGCGGGGGGTTCAAATATTTACTAGTTTATATATATATATTTCTTTGGCTCTACTTTGCATTTGTTATTACTGAAAGAGTGATTGCAGTTTATTTTTCACATTTGCATCACAGATTCTACTCAGCATATAACCTTTCACCTTATTCCATCGTGCCATCAGCTTCTCCAGTTTATTTTCATCAAAATTGTTTAATCTTATTTCCATGATTTCAAAATGTATGTGATTCACCATGTACCAGTACCAGTTCTGTAGTGTCCATTTTATAGACTCTTTCCAACCCAATACCACTACCGCTTGAGCACTTTCCAGTGCTGCAGTTTTTATTTCTTTAAAATCTCTTAGTTCTCTTTGTTTAATTAAAATCGCTATTTCTTTTGTAATTGTCCAATTAATATTTAACATTTTATTTATTTCATTCTGCACTTCCTTCCAAAATTTCTGAATTTCTACACACTCCCAGAACATATGCATGAAGATTCCTTTCTTTTGGCAACCATGCCAATAATTACCTTTCTCTTTCCCCTGGAAGTGTGCAAGTTGTGCTGGTGTATAATACCATTTATGTAAGATTTTTCTTCTCATCTCTTTAACTCTTGTGTTCTTAATCTTATGTATATTTTCTACTATTTCTTTCATTTCACTTTCATCTATTTGCAATTCCCTGTAACTGTCAGCCTCCAATTTTGAAATCTTGAAATGAATTTTGAAAATGTAAACTGCATCACCGTTGGGAGGGCATCAGGTTGGGTTATGAGGTTGATGAATGGCAACAATTAGATAATTCGTAAACTACTCAAGACTCACTTATACCGCCAGGCATGGGGGAGTTGAGACACCTTTCCCCCAGGTTTTTTTTAATATATACTTTGTTTTATTTTTGGTATGAATGTGCTGTTTGGTTTTTTAGATAACGATAGGGTTTTATATGTTTTTTAATATTAGATTTATTCCACTGCTATATTGTTTTTATTACTGTTGTGAGCCGCCCCGAGTCTTCGGAGAGGAGCGGCATACAAATCTAATAAATAAATAAAAGAAATAATATTTTCAAATGTTTGAAACACTCATACGATAGGGGTGGGGAGGAATTCTTACTGATGTTTTTATATAGGGACTGTGTCATTTAGCATGCTTCCTGTCTGGATGTCTCTGAAAGCTATTTGGTATGAAAAATGTCAAATATACCTAATAACAGCGGTGAGAATTGTCTTCGCCCAACAATGGAAAAGCGAAAAATATACTGTACCTATTGAAGAACATTTAATAGAAAAAATAACAACGTGTGCGGAAATGGACAAACTAACAATGGAGATAAAAAATAAATACAAATCAGAATAATATGAATGTTGGAATAGGTTCTCTCATTGGTTGAGAAAAAGGAAAATATGAAGATAATAGTCAAAAGACAATAGAAATTTGCAACTAAAAGAAAGAGGATCACTTAGAAGGGTAAAAAGGGGTGGGGATAATGAAGTAAGATCATTGTATATATTATGTATAATAATAGATATAGTGGTAGTAGGGATTGGGCACAATAAGAAATATAAAGCAGGTATGTCACACACTGTCGAATACTTTAAATGTGTTTGTATGTCTGTGTTAAAGAATTATTTTTAATAATAATAATAATAATAATAATAATAATAATAATAATAAAAAAAAAGAAAGCTATTTGAAAATTTCAGGAAGTCCCATATCAGGTGTGATCCCATTCACCTATACCCTCACATCTTTGGATGTGTTGACTATTTTCATTTGAGGTTACAGCAATAGTACTTTGACTTATATGCTGTTTCATAGTGCTTTACAGCCCTATCTTAGAGGTTTAGAGAGTCAGAAATTCCCCACCAATAATCTGGGTTCTCATTTTATTGACCTCGGAAGGATAGAAGGGTGAGTCAACCCTGAGTCTGTCAGGATTCGAATTCCAGGCTGTGGGCAGAATTAGGCTTCAATACTGCACTTTAACTAACTGTGCCACCAGGTCTTTGGGAGTTGTGAACCAGCACATCTGCACTGTATCCCTACATAGTTGGAGGCAATATGCTGACCCTGTAAACCTCTTAGAGGAGACTGTGAAACCACAGGTGGGATTCAGCAGGTTCTGACCAGTTCTGGAGAACTAGTAGCAGAAATTTGAGTAGTTCGGAGAAGCAGTGAATACCACCTCTGACTGGCCCAGCCATCATCTATTCTCCGCCCCCCCGAGTCACAGCTGATCCGGAGGATTTTGCAGTAACCTTCCCCAGGAGTGAGGAGGGAATGAAGATTTTACAGTATCCTTCCCCTGCCACCCCCACTAAGCCACCCCCACAGAACCAGCAGTAACAATTTTTGAATCCCACCACTGTGTGAAGCAGTATACCTTGGAGGCATTTAATTTTACATGGACCTGCCTATGTTAATAGTCACCTCTCATCTGTGGTGAGGGGGACATTTGCCCGGGTTCTCCTGGTGCACCAGTTGCGGCCCTATTTGGACAGGGAGTCTCTACTCACAGTCATTCATTCATTCATTCATTCATTCATTCATTCATTCATTCATTCATTCATTCATTCATTTATTTATTTATTGAATTTGTATGCCGCCCCTCTCCGTAGACTCGGGGCGGCTCACAGCAGTAATAGAAAAACAATATACAATACAAATCTAATAATTAAAACTAAAAACCCATAATTTTAAAAAACATGCACACAACATCACGCCCTTATCACCTCGAGGTTCAACTACTGCAATGCTCTCTACATGGGGCTACCTTTGAAGAGCATTCGGAAACTACAAATTGTGCAGAACGTAGCCACGCAAGCTGTCGTGGACTCTCTAACACTCCGCGGTCTGCATTGGCTGCCAATTGGTTTCTGGACTCAATTCAAAGTGTTGGTTATGACCTATAAAGCCCTACATGGCATCGGGCCAGAATACCCGTGGGACCACCTGCTACCGCATGTATCCCAGCGACCGGTCAGGTCCCACAGAGTCGGCCTTCTCCAGGTTCCATCAACTAGACAATGTTGTTTGGCGAGCCCTAGGGGAAGAGCCTTCTGTGTGGGGGCCCCGGCCCTCTGGAATCAGCTACCCCCTGGAGATTTGTACTCCCCCCATCCTCCTCCCCTTCCGCAACAGTCTTAAGACTCATTTATGCCGCCAGTTGTATACAGTATATACACAATGATAAATTAGATCCTTGCCTCCTGGCCAATGAATGTGTTGAGATAAAGTGGATTGAATGAAACAACTGTTTTTATGGGTTTGGGGTTTTTTAAATTTAAATTAATTAATGGGATTAAGATGTTTCATATTGCCTTATTACCTGTTTTAAGCCGCCCCGGGTCCTCGGTGAGGGGCGCCATAAAAGTCCAATAAAGAAATAAATAAATCTTATCAGTTCTTCTCTGGACATCCTTTTAGGCAGCCACAACTAAGAAAAGAGTCTGCAGTGTGGTCTCATTCTGTTCTGTCTGGGTCACTCCGGAAGCTATGACCAACCCAAAACGATAAGCCAGACACACCGGTAGAATCCAAACACAGTTTTATAATGGTAAAGAGAAAAGAAGCCAACAGAAAATGTCCTTACAAATCAGGAAAACACTGGAACTCCAAATGGATACATGAAGGCAATTGTTCATACAAAAACACAGGATTCTTGATGCCAAGACGAGGCTGTAGATAACAGACATACACCTCCCACGGGTCTTCAAGACTGCTGAGCCACAAGCCAGGAACAGAAACGCTGAGAGCCAATGCAGATTACAGCATCTTCACTCTGATAACACTACACACTGTCGAAAGAGTTTGCCTGCCTTATAAACCCTTCTCTGCTAATGAGGACCACACCCAACCCCTGGTGTTCCTCATTCAACGCTGATAATATCTATTCAGTTGCTGCCTCCTTTGATCTATGCATCTCTGTCGCATATTAATGATAGCTTGTGCCTCATCATCCAATGACTCTAGAGACTCCAAGCTACTTGCTGGAGAGAGCCCCTCCCCAGGGCTCCCAGCCGCCTCTTCCTCGTCACTTTCCTCTTCGCTCTCATCCTCCCCCAGGCATGGAGCCAGCAGAGACGCAGCTGGTCTTTCATCTGACTCAGGCTGAACCACAACACCTTCCATAGTAGATCTCCCTACAGAGGTCCCATCTTTCTGGACATGGTATCAGCAGTCAGAATATATTGTGTGTTGTCTAGTCCAGCCAGCTTTGCTGGCTAGGGAATTCTGGGTGTTGAAGTCCACCAGGCTGAAAGTTGTCTAGGTTGGAGACCCCTGGTCTAGTCTATACTTCATTAAGCAATCATAAGTGGTGGGAAAATGTAAGTCAACTGCAAATGGGAAACAATTTTCAGCTCCTCCTTTCTCCTAAAATCCTGCAAATGAGCAATTGTATAGTAAAAGTCCAACTTGGAAATACCCTAGAGATTTAGCTGTAAATCCCACCTTCGCTTGGATCTACTTTGATTTAGGGAGCTCTTGCTGCACTGAGACGCAAACCAATAATTTTCAGATTTGTGTACCTGAATCCAAGCCATGAAAAAAGTAAAGAATTCAAGTAAAGGAATTTAGCAATTCCAGACAAGAAATTGCTAAGGAATGTTCCGAAATATCCAGCATTCCCACTCCCAGTGCTCTGATTGGCTCTCCCACTGCAGGAGCCTTGAGAGAAACAGCTTCCTACCATTTTCTAATGGAGAAAGACCATTAAAAATTATTAAACATTAATAACAATTAATAATGGAGAAGTACAGGGTAAAGGAGACGCTTTGCACAAACAAACATAAATGAACGTGAAAATTATGATTAGAGTCAAGAAAGACTCACTAGCTTAAATTCTAGGTCCAGTTACAGTTGGTCTTCAATTTATAACCATTCATCATCTAGCAATCCTTCTTCAACGTTACAATGGCACTGGAAAAAATAATTCATGGCCAGTCCTTACACATTTGTTTGTTTGTTTGTTTGTTTGTGTATTTGGTGACATTTATTTGCTGCCCCACCCCAAAAGGACTCTGGGCAGCTAACAATAATCACAGTTACTAAAACAATATAAAAATATGAGAATAGTAAAAAACAAGTGATATAAAATATATAAAAAACCTAAAAACCATGGATACACTCAGTCATTCCTTATCCCAGGCCTGCTGGAAAAGCCACATCTTAATGGCTTTCCGGAAGACTGGTAGGGTGGGATTAGTACGGAACTCTGGAGGCAGTTGATTCCAAAGGATTGGAGCCACCACAGAGAAAGCCCTTCCCTTCCATTCCCTGCCAAACATTGTTTGGTGGACAGGACCTGGAGAAGGCCAACTTTATTGGCCCTTATTTGTTGCTGGGAGGTATGAGGTGGGAGGCAGTTCCATAAATAGTCTGGCTCTGAGCCATTTAGGGCTTTAAAGATGATAACCAACGCCTTGAATTGCATCCAGGGACCGACTGGTAACCAATGCAGCTCGCGTAGAGTTGGAGTAATACAGACATACCTTGGTACACCCGCTATCGCACACACTGCTGCATTTTATACCAGCTGAAGTCTCTGAATGCCCTTCAAGGATAGCCCCACATAGAGTGCATTGCAAGAGTCAAGGCGAGAGTTGATGAGGGGATGAGTGACCGTGCGAAGTGGCTTCTGGTCTAGGTAGGGTTGCAACTGGTCTAGGTAGGGTTGCAAAGATATTTCACCAGAAGAGCCCTTCACTCCTCCACTCGAAACAGAATACCCTACGAAAATAGATTATCTATCCTGGGTCCTGAAAGCTTAGAACTGCGGCGCCTAAAACACGATTTAAGTATTGCCCACAAGATCATATGCTGCAATGTCCTTCCGGTCAACGACTACTTCAGCTTCAACCGCAACAACACAAGAGCACACAACAGATTCAAACTTAATATTAACAGCTCCAAACTTGACTGTAAAAAATATGACTTTAACAATTGAGTTGTCGAAGCGTGGAACTCATTACCGGACTCAATAGTGTCAACTCCCAACCCCCAACACTTCTCCCTTAGACTCTCCACGATTGACCTCTCCAGGTTCCTAAGAGGCCAGTAAGGGACGTATATAAGTGCACTGATGTGCCTATCGTCCCCTGTCCAATTGTCTTTCCTTATTTTGCCCTGTGTAATATTTTGCATGTTTATGCGACGTTTCGGTGGAATCACATCCACCATCATCAGGCTGAAGTTTCCAAGCTTCGTGCTGTTGTAAAATGGAATGTTTGCAACTGTCATTTCTTCCTAGTGTATAGTGTGGGGGTGGAGATTTGGTTTGAATGTAGCAAATAGATTGGGTGATTATGTTTCAGTGATCTGATTGGTTGGTGTAATCATAATTATAATTATATATCCTTATCTCTTATATCATATATATTCTCTCCCTCCCATCTACTTCTCTTCTTTTTACTTTCTATCGTTATATAGATTACTTAATGTCTATTCTCTTCCATATGTATTGTATATTGGACAAAGAATAAATAAAATAAAATAAAATAAATAGACTGGTAAAAAAGATGAACTTGTGCAAAAGCCCCCCCTAGCCACAGCTGAAAGATGCTGCTCTAATCTCAGCTGGGGATCTAGGAGCGAATGCTATCTGAGGGGGAAATCTCTCTGAAGAGGAAGTAACCACAAAAGCATCTCTAGAGTCATGTGATCAAAATTCAGGTAGTTTAAAAACTATTTAAAAACAGTTGCAGCATCCTGGGTCATGTGATTGCCACTTGTGGCCTTCCCAGGTAGCTTCTGACATGCAAACTCAATGGGGAAAAGCCAATTTGCTTAAAGACCATGTGATTCACTTAACAGTTGCAATGATTCACTTATCAACCATGGCAAATAAAAAGTTTGTAAGTCAAGGACTATCTATATATATTATGGGAATCATATATGTTTTCTCCTGCAAGAAATGCCCATCCCTGCTCTTCTCCCTGTATGAGTCAGAGTGGCGCAGTGGTTAGAGTGCAGCCTACAGCTAACTGCTAGCTGTAGTTCAGCAGTTCAAATCTCACCACCGCCTCAAGGTTGACTCAGCCTTCCATCCTCCCCAGGGGGATAAAATGAGGACCCAGATTGTTGTGGGCAATAAGCTGATTCTGTAAACTGCTTAGAGAGGGCTATATAAGCACTATGGAGCGGTATATAAGTCTAAATGCTATAATGCTATTGCTATTCTCTCCCCTATAAAAATAATGTAAGCAGAAATTGTGAATGCTCCAACACTGGAAGTTTTTAAGAAGATGTTAGATAACCATCTGTCTGAGGTAGTGTAGGGTTTCCTGCCTAAGTAGGGAGTTGGACTGGAAGACTTCCAAGGCCCCTTCCATCTCTGTTGTTATTGTTATTGTTATAATATTACATCAACATATAATAATAAGCATGGACTGACAGCTGAATAGATAGACAATGTAATGGCCATAGCCTAACCCAAAAACCAATATGTAACAAAATGTACTGTTCACCAAGAAACAAACCATTATAAAAACTGAAGACCAATATAAATAACGAACCTATTTTTAATATTTTTGTGTGTACAGTGTTCCCTCGATTTTCGCGGGTTCGAACTTCGCGAAAAGTCTATACCACGGTTTTTCAAAAATACTAATTAAAAAATACTTCGCGAGTTTTTTCCCTATACCATGGTTTTTCCCACCTGATGATGTCATATGTCATCACCAAACTTCCGTCTGCTTTTAATAAATATTTTTTTTAATAAACTTTAATAAATAAACATGGTGAGTAATAATCTAAATGGTTGCTAAGGGAATGGAAAATTGCAATTTAGTGGTTTAAAGTGTTAAGGGAAGGTTTGTGATACTGTTCATAGCCAAAAATAGTGTATTTATTTCTGCATATCTACTTCGCGGAAATTCAACTTTCGCGGGCGGACTCGGAACGCATCCCCCGCGAAGAGCGAGGGAACACTGTAGTTGGTTTTTTTATATTTAATGTGAATACAATGAAGGCTTCATAAAGATAATGCATGCCACAAACATGAAGAAGGCTTAGGTAACTTGGATGATTAAAAATAAATAGAGAACCTAAAAGGCAACTGACTAGTTTTTTTTTTAAAAAAAAGCTTATTATAGGGCTCCGAATTTAGCACTGGGAGCTGCAGCAGACCTACCAGGATGTGCTAGATATATCATACATCACCCTTAGAAACCTGAAACAAGCTTCCTGCCCCAAAAGTGGAATGACGAGCATTGTCAATCACTGTCTAAATGCTGGATCCCACCAGCTTCAATACATCCATACCCATATTCATGGGACAGTGCAGCAGTTTAGACTGAAAAGCAGAAAGGACTTTGGGATGTGCTTGGATATGCAGGTTGCCACCTGTTAGCAATTCCTTAAATCAAAAGTGCCTGTTTCCCACAATTGCCCTTCAGATGCAAAGGGCAGCTGTGTAATCTTGGGAAAAGATGCAGCTGCTTTAAGAAGCTGCTAACAGGTGCCACACAAATACCCCCGGGGGCACTTTGAAGCACCTTTTCCTCTTCCAAGGCGAACAGCTGCAGAATCTTTCCATCTTGTTCCAATCAGGCAGCAAAACATTCATTCATTCATTCATTCATTCATTCATTCATTCATTCATTCATTCATTCATTTATTGGATTTATATGCCGCCCCTCTCTGAAGACTCGGGGCGGCTAACAGCAATCATAAAACAGCGTACAATAATAATCCAATACTAAAAACGATTAAAAACCCCTTAATATAAAAAACCAAACATACATACAAACATACCATGCATAAAATTGTAAAGGACTGAGGGGAAAAATATCTACAGCAGTGGTCTTCAAACTTGACAACTTTAAGACTTGTGGACTTCAACTCCCAGAATTCTCCAGACAGCATAGAGTTGAAGTCCACAAGTCTTAATGTTGCCAAATTTGGGGACCCCTGATCCACAGGGTCACCTGCTTCAACTTGAGACAACTTTTGGAGTCGATTCTCTCCGGGACAGGGCTTTGAGTCAAGAAAATACAAGGAGTCCTTGACCTATGACCTCAATTGACCTCAATGTTTCTGTTGCTAAGCAAGATGGTGGTTAAGTGGATTTTGGCCCATTTTATGACCTTTCTTGCCATAATTATTAAGCAAATCACCGCAGTTGTTAAGTTAGTAATACGGTCATTACGTGAATCTGGTTCCCTGTTGACTTTGCTTGTCTCAAAGATGCAAACTGCAACAGTCATAAATCTATGCCAGTTCCCAAACATCCCCATATTGATCATGTGATGAGTGGATGCTGTAAAGCAGTGTTTCCCAACCTTTTTTGAGCCGCGGCACATCATTCATGTTTTCAAAATTCTGGGGAACACTGAACCGGGGGGGGGGGGGCTAAAGAAAAGTTTGGACAAAAAAATATCTCTTCCTCCATTTCACTCTATTTCTCCCTCCCTCTTTCTCTCCCTCCCTCTTTCTCTCTCTTCCTTCCTTCCCTTCTTTCTCTCCATCCCTTTCTGCCTCTCTTTTTTGCTCTCTTTCTCTCTCCCTCCTTCCCTCCCTCTATGTCTTTCCCTCTCCCTCCTTCCCCCCTTTCTTTCTCTCTCTCTCTTGCTTTCTTTCTCTCTCATTCTCTCTCCCCTCCTTTTTCTCTCTCTCTCTTTCTCTCTCGTTCACCACGCCAGCAACAGAGAGAAAAAGAAAGAGCGAGAGAGAGCCGGAGAAAGAGTGGAGTGCGCAGCAGCCATCAGCCTCCTCGCCCTCCCAGACATCCCCAGCGCCCGGCCTCGCGCCGCCTCCCATTAGCCCGGCCGACTTTTCCCTGCTGCCGTTTTCTCTTCATGGCGCAAAGCCACACAGTCCCCGCAGCATACAAATCTAAATAACAACAGCAACTACCTGTATTTTTCAGAGTATAAGATGCACTTTTTTAACCTTTAAAAGGAGGGTGAAAACCTGGGTGTGTCTTATACACCAAATTTAGCCCCACCCAGCTATCCCCACTCTTTGGCCTCTGCCTCCGAGCAATTTACCTCCTTGCAGCAAACAGAACAGAGCCTGTTAAGCCAAGAAACTGGTTACCAACTTCTAATCCCAACCAGTCGCTGATTGAAGCTGCAGCCAAGTGGTGGAACTGAAAGTGAAACTAAAGCTGCAAGGAGACAAATTGCTGGTAGGGAGAGGCAGATTTTTTATTTTCTTGTTCTAATGAGACTGCTGAAAGTGGATGTAAGGAGGTAAGTCAATAACTACAAATGTCTGTAGAATGTTCAAATTATTGATATTTTTAAGGACTGTTTTATTATTGTTTGAGACAACAAATGAAGAAGCTTTTTAAAATCAAGGCTTGATCTGAAGAGGTCCAGTAGGATTGTATCTTCTTTTAAGTAGCAGACTATATTTCCAGAAAGATACATCAATTTTAACAGCATCCGTACAAGTATAGTCTGAAATGTAAGAGTGTCCTGTTTTAGTATTAAGATAAGGCAGCTGAGTTAAACCTTGACTTAGTCATGTTTGGAGCAGATATATTTAAATAATTGGGAGGAATTAATGTGACTACGAAAGTCACATTTTTGCACCACATTTTTTTTTTCAACAATTATTTATTGAACACAATGAAACTTACACACAAGAAAGAATGATGTTTCTTCTACACTCCCTATTTTTTCACGTAATCTCCATCCCGTTCTATGGCCTCTCTCCAGCGAGGCATAAGGGTGTGTATGCCCTGTCGGTACCACTCCTTGTTCTGGTCACGAAGCCATTTCTGCACTGTGTGAATCATCTCTTCGTCATCCTCAAAATGTCTTCTGCGACTAACCGTACTTCTGTTGACTGCAGATTCTTCATAAACTGCATACAAACGTTTGTAAATGTTCCCAACAGTTTCTTTCTCTGTAGTGAGAAATTCAATGACAACACGTTGCTTGTAATGTACATCACTTACAGACGCCATTTCAAAACAATGCTGCAGCTATGCTATCTGTCTGAAGAAACGCAAAATTTACACACGCACTCCAGACAATTCAAATAATTTATATCTGAAGTTTTGCATTCGTACCATTACTGTAGGCTGAGAAAAAAATGTAGTGCATTGCTTTGTAGTGCATTATGCTTCCATAATGTACATTTCTCCAATTCTTTGCTATTCCGACGGGTCAGGCACACATACACAGAAATACACAGCAAACAATGTATATAATCTGTGCTATTTGTTGCTTGCTGGGAGGCAGGGGCAGAGTTTTTTCCCCTTGTTTTCTCCCCAAAAAGCTAAGGTGGGTCTTATAGTCTGAAAAATATGGAAGGTGTTGTGGTTAGCTCTGGCCCAGCTCCTGCCCCAAGGACTGTGGATGTGGGGGAGACATCCACATGCTGCAGGCCTGTTTTGCCCCCGGTGGAATCTGATGATGAAGGCTTCTCTGACCAAGAAGACATGAGTGACAGGGAGGAGGAGAGTGTGGCAGACAGCTCAGAAGGAGATCAATTATCGAGCTCCTCCTTCGATTCAGAACAAGAGTTAATGATACAGCCACGCATGCGGAGAGCGATGCATAGGCAACAACAACAACTGAGAGATTATTATCAAAGAAAATGAAGCCACCTGTGGTTGGGAGGGGCTGTGGTAATTAGTGAGGCTGCTATAAATAGCAGCCTGTGGGTTTGGCCATTGTGGAGGATTATCTGATCGTTGTGTTTCGTGACTGCTTTACTGACTTCGACTTTTTGTGTGCTGATTTTTCCCTGCTTTGAAACTAAACCAGAGCAAAGTGTGTTTCACTTTGTGAAAGAAGAAGGACTGTGAATTGCCTTACAGCTGCAAGCTAAGTATCACAGAACTGATAAGGGACTTGTACAAATTACCAGTTTGTTTGGAGACGAGTGCTCTTTGCTATACCAAAAGAGGGCTTGGTTTAAGTGAATTTTCATGATAAAGAACATTGTTTTGAATTTTCAAACGTGTGTGTGTCTGAAATTTGTACCTGTGAATTTTTGGGAGGATTCTACCAGAGAGCCCGACAGAACAGAATATATGGTAGTATAAGATTTTAGCCAGATGAATAGTTATTGAAAGCACATTTAGCCAGCCCCTGTTCTCAGAAAATCTTCCCTAGGGCAGTATAATATGTTCTCACCACCTTAGGATCATTACTCCCTTTCCATCTGTCCAGAAGGACCTACTTTTCTTCTTTCCCGATGCTCAGCCCTGCTTAGAAAGCATAAGCAAGGGGGAAATACTGTCCCCCACCCCCAAAGAAAGGCCTACACTGAGGATTTCTACATGCACAGCTTTATTTCCTTAGGCAGTAAGGTGGGGCTGTAGCATTTTCCTCTGCTGGGGCCAGAGGTCAAAGAATCTCCCATCAATCAGCAGTGCTTCCTCGGGCTAACAAATAGCATGAATAATGGGCTGTGAACTTTAGAACCAAAAGGTCCAAACTTCATGTTCCAGAGAAATAATATGCAGATACCACAGGTCATATCTCCCTGGTAACGTTTGGTTAAAGGGAGAGAAGGTGAAAAAGCATGGCCTCATCACCGTAGCACTTCCTCACTTTGCCACTGCTCCAGGGCGTGGCTGGGATCAATTAAGATCCATCAGATGTCAAGATTCTCCAGGTTGTTAGTGGCCAGAAAATTTGACTCGGTGTGAGGTCTGCAAGGGATTTTTCTTTTTAAAAAAACAGGAAGTTAAATTGCAATATTTGTGAAAATGAAGACAAGGTCATCCTATGTCATAAATACTATAAAATTAGGTCATGCAAACTAAATGGTTTATTGGCTTTTAATGTCTGTAAACTACTGTATGCTAAGGGTGGGTGGGTGAGTAGGTAGCTAGGTAGGTAGACAGGCAGACAAGCAGTTAGATAGATAGGGGGAAGGAGGGAGAGGAGAGAAAGAGGGAGAGGGTGAGAGAGAGAAGGTCAATAGATGATATAGACAGATAGGTAGGTAGGTAGCGGTAAAGGGCTACCAAAATTTTTACTACCACACTGTGGGCATGGCTTATGCAGGGCGCCCTGCATTTTCTTTCAACATCTTTCAGTAGAAATTGGATGCTCTGGGATGGAGCTCCATTTTTGCTACCTCACTGCATTCCCCCCTGTCCAGGCAGTATCACACCACTGGTAGGTAGGAAGGGAGAGAGAGAGAGATACAATGAGAGAGGGAGAGAGGGAGAGGGGGAGAGGGAGAATTTCAATGAGATAGACAGAGAGAGAGAGAGGTGGGCCGCTAAGGCGGAACAGTGATGTGTGCTTGCCCCCGTGACTCAGTGCTAGCGGAGTCCAGTGCAATTCTGCTACTGCAGCTGTGCAGGTAGCAGAATGGCATCCAGAGGCGCAGATGTGCACGTGTTTTGGAGCAGTTTTTTGCTTCCCACCTCTGGTTGGATGGATGGATGGATGGATGGATGGATGGATGGATGGATGGATGGATGGATGGATGGATAGATAGATAGATAGATAGATAGATAGATAGATAGATAGATAGATAGATAGATAGATTATTTATCTGCAGTAATCCATAGATGGATACAGGGTGCATTCCAAAGGTAATGCAATTATGTTTTATTATTATTATTTATTAGATTTGTATGCCGCCCCTTTCCGTAGACTCGGAAATTACTTTAAAAAGTAATTTATTGAACAGATTTGCATAAACAGTTACAATTCTTCAAAGTATTGTTCTTGGGCCTCTACACATTTTTTCCAGCGACTCTGCCATGACCGGTACACACCCTGGAAGGTGTCTTCAGGGACCTCTCGCAAGATCTTCGTCATGGCTGATTGGGACCTCTCGCCATCTCTTCTATGGATGAAAAATGGGTTCCTTTCAGGGCTACCTTAATCCGAGGGAACAAAAAGAAGTTTGCTGGGGCAGCGTCAGGACTATAGGGGGGGGGGGGGCAGGGTTGGCACCTGGTGTTTGACCAGGAACACATGGATTTGTAGCACGTTGTGGCAAGGCACGTTGTCGTGATGGAGTTGCCAGATAGCGGAGATGTCTTTTCTCATCCTGATGACTCTTTTTCGGAGTCCTTCCAGCACATCCACGTAGTAGGCAGCATTAACTGTCTGTCCTTGAGGAACAAACTCCTCATGGACCACTCCTTTACTGTCGAAAAAGACGATGAGCATTGTTTTCACTTTTGATTGGCTCATTCTTGCCTTTTGGGGCTTGGGGGACTGGTCGATGTGCCACTCAGAGCTTTGGCGTTTTGTTTCTGTGTCATATTCAAAAACCCAGGTTTCATCACCAGTGATGACGTTGTCCAAATAATCAGGTTCAGTTTCTATACGTTGCAAAAGTTCACTTGAAATTTCCATTCCATTTTTTTTTTGTGACACGGTCAGCGCACAGTGATTTACAATAACTGATGTCCTGCCGCTTCCACAGCTTGGAGAACAATGAGACCAGTTTCGCAGGAAAGCTTAGCGTCCCCCCCACCTACTCCAAGTGCTTCGGTCCCACTCCGACCAATAGGAACAGTGCAGGAAATTCAATTGTATTACTTTTGGAACTCACCCTGTATTTCTTCCACATTGGAATTCGTCGTATATGGCTCCAGCATGCAAAATGCATTCTAATCTCACAGACAAAACTACAAAGTTATAATTCTTTCTAAATGAATAAATCTACTTCAAACATCTCCTTATCTCTGGGTCAGATTCACGCTACTTAAAAATAGTTTTATTATGCAATATAAAAACTCACTTCTCTGGAGAAAACTGCAAATGCATCCATCTTGTTTATAGCACTTTGCAGAAAAGCATTCATCTCTTCAATTCAATCCCAGATGTAAAGTGATTAATTAATTTACACACTCTGAAATAGCATATTAAAATTTCTTCCCCCCCAATTTCATCTTTTCTTTTGTCTGCCCTTCTGAATTTTGCACTTAACCAAGGTCTCCCTTCTACAAACCCGTTATCTGAAGAAGTATTACTATGCATACTTTCGTGGGATGGCTGTTCTATTTCATTTACATTATCACTAGCCTCCTCCAAATCTCTTAAATCAGGGTAATTAACAGCTTCTACAATATCTTCGTCTATAAGGGCAGACTAGATGAACTATGAGGTCTTTTTCTGCTGCCAATCTTCTATGTTTCTATGTTTCTGAATCTGACATTTCCAAAGGCTGATGGGGAACATTCACAACAAGAAGAAAGGAAGGAAGGAAGAAGAAACGAAGGAAGGAGGGAGGGAGGAAGAAAAGAAGGAAGGAAGGAGAGGTGTGGCATACAAATCTAATAAATTATTATTATTATTATTATTATTATTACTATCATCATCATTATTATTATTATGAAGGGAAGGAAGGAAGAAGGAAAGAAAGAAGGAAGAAGGAAGGAAGGAAGAAGGGAGGGATGAAAGAAGAAAGGAAGGAAGAAGGAAGAAGGGAAGAAGGGAGGGAGGAGGAAAGAAGGAATAAGGAAAGAAGGAAGGAAGGAAGAAGGGAGGGAGGAAGAAGGTAAGAAGGAAAGAAGGAAGGAAGGAAGGAAGGAAGGAAGGAAGGAAGGAAGGAAGGAAGGAAGGAAGGAAGGAAGGAAGGAAGGACCTTCACAGCTTGGCCAGCCAAGACCAGAATGATAAATGAATCTAATGCCCTAATAAGGCAAATCGTGATATCAAAGTCCATGACAGATTATTCTTAAATTTCAAAACACTCTGTGAGCTAATCATTTCTTCTTATTACCCGTTAGCTGCTGACCAATGCTTTTTATATTCTGCAAGACCATGACCACGGTGCCCGAGTGTGACAGTTGATCCGGTACAAAGCCACGGAATCCACTGCAGCAACCACCTCATCATCCGTCATTTTCCACCAAAAAATGAGGACACTTCACCCCCTCGTGACCCTGAGAGTTCAGCCTCGGGTGACATTTCTGAAGAGGTTGCACGTCTGAGAGGCTGCGGAAGAAAAGTTGAGAATTTTTTTTTCCCCAGGAAGCAGAAGTCCAGACTTCAGTGCCACCCACATATTGTTCTTTGTTCCTCCTGGTGCTTAGAGGGCGCAGGGTAAAATATCCACACCCGAACAGACTTTTCCTGGTAGTTTTTTTATTTATTGGATTTTTTATTTATTTATTTATTGGATTTGTATGCCGCCCCTCTCCGGAGTCTCGGGGCGGCTAACAACAATAATAGAACAGTATACACAATAATCCAATAGTAAAAACAATTAAAAACCCATTAAAGTAAAAACCAAACATACATACATACATACCATGCATAAAATTGTAAAGGCCTAGGGGGAAAGAGTATCTCAGTTCCCCCATGCCTGACGGCAGAGGTGGGTTTTAAGTAGCTTACGAAAGGCAAGGAGGGTGGGGGCAATTCTAATCTCTGGGGGGAGTTGGTTCCAGAGGGCTGGGGCCGTCACAGAGAAGGCTCTTCCCCTGGGCCCCGCCAAGCGGCATTGTTTAGTTGACAGGACCCGGAGAAGGCCCACTCTGTGGGACCTAACTGGTCGCTGGGATTCGTGCAGCAGAAGGCGGTCCCTGAGGTAATCTGGTCCGGTGCCATGAAGGGCTTTAAAGGTCATAACCAACACTTTGAATTGTGACCGGAAACTGATCGGCAACCAATGCAGACTACGGAGTGTTGGTGTGATATGGGCATACCTAGGTAAGCCCATGATTGCTCTCGCAGCTGCATTCTGCACGATCTGAAGTTTCCGAACACTTTTCAAAGGTAGCCCCATGTAGAGAGTGTTACAGTAGTCGAGCCTCGAGGTGATGAGGGCATGAGTGACTGTGAGCAGTGACTGTGAGCAGTTTTCTAGAGGAGAAACCCACCCTGTGACCAGTGTTGCTTCCTTTCAGTTCCTTGAGGACCCACTCTTGTTCCCTCAGCTCCCTCGTGGCAAGCAAGCAAACTTAGAGGGCAACGAGACCTCAAAAACCCTTCAAATACCATCATGGCATACTTTTAATCTCAATAAACTCTCCCAGGATCTACGTGTGGGGAGAGCTCCAGACCCCGTGTCTTTAAAGAACCAGGAGAGCTGGTTTTGCTGTTCCTGGTGGAATGCAGAGAAACTGCTAGAAGGGCCTGATTGACAGGCTGATGTCTTTTCGCCTCAGGAGTCGTGGTCCCCGATGACATCCGGAGATGTAAGAAGCCTTCAGGTTTAGTGCCGCTTGATCAGGAGACCTGTCATATTTGACAGCTGAAAAGCCTTTTTAGTACAACTAACACTCACTCTCTGGGAGTATGCGAGAAATTTCAAAACCATAGGCCTCATTCCTCTGGATTGAGAGAGGAGGGGAACACGACCCCGGGCAAAATAACAATTTAATAAGGTAATGGCGCGAGTGACTTGAAGTTTGAATGCTAAATGAAAATGCTCCATGATACTTTGGGGGAAATCAGAGAAAACCTTCCTGTTTATCGAAGCTTTAACTTGTTGCTGCTGTTGTTATTGTCCTCTTTTTCAACACTCGAAGCCTTGATAATTCACTGGGGAACAGCAAATTCGTTGTCTTCAATCTGTGACCTGTTTTCAACTAACTTTTGGCCTCTGGATCCAAAAATAACCACAGTTTTTATCTATCACGTCAACTTTTTAAGCTACAGGATGCCCTCAAAAGTCATACAAATTGTGCATATAAAGGAAAGGAAAGTAAAAACCCATCAAATATATTGTTTACACAGAATAATTTTATACATACAAAGGCTATAGTAGTTACTGCAAGTTAAATTGTGTTCATACAAATAGTTGGGTTTTATATTGAATGGTAATTACATATATTAAGGTAAAAATCTGTGGACATTCTTGCTTTCTTTAATGATTTGATTTGATTTGATTTGATTTGAATGCTGCCCCTCTCCGTAGACTCGGGGCGGCTAACAACAGTAGTAAACAGCATATAACAAATCAAATGTTTAAGATAATTTAAAAAAAACTTATTTAAAACCAAACATACACACAAACATACCATGCATAAATTGTATAGGCCTAGGGGGAAAAGGGTAGTTCAGTTCCCCCAAGCCTGACAACAGAGGTGGGTTTTAAGGAGTTTACGAAAGGCAAGGAGGGTGGGGGCAATTCTGATCTCCGGGGGGAGCTGGTTCCAGAGGGTCGGGGCCACCAAAGAGAAGGCTCTTCCCCTGGGTCCCGCCAGACGGCATTGTTTAGTTGACGGGACCCGAAGAAGACTGGTGGGACCTAACCGGTCGCTGGGATTTGTGCGGCAGAAGGCGGACCCGGATGTATTCTGGTCCGATTGCTTGATGCTCCAACAATAGTCAGACATCATAAGTACATCCCATCTACCTTGATACTGTGCCTCCATGACCTTCAAATCTTGGTGGAATCGCTCACCTTGCTCATCACTGACCGCACCAAGAGTTTCTGGGAAGTTAGCAAGATGGCTATGTAAAAAATGCAATTTGATGCTCATATTGCAACCTCATAATCTCATAATTCTCATAAAATGTAGAGAAAAAACTTGACATGCTAGAAGAAAACTAACTATAGTTTTGAAACCCCTAGCCTAATGAACTATAAAAAAGCTCAAAAATCAAACTCAACAGAAATTGTGTTACAAGTTGTTCCCCAGCGTAATCTGTGCTGTGACTAAAGCAGTAAAGTTTACTTCTGAGTAGACATAATACTGTATGACTGTGCTCTATGAGAATGGACTTTTAAAATGAAAAATAGCCATCGGACACTTTCACGCCTATCAACTGTGAAATCCAGAATTTGGGACACTCATAAACTATCCATCTCTCCCATTTATCCTTGTAGTTATGCATTTCAGATGCATTTATGCCATGCTGAGATACTCATCCATATACTCCAATTAGACTGGCTGGGGAGAATTCTAATGCAAACAACAAAAAAAAGGCATAATAAACATGGGATTGTAAATGGCAATTGAGAAACGGAAGATAAATAATGAACTTGTAATTGCAGATGATAAATTTGGCTGAATTAATTACCCTTTGGTGTCTTGTGTAATCTGGAACAGCTTGGAAAACAGCCTTTAAGCTCAAGACAATCACAGCTCCTGTGAGGTTTCTGATAGGACGTATTCATTCT
Source organism: Erythrolamprus reginae (assembly GCF_031021105.1). Taxonomy (NCBI): domain Eukaryota; kingdom Metazoa; phylum Chordata; class Lepidosauria; order Squamata; family Dipsadidae; genus Erythrolamprus; species Erythrolamprus reginae. The sequence goes on along the minus strand of NC_091951.1, from coordinate 184,120,754 downwards.
GACTTGGAAAAACCCACATTTTCTTGCCTTAAGACACGTGGGGAAGAGAGACAGTGTTGCCCTTTCCATTAATTCATTTGTGCAAGTCTTCCAGGTTTGCTCATATTAAATGCAGAATATGTAACTAAGGACCTTTCCCTATTCGCACCTAACCATGGAGCAAGCATACCCTGGCAACATCTTTTTTCTACCATAACAAACCATCTTGTAAGCCACCCTGAGTCCACTTGGAGAAGGGTGGCCTAGAAATCCAATAAATAAATAAATGTTTGTTTGTTTGTTTCAATTTATATGCTGCCCAATCCCGAAGGACTCAGGGTGTCTTACAATAATATAAAAATACACAAATAAAAAAGAAGTCAAATATAAGGTCTAAAACTATAGAATAGAATAGAATAGAATAGAATAGAATAGAATGAAATAGGCCAAGTGTGATTGGACACACAAGGAATTTGTCTTGGTGCATAAAAGCCCAATTAAGACCCAGGATTAAACTAGGTAGGTAGGTAGGTAGGTAGGTAGGGAGAGAGAGAGAGAGAGAGAGAGAGAGAGAGAGAGATATGGGGGGATGAGCAGGCAGACAAAATATGGGTAACAAATTTCATGCCAGGAAAGTTTTCTGTTGATTCAAGGATAGGTGGAGAAGATTTCACCTTAACAATAAAAATCCTGCAACGTGACTATGACGACAACAATGATTTTATCCATTCAGTGTCCAGCTCTTAGTGATGTTCTGACCCAGCTGCCGGATCAAGGAACACAACACAAGCAGCATCAGTACACACCTTGTTTTAATTCACAAACTACTAATTATCTGTCTCAGCAGTCATTTTAAAGTCAATGAAATGATAAATCCGTCTTTTCAGAATAACAGCTGTTAATTAACCTTCTTAACAGCCAGCAATAGTCCAAGCAAAAAGAATCAAAAGTCTGAGGAAGAGCCTGTATTATAACATCACACAATCTTACTGTTGCTGGCAGAATGCCCAGGAGCAATTCGCAGGAAAGTTGATGTCTTTCAAACAGGAGCCAAACAGGAATTTTGCAGTCAAAGACAAGAAGTGGAATGAACAAAGTTGTTTCCTGCAAATTGGTTATTCCTTTTCCTCACTTAAATAGGCTATAGGAGTGGTCAATTAACCCCAAGCCTTACTCCCAAGTAGTCCTTCTCCTCAGGAGCCATTCTTGCCTTTTGGCCGCTCTGCTCATGCACATTGAGGACAGACTCCTCCTCTTCTTCTTCTGCATTCATTGCAGCCTCTGGAGGTTCTGAAGGCCCTGGCTGAATCCCTGCCTCTGGCACAGAGTCTTCTCCAGCCTCCTCACTGTCCGACTCTGTGGCCAGCTGCACAGGCCACTGGTGAATCACCACACCAGCCTCCTCGCTGTCTGAATCAGCTACCAGCTGCACAGGCTGCTGTCGGGTCACAACAGGTGATTCCATGGACCAGATCTTTCTACATCTTCTGATCTTGCACTACTTCTTTGAATTGTTCTATGTTCTGGCTGGTGTCAGCTTTGATAGTGACAGAGTGACTATATGATGATCTTAAAAATTCTATCTACTTCCTTCTCTCCTTTCCTTTCCCAGGGAAGGAGAGAAGGAGTGAGAGGTAGAAAGAGAGAGAGAGACGGAGAAGAAAGAAGGAGAGAGAGGAGGAGTGAAGGAAAAGGAGGTAGGAGAAGGAGGAAAAGGGGTGCAAAAAAGGGTAATTAAAGGGGCAGGCTGCTATTGTTTAACAATTTTTTAAAAAATTAAATAGGGATCTATGAGTAAGGGGCAAAAATGTACAATTATGAAATTTGTATGATATAAGTAATAATGGAAGGTATGTTGAATCTGTATTTGTGAAGGTGGAGAAAAATAATAAACATTTGGAAAAAAATCTATCATCGTAGATATAGACGCAGTTCACATTTATTGATGACAATTGGGATTGGCAACACACTCATTGAGTGAAGCGGCCACCAAATAAACTTTATCTCTGCTTAAGATCTTATTTCAGCTTTCCTTTGCTTTACAGACCTGAGAAGGTGATAAAATACAAAAATCGGTTGAAAAGTTATTTTTCCATCACCATCTTGTCACTAAACAAGGACTAACTATTCTGCTATTTAAAATGCAGTCTCTTTCCTTTTGCTGCATCTTGGTTTCTAAAAAAGATAGGAAAGACGTGCAAAAGTAAATATTTTATTTATTTTGTTTATTTATTTATTTTGTCCAATGCACAATAATACACAATGAAGGTTATTGAGGATATACTCGAGTAAAATATATCAGAGAAAGAATAGAAGTGAAAATATAGGAATAAAATATATCAATAAGAGAATAGAAGAATAGTATAAGAATAGTATAAGAAAAATAGAATAGAAGAATAGTAGATACGATATAGGAGATATAGGAGAGACAATAGGACAGGGGACGGTGGGCACGCTAGTGCACTTATGCATGCCCCTTACTGACCTCTTAGGAATCTGGAGTTCTCTTGGAAACTAAAACAAATTAATGTTTAAATGGAGGGGAAAACTCCCATTGCCCTACAGTTCTTCCAGTATTAGCATCAACTACCAGAACATCAGTAGTGGGTTGCTCCCGGGTCATAGAAACATAGAAACATAGACGTCTGACGGCAGAAAAAGACCTCATGGTCCATCTAGTCTGCCCTTGTACTATTTTCTGTATTTTATCTTAGGATGGATATATGTTTATCCCAGGTATGTTTAAATTCAGTTACTGTGGATTTATCTACCACATCTGCTGGAAGTTTGTTCCAAGGATCTACTACTCTTTCAGTAAAATAATATTTTCTCACGTTGCTTTTGATCTTTCCCCCAACTAACTTCAGATTGTGCCCAATTATTCTTGTGTTCACTTTCCTATTAAAAACACTTCCCTCCTGAACCTTATTTAACCCTTTAACATATTTAAATGTTTTGATCATGTCCCCCCTTTTCCTTCTGTCCTCCAGACTATACAGATTGAGTTCATTAAGTCTTTCCTGATACGTTTTATGCTTAAGACCTTCCACCATTCTTGTAGCCCGTCTTTGGACCCATTCAATTTTGTCAATATCTTTTTGTAGGTGAGGTCTCCGGAACTGAACACAGTACTCCAAATGTGGTCTCACCAGCGCTCTATATAGCGGGATCATAATCTCCCTCTTCCTGCTTGTTATACCTCTAGCTATGCAGCCAAGCATCCTACTTGCTTTCCCTACCGCCTGACTGCACTGTTCACCCATTTTGAGTCTGTCTGAAATCACTACCCCTAAATCCTTTTCTTCTGAAGTTTTTGCTAACACAATCCGCTTCTGTGAACCACTAGCAGGAGGCTCCATCCATCCACCCAGGACTCTTCTGTACATGCAAGCAAACCGGTAGTGACCCACTGCTGCAGAACATGTCTTGTAATGCACATATGTATACATGAATGTCTGCAGGGTATGTTGGTATGTTGCATAAGCCTGGCAGTCCTGGCAAAGTCTTGCATTGCATCAGATTGTAGTGCCCAAGTTACAGCAAGTTCTCTCCAAGTCACAACAACCCAGGAAAGCTTCAGGATGTGAGTGGCTGCGGAGGACTTCCGCAGCCCAGCTTGTGTGGGCTGGAGAGACTAATCAGTGTCTATTCAAGGAAAGTTTGCTTGTGCTCCTGGGGTGCGGCCGCCAGGGTGGTTTCAAAAAGCTGCAAAGATTGGGTGGGGGATCAGGATGTTAGTATCCTGTTAAGACTGCCAAGCTGCACTAAAAGACTGGAGATTTCCTCTAAGGAAACTACCTCTTTAGCACAAAGAAAAGTGGAGTCAGCAAGAGGACCGGAATACCTTATTAAGCAGTGGTTGGTTTGATGGAGACCTTTGGCTGGTCTTTTTAGGGAAGTGGCCTTTTAAGAGTTGCTACCTTGGATGAACCAATGTACATCTCCTGCTCATGAAAGACAACCTCCTTGGGCTTTGAAGGGGTTCTACTGTACTTAAGGGGTGTATGGGGTGTTCAGGGATAGGTAACACCTCTGGCGTAGAAGCATGTCATGTTCTTTTACGGCAACTCATTCATCTTTGGTCCCCACCAAGGTGGTATCCACAGCTCTCACCTGTGGCTCCTAGCAGCTGTAGCATGCACAGTGGCCACACCCCAGGCAACAGCTTCGACAAGCTGGCCAAACCAGGTTGAGAGTAGCCGTTGGGTCATTGATCTTCAGTGAGATAGGGACTTGTCTATTCCGAGCATGTGAAGACAGATTCTGACAGACTGAGCAGATTAAATCTACTAGATTAGGACAATGGTTATGAAGGTGATCTCTGCAAACAATGTGGTATGCTAAGAGCACAGCAAGACAGCAAGATACAGTCAACCACTGCGCCCAGCCCATCTCCAATAGTTTTGACTCTTGTCCTGCTACTGGAGCAAGATGGAATCTGGGAAGAGAGACTCAGGCTGACTATGGGCACCTCTCCCTCACTTTTATCCAATTCACACACAAGTCCTGGCATCCCAGACTCAAACTCAACCCTGATAAGACGGAGTGGCTGTGGGTTTTGCCTCCCAAGGACAATTCCATCTGTCCATCTATCACCCTGGGGAATTATTGACCCCCTTGGAGAGGGTCCGCAACTTGGGCGTCCTCCTCGATCCACAGCTCACACTAGAGAAACATCTTTCAGCTGTGGCGAGGGAGGCGTTTGCCCAGGTTCGCCTGGTGCACCAGTTGCAGCCCTATTTGGACCAGGGGTCACTGCTCACAGTCACTCATGCCCTCATCACCTCGAGGCTCGACTACTGTAACACTCTCTACATGGGGCTACCTTTGAAGAGTGTTCGAAAACTTCAGATCGTTCAGAATGCAGCTGCGAGAGCAATCATGGGCTTTCCCAAATATGCTCATGTTACTCCAACACTCCACAGTCTGCATTGGTTGCCGATCAGTTTCCGGTCACAATTCAAAGTGTTGGTCATCACCTATAAAGCCCTTCATGGCACCGAACCAGGTTATCTACGAGACCGCCTTCTGCCGCACGAATCCCAGCAACCGGTTAGGTCCCACAGAGTTGGTCTCCTCTGAATCCCATCAACTAAACAATGTCGTTTGGCGGGACCCAGAGGAAGAGCCTTCTCTGTGGCTCCCTCCAAAGATTAGAACTGCCCCCACCCTCCTTGCCTTTCGTAAACTCCTTAAAACCCACCTCTGTCGTCAAGCATGGGGGAACTGAAACATCTCCCCCTGCCTATGTAGGGGTTTTTTTGTGCATGATATGACTGTATGTATGTTTTTTATATATTGGGTTTTCTTGTTTTTTAGACTTTTTAAAATGTATTATTGTTATTTTAGATTCTAACTATTAGATTTGTCATTGTATATTGTTTTTATCATTGCTGTGAGCGGCCCCGAGTCTACGGAGAGGGGCGGCATACAAATCTAATAAAAAATAATAATAATAATAATAATAATAATAATAATAATAATAATAATAATCCCCTCCCCCAAGATTTCAAGGTCGTTTTCGAAAACGATGGACGAACATCATCACTGTACTTAAGGTCCATTCACATAACCGAAGTGCACATAGTTTAAGGAAACTGTTTTCCCCAGGAATTGCAAGGGTGATACGTACTGAGTGTTTTGATGATTGTGGAGTTAAGAGGTTATATGGAGGCCATCACCATGGGATGCGGAAGGAATTTTAAGAAAGAATGAGAAGAGGAAGAGAATGTTTCAACAGTAATTTATTATGCTTAATTTTTTTAATTAAAGTCCTGGTGATGTATAATATTGCAATACATGTCTTTAATACAACGTGCTTCTTTTCTTTTGCTTCTTTGGCGTCACATAACTTCTTTGTTCACAACAGAATCTCATAGCCTGAAGGTTCTTTGAGAAGTGAACATTCTATTAAATGTTGGGGAAAATCAACAGCGTTGAAGTAAATTGTTGTCTGCAGAAACAAAACTCAACATTATTTTTCCCGATTCTAATTATTTTATAACTTTCTGGAACGTGGTTGGTGCCTGTAATGGCTTAGGAGGAAGATAGTTGTAGTCCATGAGATTTCAAGGAGACCACCTCAGATGATCATCGGAGTGACCATAACTTTGCTACCATAGAGGGATTTTTGAAAGATTAAAGTATTCAGAATGTGTTCATATGCGCCCTTCTCGCTATGCACGTCAGAAATTCCTCTGATTTGATTTATTTAACCTGTCCTCACTCTTGGAAAACCAACTTCAAGCAAACACCATTGTAAAACATACAGTTTCTGCAGATTGTAAATAATTCAGACAATTTGAAGTGTTTTGTTCAGATAGGCTAGTGTAGCACAGAGGACTTCAAATTTGGCAACTTTAAGACTTGTCGACCTCAACTCCCAGAATTCTGGGAGTTGAAGTCCACAAGTCTTAAAGTTGCCAGGTTTGGGGACTCCTGGTATAGCATTTAAGTGAACGCAGAAGAGGGATATGAGCAGAGCTATGACTTTTAGCCACTGCATCTTCATCCACTGATTTTTGCAGCTGAAGGGAGCATTCAACCCTTCATGATTGTTCTCTTCTTGTACTCCCCCTCTAAACACAATTGCTGAAAATCGGTGGCCACCATTGGAGCGGCGTTGGGAAGTCTGAAAGCAGTAATGTAAACCCTAAAATGAATTTCACACTGTTCTGTCGAGCTCTCTGGTAAAATCCTCCCAAAAATTCACAGATACAAATTTCAGACACACACACGTTTGAAAATTCAAAACAATGTTCTTTATACCGAAAATTCAAATAAACTAAGCACTCTTTTTGTATAGCAAAGAGCACTCGTCTCCAAACAAACTGGCAATTTGTAGAAGTCCCTTATCAGTTCTGAGATACTTAGCTTGCAGTTGTGAGGCAATTCACAGTCCTTCTTCTTCCACAAAGTGAAACACACTTTGCTCTGCTTTAGTTTCAAAGCGGGGGGAAAATCAGCACACAAAGGTCGAAGTCAGCAAGGCAGGCATGAAACACATCGATCAGATAATCCTCCACAATGGCCAAACCCACAGGCTGCTATTTATAGCAGCCTCACTAATTACCACAGCCCCACCCAACCACAGGTGGCCTCATTTTCTTTGATAATAATCTCTCAATTGTTGCTGCCTATGCATCGCTCTCCGCATGCGTGGCTGTATCATTAACTCTTGTCCCGAATCCAAGGAGGAGCTAGATAATTGATCTCCTTCTGAGCTGTCTCCTCCTCCCTGTCACTCATGTCTTCTTGGTCAGAAGAGCCTTCATCAGCAGATTCCACCAGGAGCAAAACAGGCCTGTGGCATGTGGATGTCTCCCCCACACCCACAGTCCTTGGGGCAGGAGTTGGGCCAGAGCTAACCACAACAGATTTAAAAGAAAGAAAAGAGATCCAACTGCCCACACCCAAGAAATCTGAGGAGGGAGGTCAGAAAAACCAGTTCTCCTCATACGACATGGACAACCCACTGTGTTCTCTCGTCCCGCCTTGTATTGAATCACCAACAGTGTGCCACTCTCAGTCTAAAGTTACCCACAAACTCAATATATATGTCAGTATCTGAAATGTAGCCAGCTTAATTCCATTTTATAGATAGAATTAGCTAAGTAGGGCACTTAAGCACGCCTCTTGTAAATGTCACATTTGTACCAGCCCTAAAACCTTGGTTTGCTTTCCAAATCCAGACATAGCCTCTTTTTTCCATCATTTTTGCTTTCTCTAATGTTCTGTCGGGCTCTCTGATAGGAGCCTCCCAAAAATTCAAGGATACAAATTTCAGACACACACAAGTTCGAAAATTCAAAACAATGTTCTTTATCACAAAAGTCAAAATAAACTAAGCACTCTTTTTGTATTGCAAAGAGCACTCGTCCCAAAACAATCAGGTAGTCTGTACAATTTTCCTTAAGCAGTCATTAAGTACTTAGCCAGCAGCTGGGGAGAAACTTCACACCCCTTCTTCCAACGAAGGGAGACATGCACACGCTGCTCTGCTTTGGTTTCAAAGGCGTGAAAAAGCAACAAAGTCCAGCACACAAGATTCCTGACGAAACTGCAACAGATATTCTTCCACAATGGCCAAACCCACATGCTGCTATTTATAGCAGCAGCCCTAATTACTGGAGCCCCACACAAACACAGGTGGCCTCCCTTATTTCTTGTAATATGTTCTTACTTGATCTCTTCTACGCATAATTCTGCACTTGCATGGGTCCAACATGTCATCGTCTGAAGCTATAGAAGATAAGGAAGATTGACTGCCTTGGCTGTGTGCCAAGCCCTTCTATGCCGAGTCACTCCCACCTTCTTCTTCGTCCGAGGAAACTAAACTCTGAACTGACTCTGTCGGCAATAACACAGGCCTGTGACATGTTGAATTTTTCCCTGCATCCACCTCCCCATTCCCTGGGGCAGGAGCTTGGCCAGAGCCAACCACAACATCTAAGTTCCTGAGCACTTTTTGAAAACTGGTCAGGAAAACTGGTCAGGACATCCTAGCCACTCTGGGATCTTAAATATTCTCCCCTGGCTTCCCTATGGATTCTTGCAAAGTGTGGTATCCCACATTCATTGTGGGGAAGGAAGGGGGGAAGGAATATCGTAAATTAGATATGAACTAATGCTATAGGGTTCCCTGCTTGAACAGGGGGTTGGACTAGAAGACCTCAAAGGTCCCTTCCAATTCTGTTATTCTGCTAATGGCTAAATATATTTGGGGCACCCTCACTTTTCCCATAACTCTTCTGTGAGAATCTTCCACTCCAAAGTTTAAAACTTCCACATCATACCTTAGCTGTGATCTCACCACATCACTGTCCCCACCGTACTTAATAATTTAAAGACTAATATGAGTTAAAATGGAATATCTCCTACCCAAAAAACTATGAGGCATATTTAGTGCTCTTGATTGCACAGGCACACAAAGAGAAATCCCACCGTGAAATCTGTCTCTCCTGTGATCCCAGTTCTGAACAGAGGGAACTGTTTCCTTGCCAGCAAAGGTAGGGAAGTAGCTGTGTCTCACTCTTACGGGTTTGGTTCTCTTTTTCTCTCTTGCATGTGGGTGTTCTTGGTAATCCCTGTTTAAGCCTCTAAAATAATCACCTACGTTAACTTCTGGCAATTCATGAGAAGAGGAAACATCACATATCTAAGCAAACTTTGTGTTACGGGGAGTTTAAAAAATGGGTTTGGGCAGGCAGGGCTGGGTGGCGGGGGAGATTCTAGTTGTAATCATCTAATCTCCTGGAGCTCTGCTGGCATCCCACAAGAAGGTGGGGAAAGGGTGGGCCAATCATCCCTTTCCAATTGCACCGCAAAATCTAAAGCACAGCACTATTTTTGCCTTCCCTCCAGCAGCAGAAGTGTGAAAAACGAAGCTGCGAATGGAAACTTTGCCTTTTGTGGTAACCTGCAGCACACATAGAAACATAGAAGACTGATGGCAGAAAAAGACCTCATGGTCCATCTAGTCTGCCTTATACTATTTCCTGTATTTTATCTTACAATGGATATATGTTTATCCCAGGCATGTTTAAATTCAGTTACTGTGGATTTATCTACCACGTCTGCTGGAAGTTTGTTCCAAGCATCTACTACTCTTTCAGTAAAATAATATTTTCTCATGTTGCTTTTGATCTTTCCCCCAACTAACTTCAGATTGTGTCCCCTTGTTCTTGTGTTCACTTTCCTATTAAAAACACTTCCCTCCTGAACCTTATTTAACCCTTTAACATATTTAAATGTTTCAATCATGTCCCCCCTTTTCCTTCTGTCCTCCAGACTATACAGATTGAGTTCATTGAGTCTTTCCTGATACATTTTATGCTTAAGACCTTCCACCATTCTTGTAGCCCGTCTTTGGACCCATTCAATTTTGTCAACATCTTTTTGTAGGTGAGGTTTCCAGAACTGAACACAGTATTCCAAATGTGGTCTCACCAGCGCTCTATATAGTGGGATCACAATCTCCCTCTTCCTGCTTGTTATACCTCTAGCTATGCAGCCAAGCATCCTACTTGCTTTTCCTACCGCCCGACCACACTGCTCACCCATTTTGAGACTGTCAGAAATCACTACCCCTAAATCCTTCTCTTCTGAAGTTTTTGCTAACACAGAACTGCCAATGCAATACTCAGATTGAGGATTCCTTTTCCCCAAGTGCATTATTTTACATTTGGAAACATTAAACTGCAGTTTCCATTGCTTTGACCATTTATCTAGTAAAGCTAAATCATTTACCATATTACAGACCCCTCCAGGAATATCAACCCTATTGCACACTTTAGAGTCATCGGCAAATAGGCAAACCTTCCCTACCAAACTTTCCCCTATGTCACTCACCAACATATTAAAAAGAATAGGATCCAGAACAGACCCTTGTGGCACACCGCTTGTAACCTGTCTCTGCTCAGAATACTCACCATTAACAATAACTCTCTGATGTCTACGCTTCAGCCAGCTTGAAATCCACTGAACTATCCAGGGATTAAGTCCAATCTTCACTAATTTATCTATCAGCTCTTTATGTGGAACCGTATCACTCCAGGTGTTGCCTCGTTTCCAATGCTAGCGATGGGAAAGGTTGCTGGGGAAGGCAGGGCAGAAGCTTCCAGTGTTCATTGATTTCTTATTTCAAAATAGTATGGAATTGCGCCATCTGTTTACTGCAATCCCAGGGTCACCAAAAGAGGATTTGGGGACATTTGTCCACTTTGCGTGGCCCTGGGATTTCTAGTTTCCCAGCAGTGGTCCTGTCTGATGGTCTCAGATCAGAAGATCCTATGAATTGCCTTGCTGGAACCATCCAATTTAACAAAGACCAGCCAGATACTCTGATATGCTTCTGATAACCTAAGGAAAACAGCTCTCCCTTTTTATCTGTGAAATCTAGTATTCAAAAGACCAGGAAGCTGCAGGTCCCAGTGGATCTTCTGTCATTCAACATCTCTTTTTGAAACCTAAGTAAACATATTAAATACAGACACTCCACTAGTCCTCTGTAAGCAGTGGCCATTTCAATTTACCATTGTTTTTTCTCCTCAGTTACTATTCTTTATTACTTCTCAACACCCACTCATTACAAGGACTCAGTGTACTCTTTAAACAGCATTAAAAAAAAAAAAAGGCATTCAGAGAAGATAAAACACCTCCAGTTTTCATCCGGAAGGATAGGAAAAAGATATAACATAATGTGTAATTTCAAAAATATGGAACTATGACACTTCTTCTGCCACAGCTGCTGGATTTACAATTTTTTTTAAAAAAAAATCAAGCACCATTCTAGCATGACTGGTATATTATTCTATGGGAGAGGTGTGAATAAAGGCATATGTTATTTTAAAAAGTTATTGGCTAGCTAGTCTTTAAGCTTTTAACATATGAATTGCATTTTTAAAAAGGCTGTAAACAAATAACGAGAACTAACAAGTTTGTCTATTTTAAAAAAGACCAGACTCTCTGAGAAATATAATGGCTTTTTATAACCTGTTTAATGTTAGTTTCTAGAAATAACATCTTTGAAAAAATATGATTAAGATTGGAGGGAAATGATCACACCTAGAGCTATATGTGCAGCAGTTAGGTATGATGTCCAGTTTTGTTTTGCAGAACAGACATGTATAGAATCACCTTCTACCGCACGAATCCCAGCGGCCGATAAGGTCCCACAGAGTTGGCCTTCTCCGGGTCCTGTCGACCAAACAATGTCGTTTGGCGGGCCCCAGGGGAAGAGCCTTCTCTGTGGCAGCCCTGGCCCTCTGGAATCAATTCCCCCCAGAGATTAGAACGGCCCCCACCCTCCTTGTCTTTTGCAAATTACTCAAGACCCACCTTTGTTGCCAGGCATGGGGGAGTTAAGATATTCCTTCCCCTAGGCCATTACAAGTTATGCATGGTATGTTTGTGTGTATGTTTGGTTTTATAATGAGGGTTTTTAGTTGTTTTATTAATTGGATCATTACATGTTGTTTTTTATCATTGTTGTTAGCCGCCCCGAGTCTACGGAGAGGGGCGGCATACAAATCCAATAATAATAATAATAATAATAATAATAATAATAATAATAATAATAATAATAATATAATAATAATAATAATAAAATAATAATAATAATAATAATAATAATAATAATAATAATAATAATAATAATAATAATAATAATAATTTTGCAAATGGTTCAGTTCTACCTCACCTACCATCGTGGTCATTTTCTCAGAACACCTGCCTCATGCTCTTAAATATCAAATGTGCCTGGGGTGTTCACGAACTATTGGGCATCCCAGTGATGGACCATCTTCTTTAAAAAAATTGCCAGCAGGAAGACCCCAAAGAGATTGTTATATCTGCCTGCAGGGCATGGACACACCTTTGCTGAGTGGTTGCCTTGTCTATGTAACTAATTGCACCAAAAAATGACGTTCTCACATAAGACAGGGAAGAGAGGTTGGGGGCAGAAAGAGATCCTGTCTGGAATTCTTTAAGAGTCTCACAACGATTTTTTTAAAATTTCAGGATAGCCAGCAAAAGCTGAAGCCCACCTTCTGAGCAGTATTTGCAGTTTGTGGCCCAGCAAAAATACAGTGTTGTCCCTGGAACAAGGCCCTGAAGTAGCAGAATTAAGTAGATAAGGTCATACAGTGTTCCCTCAATTTTTGCGGGTTTGAACTTCACGAAAAATCTATACCATGGTTTTTCAAAAATATTAATTAAAAAATACTTTGCGGTTTTCCCCCCTATACCATGGTTTTTCCTGCCCAATGATGTCATATGTCATTGCAAAACTTTCGTCCGCCTTTAATAAATATTTTTTAAAAATAAACTTTAATAAATAAACATGGTGAGTAATAATCTAAACGGTTGCTAAGGAAATGGGAAATTGTAATTTAGGGGCTTAAAGTGTTAAGAGAAGGTTTGTGATACTGTTCATAGCCAAAAATAGTGTATTTACTTCTGCATCTCTACTTCGCGGAAATTTAACTTTCGCGGGCGGTCTCGGAATGCATCCCCCACGAAAATTGAGGGAACACTGTATTGCAAAGATGATGGCAGCCAGTAATGAGATGGTAAATGTTTAAGAACCGGTCTAGCTGTGGAATGTTTAAGAACTGCTAGCTGCGGAACCACCGATCGGCACAGTAAGCTCAGCTCTGCTCTCAATTGGCTTGCAAGGTTGCAGAAACAACTGGTCCTCAGCAATTGATTTGAGCCCTACCCAGCCTACCACTGATGGCACTTCATTAAGTTAGACTATCTGAACAGCAGTGTATAGCTGGGCTGTACAATGGTTGAGCTATCCAGATTCCTAAGAGGTCAGTAAGGGGCAAGTACAAGTGCCCTAGAGTGCCTTCCGTCCCCTGTCCTATTGCTCTCCTATATCTCCTATACCTTTCTTCTATTCTTATATCTCTTCTTCTATTCTTTCATTGATATGTTCTATTACTATATCTTCTTTTCTATTATTTCTTAGATATATTTTACTATGAGTATCTCTTCTATAACCTTCATAATGTATTTGACTATGTGTGTGTGTGTGTGTGTGTGTGTATGTATGTATGTATGTGTGTGTGTGTGTGTATATATATATATATATATATATTCAGATCGGATGGGTCTAATTGCTAGCTCTCTGCTTTACAATGCAGAAGCTTCCCAGATCGAATCCCAGTAAAAGAATGGGTGTGGCCAGCTGATGAGGCCTAATAAGGCCGAAATAGATCTATCCTGGTCTCCCTTAATTTTAAAATTCCAGCTATAAACATTTAACACATACAAAATATAGTTTGTCGGCTATAAATATATTACTGCCTTGCAGTGGCCCTAGGCTGGGCCTATAGGCAAAAAAAAAAAAAGGAGCTGTGACGTTCCTTAAAAATATACCAGGGTGATCCGACATAAGAAAAAACATATACCCCTCCCTGGTACAAAGCTGGGAGGATTCAGATCGGATGGGTCTAATTGCTAGCTCTCTGCTTTACAATGCAGAAGCTTCCCAGATCGAATCCCAGTAAAAGAATGGGTGTGGCCAGCTGATGAGGCCTAATAAGGCCGAAATAGATCTATCCTGGTCTCCCTTAATTTTAAAATTCCAGCTATAAACATTTAACACATACAAAATATAGTTTGTCGGCTATAAATATATTACTGCCTTGCAGTGGCCCTAGGCTGGGCCTATAGGCAAAAAAAAAAGGAGCTGTGACGTTCCTTAAAAATATACCAGGGTGATCCGACATAAGAAAAAACATATACCCCTCCCTGGTACAAAGCTGGGAGGATTCAGATCGGATGGGTCTAATTGCTAGCTCTCTGCTTTACAATGCAGAAGCTTCCCAGATCGAATCCCAGTAAAAGAATGGGTGTGGCCAGCTGATGAGGCCTAATAAGGCCGAAATAGATCTATCCTGGTCTCCCTTAATTTTAAAATTCCAGCTATAAACATTTAACACATACAAAATATAGTTTGTCGGCTATAAATATATTACTGCCTTGCAGTGGCCCTAGGCTGGGCCTATAGGCAAAAAAAAAAGGAGCTGTGACGTTCCTTAAAAATATACCAGGGTGATCCGACATAAGAAAAAACATATACCCCTCCCTGGTACAAAGCTGGGAGGATTCAGATCGGATGGGTCTAATTGCTAGCTCTCTGCTTTACAATGCAGAAGCTTCCCAGATCGAATCCCAGTAAAAGAATGGGTGTGGCCAGCTGATGAGGCCTAATAAGGCCGAAATAGATCTATCCTGGTCTCCCTTAATTTTAAAATTCCAGCTATAAACATTTAACACATACAAAATATAGTTTGTCGGCTATAAATATATTACTGCCTTGCAGTGGCCCTAGGCTGGGCCTATAGGCAAAAAAAAAAAGGAGCTGTGACGTTCCTTAAAAATATACCAGGGTGATCCGACATAAGAAAAAACATATACCCCTCCCTGGTACAAAGCTGGGAGGATTCAGATCGGATGGGTCTAATTGCTAGCTCTCTGCTTTACAATGCAGAAGCTTCCCAGATCGAATCCCAGTAAAAGAATGGGTGTGGCCAGCTGATGAGGCCTAATAAGGCCGAAATAGATCTATCCTGGTCTCCCTTAATTTTAAAATTCCAGCTATAAACATTTAACATATATATATATTTGTTTTCGTAAATTTTCACGGGTATATGCATGTAGATTGTTCTGAGTTCGGGTTTTGCCCTGTGTAATATTACACAGGGCAAAACCCGAACTCAGAAAAATATATATATATATATATATATATATATATATATATATATATATATATATATATATATATATATATATGTTTTCGTAGATTTTCACGGGTACAGGTATGACGGTCTTGGTATATTCGGGTTTCTTCCCGTGTAGGATTTGGAAATTTCTGGCGACGTTTCGATGAGGTCCCACTCATCATCTTCAGGCTGGTGTTTCTGTCCTTGTTCTCAGGCGAACACTGCGAGACCTTCAAACCACACCCAGCCACCAGTATTTATAGAAGGAAGGCAGCTAAGGTCTCGCAGTGTTCGCCTGAGAACAAGGACAGAAACACCAGCCTGAAGATGATGAGTGGGACCTCATCGAAACGTCGCCAGAAATTTCCAAATCCTACACGGGAAGAAACCCGAATATACCAAGACCGTCATATATATATATATATATATATATATATATATGTTAAAATGTTTTCAGCTGGAATTTTAAAATTAAGGGAGACTAGGATGGTCCCATTTCGGCCTTATTAGGCCTCATCAGCTAGCCACGCTGGAAGGATTCAGATCGAATAGCTCTAACTGCTAGTTCTCTGCTTTACAATGCAGAGTTCACCAGATCGAATCCCAGTAAAAGAAAGGGGTGTGGCTAGCTGATGAGGCCTAATAAGGCCGAAATGGGACCATCCTAGTCTCCCTTAATTTTAAAATTCCAGCTGAAAACATTTTAACACATACAGAATATAGTTGTCGGCTATAAATATATTAACTGCCTTGTAGTGGTCCTGGGTTGGGCCTAGAGGCAAAAAGGAGCTGTGACGTTCCTTAAAATATACCAGGGTGATCCGACTTAAGAAAAACATATATATATATATATATATATATATATATATATATATATATATATATATATATATATATGGACAAAATAAATAAATAAATAAATAAATAAATAAATAAATAAATTGCAGTAATCAGTAATCAACCCAATGGCTAGTAGACAAGGTGTAAATTAGGGAAATCTCTCTGCATTGAAGAAGGCATTGTGGAATGGTGGCTCAGCATGGGTCAGAACCAATCCCCAAACAGTTATTCTGCCACAAAGCTCACCCCAAATGTTTCACTACCTTCACAGCCTCACTTCCTTAGAGGGCTTTTGCAAAGATAAGAAGCAGTAAATAAATTGCATTGACTTCCCTACCAGTTTGGAAACTCACTTTGTTTACACGCACGCCACCCTCATGTGAACTTTTTCATCCTCTGCGCATGCGGAGAAGGGGTTGCGCATATGCAGCGGATTTTTTTTAAAAAAAAGGCATCCAGGCAGATGGGCGGAGTCTTGTGCTGCCGCCACTACTGGTTCTTGGAACCACTGGCGGCCGCCACTATCAGTACACCCAAACCGGGCTGAACCAGTAGCATTTCACCCCTGGGCTGTACAATTGCAGTAATCAGTAATCAACCCAACAGCCAGTAGACAAGGTGTAAATTAGGGAAACCTCTCTGCATTTAAGAAGGCATTGTTGGTGGTTGTGAGTAGCTCAGCATGGGTCAGAACCAGTCCCCAAACAGTTATTCTGCCACAAAGCTCACCCCAAATGTTTCACTACCCTCACAGCCTCACTTCCTCAGAGGGCTTTTGCAAAGATAAGAAGCAGTAAATAAAATAGTGGGTGGATTATTTGTTTTACCTTCATTTCTTTGTTTTGTTTTAAAAAGCCAGCCACCACTTCATTTACTGCTTCTCATAAAAAGAGTAATATTAAGAAATCGGAACAACGGCGCAATAAAAGAATTCATATTGCCATCCATCTAAATAGCAAGTTATTGAGCAGATTGAAAATATTAGCGATAAATAAGCAAGGCTTCAGTCTGAGACTTCTAACATGCAAACCCCTAGCTGTGAACCTTTGGGATGATATTTCACTAAACCTCCCCAAGCAATTGCCTTTGCGGGCACATCATTAGTGATGCTCCTACTAACCGCTCCTTTCCTTATAATTGAAGGTTATGTGGGACAGTATAGCTTGACTGTTATTTAGAGAGAAGTATAAACAGACATAAATAAGGATGGGTAGGCAGGCGTGGGATCAGCCGCCTGCCTTCCTATTGGGTGCATTGCTGGAATGAATAGTAACCTTAAGCCATAAGGGTCATATGACATCATGCCCCAGGAGTCAAGAGTTAATTTAGCAGCCCCACTCCAGCAGATTCTCCTAAATAGGGAAACTCTGGCGAGAGATTGAGTTTCATCCCGACGACAGTGTTTAGAGCACCAGAAGTCTTCTCTCGGGGTAATCGACAACCAAGAGAGTGCAGTCAGGGAGAGAAAATAGTACAGTGATACCTTGTCTTACAAACTTAATTGGTTCCGGGATGAAATTCTTAAGGTGAAAAGTTTGTAAGATGAAACAATGTGTCCCATAGGAATCAATGGAAAGGAGATTAATGCGTGCAAGCCCAAAATTCACCCCTTTTGCCAGCCGAAGCGCCAGTTTTTGTGCTGCTGGGATTCTCCTGAGGCTCCCCTCCATGGGAAACTCCACCTCCCGACTTCTGTGTTTTTGCGATGTTACAGGGGAATCCCAGCAGTGCAAAAACGGGCACTTCGCTGGCAATGGAAGTACGGAGGTGGGGCATCCCAGTGCCGGCGGTGGGTTTGTAAGGTGAAAATAGTTTGTAAGAAGAGGCAAAAAAACCTTAAACCCCGGGTTTGTATCTCGAAAAGTTTGTATGATGAGGCGTTTGTAAGACGAGGTATCACTGTACTTCCCTTTCATAGCAATGTTGCCGCTTCCTCACACGGGATGCCCACCTCAGTTGAGTCTTGGCCATGTGGGGAATTATGAAGGTTGCCTTTCCTCCCACCACCCCCACCCCCATCCAGGCTGGTCTCACCTGCAGCAATATAACATGTCACTCACATAGACACAGCCAATATCAGTTGTCATATGAGGGCCGCGGTAGACAGAAAGAGCAGGTATTACTGCACAGTGCTGCTAGCAATTAAAATGTCCTGAGTGTTGCCCAGCTATGTTGTACAGGTTTGTTGCTGTGGGGATAAATTGATGGGTGAGTTGTATTGAGTGTTGCTCTACGTTCCTTAAGAACAAAGGCAGGGTACATGTTTAATTTTAAAAAACCCACTGCCCTGCTAAAAATAAAGGAATCGTAGCGTAGCTTAATGCAATACGAAACAGCAGGTAAAGGCTGTAGCCAAGAAGACTTCAGACAATTATATCTTGTGTACCAATTGAAGCAATTTCTGGAACAGGAAGCTTTCCTTTCATTGACTCATATATTGTGGTTAGAGTATTGCAGTTTGGCCTACTTGGGACAGCCTTTGAAGGCTATAGTTCACTATTTTGAACTAAAATACCAATAGCAATAGCACTTACATTTATATACCACTTCACAGTACTTTACAGCCCCATCTAAGCGGTTTATAGAGTCAGCATATGTTTGTTTGTTTGTTTGTTTATTTATTTATTAGATTTGTATACCGCCACTCTCCGAAGACTCGGGGCGGTTAACAACAATAAAAAGACAATGTAAACAAATCTAATATTAAAAATAATCTAAAAAACCCCAATTTAAAGAACCAATCATACATACAAGCATACCATGTATAAATTCTATAAGCCTAGGGGGAAGGGAAATTTCAATTCCCCCATGCCTGACGACAGAGGTGGGTTTTAAGGAGCTGCGAAAGGCAAGGAGGGTGGGGGCAACTCTGATATCTGGGGGGAGTTGGTTCCAGAGGGTCGGGGCCGCCACAGAGAAGGCTCTTCTCCTGGGTCCCGCCAAACAACATTGTTTAGTCGACGGGACCCGGAGAAGGCCAACTCTGTGGGACCTAACCGGTCGCTGGGATTCGTGTGGCAGAAGGCGGTCCCGGAGATATTCTGGTCCGATATATTGCCCCCAACAATCTGGGTCCTCATTTTACTCACCTCAGAAGGATGGAAGGCTGAGTCAACAACAACAACAACAACAACAATAATAAACATTTATTTATAGTGCCCTTTTATCAAAGGGCATAACAGCATGTTAGCAATAGCACTTTTTAACAGAGCCAGCTTAAGCCTGGCGACATTCGAACTGCACAAACTGCAGGCAGCCAGCAGTCAACAGAAGTAGCCTGCAGTACTGCACTCTCACCACTGCGCCACCATGGCTCAAAATACAAGGTAATCTTCATGACCATAACTAACCCCAGAATTTATGTTGCTAGGTGAGAAATTGGTTAAAGTGAATTTGCCCCATTTTGCAACTTTTCATGCCACATTTATTAAGCGATTCAAAAAAGTTATTAAATTAGTAACCCAGTTGTTGAGTGAATCCGCCTTTCCCAAGGACTTTGCTTAGTCAGGAGGTTGCCAAGGGGGAATCCCTTGACTCCGGGACACTGCAATTGTCCTAAATGTGAATCAGTTGCCAAGCTTCCGAATGTAAATCACGTGACCATGGGGAGGCTGCCAACAGTGGTAAAGATGAAAAATGGTCACAGGTCACATTTTTTTCAATGCCATTGTAACTTTGTAGAATCACTAAATGAACGGTTGGAAATCAAGGACAACCTGTAGTTTGTCTGTCTGTCTGTCTGTCTGTCTGTCTGTCTGTCTCTATCTATCTATCTATCTATATCTATTTATCTCTCTCTCTCTCTCTCTCTCTCTATATATATATATATATATATATATATATATATATATATATATATTTAATCTATCTATCTATCTCTATTTATCTCTCTCTTTCTCTCTCTCTCTCTCTCTCTCTCTCTATATATATATATATATATATATATATATATATATATACCTACCTACCTCTATCTCTATCTCTATCTCTATCTCTCTCTATCTCTCTCTATCTATCTATCTATCTATCTATCCATCCATCCATCCATCCATCCATCCATCCATCCATCCATCCATCTATCTATCTATCTATCTATCTATCTATCTATCTATCTATCTATTTATCTCTACCTACCTACCTACCTACCTACCTATCTCTCTCTCTCTCTCTTATCTATCTATCTTTTCTATCTTCAGATCACAGAGAAGGAGAGGAAGGTAGTCCTTTTTTACTTTTTGCATTTTGCATTTTTGGAATTCAAGGAGAAGGGAGAGATTTAACTGGCTGGAACAGACAAAGGGAAGGATAAAAACAGGAAAAAGCCATTTTAATTTGCACTTCAGATCACAGAGAAGGAGAGGAAGGTAGTCCTTTTTTACTTTTTGCATTTTGCATTTTTGGAATTCAAGGAGAAGGGAGAGATTTAACTGGCTGGAACAGACAAAGGGAAGGATAAAAACAGGAAAAAGCCATTTTAATTTGCACTTCAGATCACAGAGAAGGAGAGGAAGGTAGTCCTTTTTTACTTTTTGCATTTTGCATTTTTGGAATTCAAGGAGAAGGGAGAGATTTAACTGGCTGGAACAGACAAAGGGAAGGATAAAAACAGGAAAAAGCCATTTTAATTTGCACTTCAGATCACAGAGAAGGAGAGGAAGGTAGTCCTTTTTTACTTTTTGCATTTTGCATTTTTGGAATTCAAGGAGAAGGGAGAGATTTAACTGGCTGGAACAGACAAAGGGAAGGATAAAAACAGGAAAAAGCCATTTTAATTTGCACTTCAGATCACAGAGAAGGAGAGGAAGGTAGTCCTTTTTTACTTTTTGCATTTTGCATTTTTGGAATTCAAGGAGAAGGGAGAGATTTAACTGGCTGGAACAGACAAAGGGAAGGATAAAAACAAGAAAAAGCCATTTTAATTTGCACTTCAGATCACAGAAAAGGAGAGGAAGGTAGTCCTTTTTTACTTTTTGCATTTTGCATTTTTGGAATTCAAGGAGAAGGGAGAGATTTAACTGGCTGGAACAGACAAAGGGAAGGATAAAAACAAGAAAAAGCCATTTTAATTTGCACTTCAGATCACAGAGAAGGAGAGGAAGGTAGTCCTTTTTTACTTTTTGCATTTTGCATTTTTGGAATTCAAGGAGAAGGGAGAGATTTAACTGGCTGGAACAGACAAAGGGAAGGATAAAAACAGGAAAAAGCCATTTTAATTTGCACTTCAGATCACAGAGAAGGAGAGGAAGGTAGTCCTTTTTTTCCTTTTTGCATTTTGCATTTTTGGAATTCAAGGAGAAGGGAGAGATTTAACTGGCTGGAACAGACAAAGGGAAGGATAAAAACAGGAAAAAGCCATTTTAATTTGCACTTCAGATCACAGAGAAGGAGAGGAAGGTAGTCCTTTTTTACTTTTTGCATTTTGCATTTTTGGAATTCAAGGAGAAGGGAGAGATTTAACTGGCTGGAACAGACAAAGGGAAGGATAAAAACAGGAAAAAGCCATTTTAATTTGCACTTCAGATCACAGAGAAGGAGAGGAAGGTAGTCCTTTTTTACTTTTTGCATTTTGCATTTTTGGAATTCAAGGAGAAGGGAGAGATTTAACTGGCTGGAACAGACAAAGGGAAGGATAAAAACAAGAAAAAGCCATTTTAATTTGCACTTCAGATCACAGAAAAGGAGAGGAAGGTAGTGGCCCGCGCGCCGTTAGCAAAGTTTGGTAGCAATAGGGGTTGTGGATTTTATTGCTAAGTACTTGTATTTCAATACATTGTTAAGATGACTGGCTTGGTGCAGTGTAACACTTGTTTGGCTGTTGTCTTCCGTAGTACCTTGTGGAACTTGGGGTACTGCCCTCTTTGCATTAGGACATCTAGGTTAGATGGCGAGATCTCTAGATTGCAGTCCTTAGTTTGTAGCTTGCAGTCAGAAGTGGAAAGATTGTCCCAGCCACGTGCTGTAATGCAGCCATGTGTCCAGCCTCCACTTCCACAGCGCCACCCGAGGAGGAGGGCTGTGTGGACAACTGTCGGTTCAGGAAGATTGCGTGCAGTTGAGCAAAAACATAGTAATTTTGGTCTCTCTTTATCGAATTCCTATACTGTTCTTGCGGATTTAAATAGTAAGGATGTTGGAGATATTAGCAAGGCCCCTCAGGCAGAGAATGAGGGGATATTCAAAGGGGAAGTTGTTGTAAATGTCACCAAACCATCAAGTGCAGTTAGTAGAAATATAAAGAGGACACATTTTCTTGTGGGTGATTCGACTGTTAGAGGTGTTGATTTGGGACAGAGTAAGGACGTGGTGAAGGTGCTGAGGTGTCTCCCAGGGGCCACTGCCAGCAGGGACAGGAGGAGGATTACAAACATTGTCAAGGCTGTGAGTAAAGGCAATAACATTGATTTGGTGGTGCATCTTGGCACAAATGATTTGTCCCAGAGAAATGTCAATATAGTAAAAAGAGATTTTCAATGTCTAAGTGTGGAGCTGGGTAAAATAGCAGATTCAGTGACTTTCTCAGAGGTGTTACCGGTTTGTGGCCAAGAGGATAAAACAACGTGTATCATAGAGTTTAATGTGTGGTTAAAGCAGTGGTGTAAAGCCGAAGGTTTTGGCTATGTAAGTCATGATGTCAGTAGGTGGTCTAATAGGGAGTTGTTTAAGAGGGATGGTTTGCATCCATCATACAGAGGTACCCAGGTGCTCGGTGAGGAATTCAGAACTTTTTTGGACAGGCATTTAAACTAGGTAAAGGGGACAGAGATGTAACTGATGTGGGTGATTTCTGTCCCCGACCAATGAGGATAAAGCAGTTTTTGGAAGCTTATGAAAAGGGAGCTGCAAATAAAATAGATGTAGTTGTTGATGATAAGGGGCAAACTAATAATGAAAATAATGTTCTTCGTGTAATGTGCACGAATGCTCGAAGCTTGAGCAACAAGCTCTGTGAATTAATGGCCATAATATCTAGAGATAATTTGGACCTGGTTGCCATAACTGAGACATGGTTTAAGGATTCTAATGAATGGGAAATATCCATACCAGGATATACACTGTATAGGAAGGATAGAATAGAGAGAAGGGGAGGTGGAGTAGCCATTTATGTTAAAGAAACTCTAAAAACAACACTAATTCAAAATACATGTCAAGATCTAGAGACCCTCTGGATTTGCATGCAAAATAAAGACGGTTCTGTCATTA
Source organism: Erythrolamprus reginae (assembly GCF_031021105.1). Taxonomy (NCBI): domain Eukaryota; kingdom Metazoa; phylum Chordata; class Lepidosauria; order Squamata; family Dipsadidae; genus Erythrolamprus; species Erythrolamprus reginae. The sequence goes on along the minus strand of NC_091951.1, from coordinate 184,097,502 downwards.
GAATTGGGGTGATCTATAGGCCTCCAGGGCAACCTGAGGAATATGACAACAAGATGGTGGATGAAATTACCCAAATGGCAGTAAAGGGAGATATTGTGGTTATGGGTGATTTCAACATGCCTGATGTTGACTGGAATATCCCCAGTGCCCTTACATGCAAAAGTAAGAATATAGTAGAGGCCTTTACAGGAGCAGCTCTGGCACAGCTGGTTAAGACACCAACTAGAGGGGAGAATATTCTAGATTTAGTTTTTACGAATGGGAATTGGGTTTCAGAGGTCAAGGTGGGAGAAAATTTAGGTTGCAGTGACCATCTATGTTTGTGGTTTGATATAAAAACTCATTGTGAGCAATCCTATAATGCAACCAAAGTATTGGATTTCAGAAAAACAAATTTTAATGCAATGGGGGAATATTTAGATAATGAATTAAAGGGGAGGGATAAAATGGCAGGAGCGAGCACCCAGTGGACTGTATTTAAAAAGGCCATCTTAAAAGCCACTGGACTGTATGTAAGACAAATAACTAAAGGTAAAAGGAAGAAGAAACCGCTATGGTTTAGCAATGATGTAAGGACTATAGTCAATGAAAAAAAGGCTGCCTATAGGAGGTATAAAGAGTCTGGAAGTATAGCTGATAGGGAGGTGTATAAAATGAGACAGAAGGAGGCGAAACAGATAATATATGCTGCTAAAGCCTCAAAAGAGGAAGAAATTGCCAAATCTCTAAAGAAGGGGGATAAAACCTTCTTCAGATATATTAGTGATAAGAAGAAGAAAAACTGCGGCATCACGAAGCTTAGTACCGGGAAAAATACATGCATTAATGGGAATAAGGAGATCGCTGACCATTTCAATAGCTACTTCTGTTCAGTTTTCTCAAAAGACACCTTACAAAATAATACTATAGAGGGATATAGCATTGCCTCCAACTGTACGGATTCAGCTCCAGTGATCTTAGAAGCCGATGTCTTAGAAGAACTTGAACGATTAAAGATAAATAAGGCAATGGGTCCAGATGGCATCCACCCCAGAGTTCTTAAAGAACTCAGATCTGTCATTGCTACCCCCCTGACTGATTTGTTTAACCAATCCTTGTTAACAGGAGATGTTCCTGAGGATTGGAGAATGGCAAGTGTTGTGCCTATCCACAAGAAGGGCAGTAGAGAAGAAGCTGGTAACTACAGGCCAGTTAGCTTGACATCAGTTGTCGTTAAAATGATGGAGACTCTACTGAAAAAGAGGATAAATCAGCACCTAAAAAACAATAAATTATTGGACCCAAATCAGCATGGCTTTACTGAAGGCAAATCATGTCAGACTAATCTCATTGATTTCTTTGACTATGTCACAAAGGTGTTGGATGAAGGTGGTGCCGTGGATATTGCCTACCTGGACTTCAGCAAAGCCTTTGATACGGTTCCACATAAAGAGCTGATAGATAAATTAGTGAAGATTGGACTTAATCCCTGGATAGTTCAATGGATTTGCAGCTGGCTGAAGCATAGACACCAGAGGGTTGTTGTGAATGGCGAGTATTCTGAGCAGAGTCAGGTTACAAGCGGTGTGCCACAAGGGTCTGTTCTGGGTCCTATTCTTTTTAATATGTTTGTGAGTGACATAGGGGAAGGTCTGGTAGGGAAGGTTTGCCTATTTGCCGATGACTCTAAAGTGTGCAATAGGGTTGATATTCCTGGAGGCGTCGGCAATATGGTAAATGATTTAGCTTTACTAGATAAATGGTCAAAGCAATGGAAACTGCAGTTTAATGTTTCCAAATGTAAAATAATGCACTTGGGGAAAAGGAATCCTCAATCTGACTATTGTATTGGCAGTTCTGTGTTAGCAAATACTTCAAAAGAAAAGGATTTAGGCGTAGTGATTTCTGACAGTCTCAAAATGGGTGAACAGTGCAGTCAGGCAGTAGGGAAAGCAAGTAGGATGCTTGGCTGCATAGCTAGAGGTATAACAAGCAGGAAGAGGGAGATTATGATCCCGCTATATAGAATGCTGGTGAGACCACATTTGGAATACTGTGTTCAGTTCTGGAGACCTCACCTACAAAAAGATATTGACAAAATTGAACGGGTCCAAAGACGGGCTACAAGAATGGTGGAAGGTCTTAAGTATAAAACGTATCAGGAAAGACTTAATGAACTCAATCTGTATAGTCTGGAGGACAGAAGGAAAAGGGGGGACATGATTGAAACATTTAAATATATTAAAGGGTTAAATAAGGTCCAGGAGGGAAGTGTTTTTAATAGGAAAGTGAACACAAGAACAAGGGGACACATTCTGAGGTTAGTTGGGGGAAAGATCAAAAGCAACATGAGAAAATATTATTTTACTGAAAGAGTAGTAGATCCTTGGAACAAACTTCCAGCAGACGTGGTAGATAAATCCACAGTAACTGAATTTAAACATGCCTGGGATAAACATATATCCATTGTAAGATAAAATACAGAAAATAGTATAAGGGCAGACTAGATGGACCATGGGGTCTTTTTCTGCCGTCAGACTTCTATGTTTCTATGTTTCTATCTATCTATCTATCTATCTATCTATCTATCTATCTATCTATCTATCTATCTATCTGTTGTATCCTGTAATGGCTACCTTGTAACTCTGTAAATAGTTTGTTCCTCTTTCAGCGCTGTCTGAGCCCAAGCAGGAAGTCGCTCCTGATTGGCTCAGACGCGGCCGGCTCTAGCTTTGGCGGGAACCGCAAATATATAAAAGGAGCGGTTTCTCCAGGCAGGGTCAGTCGGTACTCGCTGAATTGTCACTTTACCTTGCTGAGCTGTCACTTGTTCTCTGAGCTGAATAAAAGTACCGATTGCTCAAAACCCTGTCTCTGGGTCTACTTCACTGGCGACGAACGGACGGAAGAAACTTCGCGTGCAACATGGACAAAATCCAGATCGGCCAGGCTTCGGAACTCTTCGATCCCGAGAAATCGACATGGGACGAGTACATGGCCACCTTCGAGATCTTCCTCGAGGCGGCGGGAATGCAGGACGCCGAAGCCGATCGCAGACGGGCTATTTTCCTTAACTACTGCGGCGCAGAAATCCGTAGACTTGCCCAAACTCTCACCGAACCGGAACAAGCAAGAGCCACAGCGTGGGACGTCCTACAACAAAAACTGGCGAGCCATTTCAAGCCGACCAAACCAGCCATGGTTTTTCGGCATCAATTCCACATGATGGCTCAGAAGGAAACCGAATCGATCAGCCAGTTTACAACGCGGCTTCGAACGGTACTTGCTCAATGCAAGTTTAAAGACCCGGAAGCTCGCCTCACCGACGCCTTGGTTTTCGGCATGAAAAGCAGCACGGTGAGAAATAAACTCCTCATCGAAGAAGAGCCGAGCCTACAAACCGTGATTAAACTGGCGCAAACCGCAGAAGCAGCCGACGCAGCGGCGAGAGAATTGAAAGAGCACGGAAGGCGAGAACTCATTGCAAAAATCGACTCCGCGTCTCCCAGCGCCGTGGAAACAGACAGCAGCCAACAAATTCCCAGCGGAGACAACTGCCTCCTGGTGCAAGACCAGCCGAGACACCTGAGAGCTACTCACCCAGCCCCCTGCGCGGGCTGCCGGGGAAATCACCAGCGCCATCGATGCCCCTTCCGAGACGCTACATGCCGCCGTTGCAACCGGAGAGGCCACATCGCCATTGCATGCAGAGCAACAGCGCCAGAGGAAACATTTGCCACACCGCAATACCAGCGACCTCAAAACCAGACCCCCCAAGCGCGAGAAAGGAGACCATTCCGCAACGCGGGTCAAAGGAACTACTCAACCGCTAACCGCGACTACTATAGAGGTAACTCTCAATTTTCCGTGAATAACACGGCAACCAAAAAAGGGGCTAAAATTGTTATATCACTGTTACTCAATAACCAACCTTGCTCAATGGAGCTGGATACGGGCTCTAGATATACCATCATGCCCTGGGAAAAATTTAAACTGTATATGCCTAATGTATCTAAGGCTGACCTAAATCAAACCTCTTTGGTGATTAGAGACTTTCAGGGGGGAGTAATCTCGGTCTTGGGAACAGCAAATGTACCTATCGCATTCAAGAATGTTAAATGTACCCTTCCCATGCTTATTGTAACAGGGGCCAAGCACTCTCTTCTGGGTTTAGCATGGATGGAACCACTGGGGATCGAGATTTCGGGTGTGTGTAATGTAAACTGTTATGATATGCCTAACTTTGTGAAAGAGTTCCCTGAAGTGTTCAGCCCCACACTGGGATTGTATAAGGGGCCCCCTATATCTTTCTCTATTGACCCCAAGGTCCCACCGATCAGACTAAAACCTCGCAGGGTCCCCCTGCCGCTCCTCCCCAAACTAGACATACAGCTGGACAAACTCATTAGCCAAGGTATTTTGGTCCCTGTGGAACAGGGGCCATGGGAAACTCCCATAGTTACCCCTCTGAAGCCAGATGGCTCTTTAAGAGTTTGCGCTGATTACAAATCAACCCTAAACAAGGCACTCCAACACCACCCCTACCCCATCCCGGTTGTGCAACAACTGCTACACTCCCTGGGGGAGGGAAAAAGGTTCGCAAAGATCGACCTGGCGCAAGCTTACCAGCAACTTCCGGTCGATGAACAAACAGCAAACGCTCAAACAATTGTAACGCACAGGGGGGCTTTCAAATGCACGAGGTTACAGTTTGGGGTAAGCATAGCCCCAGGAATATTCCAGAGCATTATGGAACGCCTATTGTCAGGGGTAAATGGGGCCATCCCATACTTTGATGACATCTTAATTGCAGGGGAAAACCAGGAACAAGTAAACAAAAGAATAAGGGAAGTACTTAAGAGGTTACAGGACAAAGGATTAAGAATCAAGCCTGATAAATGTGTTTGGGGAACCAACAGTATAGAATTCCTAGGATATAAAATAGATAAGGAAGGTATCCACCCCACAACAGAGAAGCTGAGAGCAATTAGAGAAGCCCCAGAGCCACGAGATAAGAATGAGTTGCAGGCATTTTTGGGCCTCCTTAATTTTTATTCCGTTTTTTTAAAGCAGAAGGCAACAGTAGCAGAGCCTCTCCATCGTTTACTCCAGAAGGAAGCCCGCTGGACATGGGGGAAAACTGAACGTGAAGCTTTTTCTCAAATAAAAAATTTATTAACTTCTAAAAGTGTAGTAGTCCAATATAGTGCTTCACTACCCATTAGGCTCACGTGCGACGCTTCGCCGTACGGCATAGGAGGAGTCCTAGCTCACGTTCTACCTAATAAGACAGAGGCCCCAATAGCATTTTTTTCAAGAACCATGACCAGCACAGAAAGGAATTATAGCCAGTTAGACAAGGAGGCTCTAGCATTAGTGGCAGGGGTAAAGAAGTTTCACAATTACATTTTTGGAAGAAGCTTTGAGCTAGTCACTGACCACAAACCCCTACTAGGCCTGCTAGCCCCCAACAAGCCCACTCCACCTTTTATGTCTCCAAGACTGATCAGATGGGCTCTTTTCCTCTCAGGGTATCAGTATGAGCTCACCCACAAGGGGGGGAAGGAAATCAATCATGCAGACGGTCTCAGCAGATGCCCCATAACAGACTTAGTGGAAGACCCTGTTCCTTCCACAGATGTGTTAATGATAGAACTCGAGGAAAACCCACTAACCACAGCAAAAGAGGTAGCTGCACACACGCAGCAAGATCAAATCCTTAAACAAGTGGTAAACTGTGTTCTAAAGGGATGGCAAAATGATGTTGTGAAACCTGAATTGTGTGATTTTAAAAACAAAAGACTTGAGTTATCGTATGTAAAAGGTTGTTTGCTGTGGGGGGATAGAGTGATCATCCCCAAAAGCCTAAGGGGAAAGGTACTCAAAATGTTACATGTGGGTCATCCTGGGATTGTCAGGATGAAGAGCCTGGCAAGGGGGCATTTATGGTGGCCAGGGCTGGATGCTGATATTGAAAGTTGGGTTTCAAAGTGTGATCCGTGCCAAGAGTCACGGCCCAGTCCCCCCAAAACAACTCCGGCTGAGTGGGAATAGCCTGCTGGTCCTTGGTCTAGAATCCACATTGATTTTGCTGGCCCAGTGGGGTCTCAGTATTTTTTAATAGTGGTTGATGCCTTCTCCAAATGGTTGGAAATAATAGCAATGAACAACATAACCACAAGTGCCACTATCAAAGTATTGAGCAGACTGTTTGCATCCCATGGTTGCCCAGATCTCTTAGTGTCTGACAATGGGCCACAGCTAACAGCCAGACAATTTGAATTGTTCCTAGATGGCCTAGGGGTCAGGCATGCCCTCATCTCGCCTTATTCGCCCTGGGCTAACGGATTGGCAGAACGTTACGTACGGGTGGCAAAGGAGGCATTGCGCAGGTCAGGCCCTGGGGATGTGCAACAGAACTTGGACCAATTCTTACTCACCCAACACATTACCCCTAACTCGCACACACATGTAAGCCCTGCAGAGTTATTGATGGGAAGGAAGTTGAGGTCACCACTAGACAGGTTAAACCCAAGGTTCTGTGTTAATAATAACCAAATGTGTACAAAACCTGAAAGAGAAATGTATTTGGGACAAAATGTATATGTAAAAAGTTTTGATGGAAATGTAAACTGGATGAAGGGAATTATTGTTAAGCAAAATGCACCTAAGACCTATGTTGTTAAACTAGAGGATGGTCGTTTGTGGAAACGACACATAGACCACATTCGGAAGCGAACAGAAAATCAATTGCCACAAACCGCTGACATGGACTCTCCCCCTTCAACAGACTTTAGTACATTGCCCGAAATAAGAGACACGCAAAGAGACTTATCGGGCCAGGGGGAACCATCCAGCGACGCCGAACCATCCTCGTCCTCCGAAGCCTTCGTTGGGCCCGCCAGGCCAAGTCCGCCGCACCGGGAGAACAGCGGCGAGCCATCCTCCACAGTCAGTGGCGAAGGAGAAATTGAACTGCGCAGGTCAGCGCGAGCTCCTCAGAGGCCCCACCGATTGGACGACTTTGTCACATGGCTTTCTTGATGGATGTGTCCAACTATGAGGGGAGGGGTGTTGTATCCTGTAATGGCTACCTTGTAACTCTGTAAATAGTTTGTTCCTCTTTCAGCGCTGTCTGAGCCCAAGCAGGAAGTCGCTCCTGATTGGCTCAGACGCGGCCGGCTCTAGCTTTGGCGGGAACCGCAAATATATAAAAGGAGCGGTTTCTCCAGGCAGGGTCAGTCGGTACTCGCTGAATTGTCACTTTACCTTGCTGAGCTGTCACTTGTTCTCTGAGCTGAATAAAAGTACCGATTGCTCAAAACCCTGTCTCTGGGTCTACTTCACTATCTATCTATCTTTTCTATGTATGTATGTATGTATGTATGTATGTATGTATGTATGTATGTATGTATGTATGTATCTATCTATCTATCTATCTATCTATCTTTTCTATCTATCTATCTATCTATCTATCTATCTATCTATCTATCTATCTATCTATCTATCTATCTATCTATCTATCTATCTATCTATCTATCTATCTAGTTAGCTAGCTAGCTAGCTAGCTAGCTATTTATTTGACTTGTATGCTGCCCAATCTTGTAATACTCAAGGTGGCTCACAACAGTAAACAACTATACAATAAAATAGTTATGGCAGTACTTAGACTGAATCATGGACCAGGCCTACCACAGGATCTGTATTGGTTTCCAGTGCTATTCAGTGGCAGTTATTACCTCAGTTCGGTCCTCCTGCCTGCCTGTCTACCCATTGAAACCTAGTGGGGTCTTGAATCTGATGGATTACTACATTTCTACGCAGTTGCATAGACATCACCCAGCAGAGGAAAAAAGAATTCTGTATTAGCCAAGTCTGATTGGACACACAAGGAATTTGCCTTTGGTGCATATGCTCTCCGTGTGCATAAAATAAAACATACATTTGTCAAGAATCATGAGGTACAACACTTAATGAGTCTGAATGTGTATGATATATTTTAACGTATCTGGGGATTTTAGATTGTTTCTTTAGTCTAAATAATTGAATTTATCTATTGCATTTTGTTGTTCTTATATGCTGTAAGCCGCCCAGAGTCCTCAGAGAGGGGTGGCATATGAATCCAATAAATAAATAAACAAGTAAACAAACAATGGTTGTCATAGGGGTCAAATAAGCAGTGAGGAAACAATCATTATTAATAAAAATCTTAAGGATACAAGCAACAAGTTACAGTCATGCAGTCATAAGTGGGAGGAAATGGGTGATAGGAGCGATAATAATAATAATAATAATAATAATAATAATAATAATAATAATAATAATAATAATAATTTATTGGATTTGTATGCCGCCCCTCTCCGCAGACTCGGGGCGGCTAACAACAATAATAAACACAACATGTACAATCCAATAATAAAAAACAACTAAAAACCACTATTATAAAACCAAACATACACACAATCATACCATGCATAACTTGTAATGGCCTAGGGGGAAGAGGAAAAACTAGTAGAAATCATTAGTAGTAAACTAGTAGTAATCAGTAATCAAAAAGGCAAAGACTGTGGCACCACACTCTTCTCATGTTTTCAATGGGCATCAGAAAGATCTGAGCAGCATCATACTGCTGGCTTCACCACTAACATGGGACATTGCCCCACACAGATTGCAAAGGAGCAGGACTTGCAATCCTAGGATGCTGTTTCCTTGTGACTTTCTTCTGACTTCCCGTGGATGCCATCAGCCCTGGCAGCGATGCTAGTTTAATGAACTCTGGGCTAGTTGCTGTGCAAGTATCACCTCTGACTTCAACGTGAGCCATTCTTTTATTGAGTTTGGTTTGGTTCACTGGACTTGTGCAGAACTCTGAGAAAGAAAGCATCCTTCTCACTGGCTAACAAAATCTATTGTGTTAGCTTTCGTGACATTTTTAAAACACTAAGTATCTAAACATCACACAATATGCCAGGCTAAAATATAGTTGGCTGCTTTGATCAGCATACCAACAGTATGAAGCTACAGTAAAAGACTGGATGGTTTGAATGTACCATAATTAGGTTAAACTGCATTCGTGCATCGGGCTAAGCCATAAACCATATCTGAGTTCAAGCATCACACTAATCTAAAGTGAAGCAAATCGTGTTGTGGCTTAGCATGATGATGGTGACTGAATACAGATTCTAGGTCAGTGTCCTCCTTATTCCTTTGTCTTGCTTGCCATCTGCCTAGTAAGACTTCTTCTGGAGGTTGGATGCAATGTGGGAATTTAAAATTGTCCCAATAAAAACGCTATGTTAAAATCGGAACTTAAAAGTCTGCAGGTAGCCAACCTAGCTATTTTTGCTTTTTATTTTTCCTTTAAATCTAAGGACCTTGAATGGACAGAGATTAGACAGTTACAGATTTACAGTTTAGGATCTCAGTTTGATCCATTCTTCTTCTTAACTCGTCCCAAAATTCTATTACTGCATAATCTGAAAGAGCAGCAGTTATAGATGCATTGCATAGATGTGCTATACCTCATAATAATAAGGATGAGATTTTAGTTATACTTTAATTTTTAAATATTTGTATTTGTATTTATTAGATTTGTATGCCGCCCCTCTCCGAAGACTTGGGGCGGCTAACAACAATATAAAAAGACAATGTAAACAAATCTAATATTAAAACTATCTAAAAAACCCCAATTTAAAGAACCACTCATACATACAAGCATACCATGTATAAATTCTATAAGCCTAGGAGGAAGGTAAATTTCAATTCCCCCATGCCTGACGACAGAGGTGGGTTTTAAGGAGCTTGCGAAAGGCAAGGAGGGTGGGGGCAATTCTGATATCTGGGGGGAGCTGGTTCCAGAGGGTCGGGGCCGCCACAGAGAAGGCTCTTCTCCTGGGTCCCGCCAAATGACATTGCTTAGTCGACGGGATCCAGAGAAGGCCAACTCTGTGGGACCCAACTGGTCGCTGGGATTCGTGCTGCAGAAGGCGGTCCCGGAGATATGCATATGGACTGCTCTGGGAAAACTTTGCCATGTACATTTCTATGTAAGGTGTGTGTGTGTGTGTGTGTGTATGGGGGCAGAGGTTACATTCCTTGCTGTGTTCCCACAGCTAAAAAGCTTGTTTTGAATGTCCAAAACTGGAACTGGTACCTCGATTTTGTCTAAGTAGACGTTTCTGGCTTCTGGAAACATCAGATGGAAGCTCCTGGTTTCTAATGCCTTTCTAAGTTACAAACATTTAAGACCAGCAAGTAAAGGAGGAAAGTTGGGGTATGTAAGTGTAAAATGATTCCATGTATATTGTTAATTCAGCTGTTCGGCTTAGCTTAACCTCTGAGTAGACTCTCAGAGATAAAGCAGGAAGGAGGAATAAAAACTGGGTGACTTTGGGCCAATCAACTCTCTCTTAGCTCAATTCGCTTCACGGGGTTATTGCTGTGAGGAAAATAGGAGGTGGAAGAGTATTAGATATATTTGCTGCCTTGAATTATTTATAAAAATAAAGATGATTTTTTTTTTAAAAAAAAGTTTTTTAAAAATAGGTCAGGTACCTGATCCAAAAGATCTTAAGGACGTCATAAAATATAAAGGACCATGTTTGCCTCGCCTTGCAAATATACTGCTCAAAAAAATAAAGGGAACACTCAAATAACACATCCTAGATCTGAATTTATGAAATATTCTCACTGAATACTTTGTTCTTTACAAAGTTGAATGTGCACAACAGCAGGTGAAATTGATTGTCCATCAGGGTTGCTTCCTAACTGGACAGTTGCATTTCATAGAGGTTTGATTTACTTGGAGTTATATTGTGTTGTTTAAGTGTTCCCTTTATTTTTTTGAGCAGTGAATATTAAGAGATTCAAAGATTCAAAGAAGGAGATTGTAGAGCAAGAGGCAACTTTTATGTTGCTCCACCAAGAGAATGAGCAAACATCATATAGGTATCTTCGACTTGCAACAGTTCATTTAGTGACCCTTTGCATATACTAAACTACTGGGAAAAGTGACTTATGACCATTTTTCACATGAACAACCATTGCGGTATCCCCATGCGCACATGATTTATGCTCAGATGCCTGACAACTGGTTCATAATTATGACTATTGCAATGTACTGGAATCATGTCCCCTTTGGCAAACTTCTGGCAAGCAAAGTCAAAGGGGAAGCCATATTCACTTACCAACCATTTTACTAACTTAACAACTGCAGTGATTCACTTAATAGCTGTGGCAAGAAATGGGACAAACCTCAGTTCAATTGTGGTCATAAATCAAGGACTACTGATCATTATCCACTCTGCTGTTTCAGGAGGTTTAACTCCTACCCTCAAAATGTCGCTATAGAGTACCGCACACTAAGACAACCAGACACAAGAACAGTTTTTTCCCAAATGCCATCACTCTGCTAAACAAACAATTCCTTCAACACTGTCAAACTATTTACTAAGTCTGCACTACTATTACTACTAATTTTTTCTCATCATTTCTATCACCAATCCCCTTTCAGTTATGACTGTATGACTGTAACTTGTTGCTTATATCCTTAAGATTTTTATTTTGATTATTTCCTGATTGCTTATTTGACCCCTAAGACAATCATTAAGTGTTGTATCTCACGATTCTTGACAAATGTATATTTTTCTTTTATGTACACTGAGAGCATATGCACCAAAGACAAATTCCTTGGGTGTCACTTGGCCAATAAAGAATTCTATTCTATGTTAAAAGATCCATGTTTGTGGTGATAGCAATGCAGGAGGCCACTGTTACCATTTGACTGGACCTTTTAGAGCTTGGGTGTCACATGACAAATCGTTACTTTTTCACCTTTGCTAAACCAGGGGTGGGAGTGGCTAGCGCGTGACACATCCAGCCCACGATCTGCAAGTTTGACACTCCTGCTCTAAGAGAAAGCAAAGCCCTCGGTTTAATTTCATCCAATCCTCAATATTCCCAGATTTTTAAGAAACTCCAGTCCTGGGAACTACATATGGGTGAGATCATCCAAGGGCATGGGGTGAGGTATCATCAGTATGCAGATGATACCCAGCTCTACATTCTCCACCCCTTGTCCAGTCAGCGAAGCATTGGAAGTGATGTGCCGGTGCCAGGAGGCTGTTGGGGTCTGGATGGGAGTCAACAGACTCAAACTCAACCATGATAAGACGGAGCGGCTGTGGGTTTTGACTATCAAGGACAATTCTATCTGTCCGTCCATCACCCTGGGGGGGGGGAATCATTGATCCCCTCAGAGAGGGTCCACAACTTGGGCGTCCTCCTCGATCCACAGCTCACATTAGAGAACCATCTTTCAGCTGTGGCGAGGGGGGCGTTTGCCCAGGTTCGCCTGGTGCACCAGTTGTGGCCCTATTTGGACCGGGAGTCACTGCTCACAGTCACTCATGCCCTCATCACCTCGAGGCTCGACTACTGTAATGCTCTCTACATGGGGCTACCTTTGAAAAGTGTTCGGAAACTTCAGATCGTGCGGAATGCAGCTGTGAGAGCAATCATGGGCTTTCCCAAATATGCCCATGTTAGACCAACACTCCGCAGTCTGCATTGGTTGCCGATCAGTTTCCGGTCACAATTCAAAGTGTTGGTTATGACCTATAAAGCCCTTCATGGCACCAGACCAGATTATCTCAGGGACTGCCTTCTGCTGCACGAATCCCAGTGACCAGTTAGGTCCCACAGAGTGGGCCTTCTCTGGGTCCCGTCAACTAAACAATGTCGTTTGGTGGGACCCAGGGGAAGAGCCTTCTCTGTGGTGGCCCCAACCGTCTGGAACCAACTCCCCCCAGAGATTAGAATTGCCCCCACCCTCCTTGCCTTTCGTAAGCTTCTTAAAACCCATCTCTGCTGCCAGGCATGGGGGAACAGAGATATTATTTCCCCCTAGGCCTTTACAGTTTTATGCATGGTATGTTTGTATGGATGTTTGGTTTTATAATAAGGGTTTTTTAGTTGTTTTAGTATTGGATTGTTACATGCTGTTTTTATTATTGTTGTTTGCTGCCCCGAGTCTGCGGAGAGGGATGGCATACAAATCCAATTAGATAGATAGATAGATAGATAGATAGATAGATAGATAGATAGATAGATAGATAGATAGATAGATAGATAGATAGACAGACAGACAGACAGACAGACAGACAGACAGACAGACAGACAGACAGACAGACAGACAGACAGACAGACAGACAGACAGACAAACATGGTAGATCTTTGAGAAAAGCTTCCTCTTACTAGCAAGTTTCATGTCTTGTAGTAGATTGTTGTTATCGTGATTTGTTGAACAAACTCCATGGCTGGATTCATGCATTATGCTACATCCCATCAAAAGAAACCAAGGGCAGCTGGGTATACTTTGGACCCAGATTACATGCATGTGCAAACAAACAGAGAAAAGGAAGCTATGGCAGAGTCATTTGGCTCTTATTCCCACTACAGTCACAGTCAAATTTAGTTGCCTTTTCTCATAAGATAATGATTTCTTCTAAGATAGATTCCTTCCCCTCTTTCACCCACGTTTGGGGGGAAGTGCTTCAATCTGTCAACTTTGCCTATTTCTGCACAACTGTGCTTCCTTGTGGCCATCTCCTCCTCCCTCGTGGGATTTCAAGTCTGACATCCAAGAGAGAGGAGAGGTGGTGGAGGAGGAGGAGGAAAACCCCAGAGGGATATGTGCAGGAGTTGCTGTTTTTTCCATTGTTTAAAGGAGAAATATGACGGTACGATATCCCTCTTCCAACTGGAGGCTGGCAATTGTTCCCTCTGAAATCTGCTTTCAAACTGAATAAGCAGAGAGTTTAATCAGTAATTTCCAAAGGTTAGGATTGTGAAATTATCCTCAGCGGGTAGGGATAGTCTTTAAGACCTTCTTTTAAAAATAGATGCAATATTATTCAACAGTTTGGAAGTTAACCTTGGCCAGAGGAACTTCTGAAATAAGTCAGTCTTCCGGAGAAAGTCAAAAAATATATGCTTTTATCAGTGTCCAATACCAGAAGCTTGAAAAAACAAGCAGGAAGCAAAGATACCATGGGTTCCTTTACCATCTATTTTTGGACTAGGCATCTTGTCCCTGAGGGAAAAACGTGGCTAATATTGTAGATTATTATTGTTTAATCCTCTTGAATTGAAGGGAAGGTTTCAATCTATGTTTTCACCTGGCGGACTCCAATTCTTTCTTTTGTTTTTCCATGTGGGATTAAGGGACAGAGAGACTTAAATTACTTTCATTTGCTCAGAACTTTATTTCTCAAGATTATTTTCACTCTTAGTTCACTGTGAGGGATTTTGAGCTGTTTTTGATTTTCCTACTGGATTGGCTTTGTGGTGCCCCTAGCTTTGTGTCTGCCTCGTGGCCACCAGTCGGCTGGTAATATTTTCCTAGAATAAGATGATTGGAGGTGTAAACTGAAGGTTTTTGATGAAATAAGCAGCTAATATATACAGTGATACCTTGTCTTACTAACTTAATTGGTTCCGGGACAAGGTTCTTAAGGTGAAAAGTTTGTAAGACAAAACAATGTTTCCCATAGGAATCAATGGAAAAGCGATTAATGCGTGCAAGCCCAAAATTCACCCCTTTGTCAGCTGAAGCGCCCGTTTTTGCACTGCTGGGATTCTCCTGAGGCTCCCCTCCATGGAAAACCCCACCTCTGGACTTCTGTGTTTTTGCAATGCTGCAGGGGAATCCCAGCATCGGAAAAACAAGCGAAGGGAGCATCAGTGAAATCGCAGCATTGCAAAAACACTGAAGTCCTTGAAACCCCACCTCCGGACCTCTGAGTTTTTGCGATGCTGCGATTTCACTGAGGCTCCCCTCGCTGGAGAACCCCCACCTCCGGACTTCCATTGGCAGCGAAGCGCCCATTTTTGCGCTGCTGGGATTCCCCTGCTGGGATACCCTGCAGCATCACAAAAACACGGAAGTCCAGAGGTGGGGTTTCCCATGGAGGGAAGCCTCAGGGGAATCCCAGCAGCGCAAAAATGGGCGCTTCACTGGCAACGGAAGTCCGGAGGCGTGGCATCCCAGCGGCGGCAGTGGGTTTGTAAGGTGAAAATAGTTTGGAAGAAGAGACAAAGAAATCTTAAACCCCGGGTTTGTATCTCGAAAAGTTTGTATGACGAGGCATTTGTAAGACGAGGTATCACTATATTTTGAGAAAGAATGTCAGGTAACATTTTCTTCCTGCTCTCCAAAGCTTTATCTTTGTATGCCAGGCTCCAGAATAGTAGAAGAGTTTTGCATTATTTCATTACCTTTAATAACTGCATGGCAAGGGATAGATAGGTTTTCCCCTTATGCCCCAAAGGAAAGTGACTTATATTGTGTATACAAGGAGTCCTCGACACAAATGTTCATTTAGTGACCAATGGCACTAGGACAGCAGTGAAATCTACTTACCTTCCCTACCAGTTTGGAAGGGCGTGATTTTCACCATCAGGTGTGCTTTTTCACATTCTGTGCATGTGCAGAAGGCTTTGCACATGTGCAGAGGGTTAAGAAATGAAAATGGCAGCATCTGGGTGGGTGGGTGGAGCCTCATGCTGTTGCCACTACTGGTTCTCTGAACCAACAGCAGCCACTGCTACCAGTACGCCTGAACTGGTAGCATTTCACCCCTGGGGGAAAAAACCTTATGATTGGTCCTCACACTTACAACATAGAAACATAGAAGTCTGACAGCAGAAAAGACCTCATGGTCCATCTAGTCTGCCCTTATACTATTTTCTGTATTTTATCTTAGGATGGAAATATGTTTATCCCAGGCATGTTTAAATTCAGTTACTGTGGATTTATCTACAACCATCAGAATATCCTCATAGTCCATTGTTCAAAGTTTGAGCACTTGGCAACTGGCAGGCGTTTATGATGGTTGTATCCCAGGGTCATGTGATGGCCATTTGTGACCTTCTCAGCCAGATTCGGCAATCCAAGTCCATGAGGAGAGACAATTTGCTCAATGCCTGCATGATTCCCTTAACAATTGCCTTTAGCAATGGAAATTCTCCTCCCAATCGTGATCATGTCAAGGACTACCTGCAGTATAATTCTTAAAGGCACAGATACCAATTGTTGTTCTCTTTAGCAGCAATATCAGGGAAGAAAAACAGGGCTAGGGTACTACTTTAGAGTTGACGCCTCTTCTTTCTTTTTTTTGAAATTTTAAAATTAATTTTCAAATATATTTTAAAACAGACAACAAAAGGCAGACAAAGGAAAAACAACAACAAATATCAGCAAACATTCAGTATTTCTGCATTGCTACATCAGATATGTCATTAAATCCTATAATATACATATTAATTAATTACGGCAATATTTGTATTATTTCATACAATCACAAAGTCCCTATTCAAATCATTCATATTTACATATTTATATTATTTATTTTACTAATCGTTATATATCTTTGGTGATCTTTTTATTTCTATTTTTTAACTCAATCCATCTGTGCCATTTTACCCATATTTCATGATACTCAGGAACTTTTTTGGCCCCTTAATTCCATTGTCAGTTTATCCATTTCAGAACAATTATATATTTTATTAATTACTGCTTTTTCTGAGGGGATTTCTGTATTTATCCCAATATTGAGTGAAGGTAATTCTGGCCACGGTCGTAACACCTCTTCTAATGTAAATATACACCTCTTCTAATGTAAGCCACATTGTAGTATTATGGTTTGGTTCTGACTTTGTATGCTGAGTGTGGTTAAAGAAATTACTGGTATACAGTGATCCCTCGATTAGCGCGGGGGTTACGTTCCAAGATCTCCCGCGCTAATCGATTTCCGCGTTATAGTGGTGCGGAAGTAAAAAACACCATCTGCGCATGCGTGCCATTTTTTTCATGGCCGCACATGCGCAGATGGTGGAGTTTGTGTGTGGGCGGCGGGGAAGACCAAGGGAAGGTTCCTTCGGCCGCCCAACAGCTGATCTGCTCCGCAGCGCGGAAGCAGCGAGGAGCCGAAGATGGGGTTTCCCCGTTGCCCAGGCAAAGGGGAAACCCCATCTTCGGCTCCTCGCTGCTGCCGCGCTGCAGAGCGGATCAGGTGTTGGGCGACTGAAGGAACCTTCCCTTGGTCTTCCCGCCGCCCAGGCAAAGGGGAAACCCCAAGATCGCTTGCCGCTTGCCGTATTGCAGCTTGGAGCCTTGCTTCGCCTCCTTCGCTGCAATACGGCAAGCGGCAAGCGGCAAGCGATCTTGGGGTTTCCCCTTTGCCTGGGCGGCGCTGGGGCCATGCGGAGCCGCTCATCTAGGGGGGCGTGGACCGGCAAGGTGCCCTCCGCTCTCTCTCTTTCTCTCCCTGTTACCGGTGTGGTATAAGAGAGAGAAAGAGAGAGAAAGGAGGGCGAGTTGCCAGTCCACGCCCCCCTGGATGAACATCCTCGCATGGCCCCAGCGCCGGGCTCCGCTGTTGCCTCCGCCTCCATTCGGCTCTGCAGCTGAGAGGCCTTCCCGGCAGAGCCCTCCCCAACAGCTCCCGCCGCCAGCGCAAAAAAGAAAAGAAAAAAAAATCCCCAAAAGAGGCAGGCACAAAGCGGGGGCACAAGGGGAGCTGCCCGGCAGAGGTTGCTTTTTTTCTTCTCCTGGGCAAGTGGAGGGGGGGAGAGAGAAGGGAGGAAGAGAGTGTGAGAGAGGAAGAAAGAGAGAGAGAAATGATAGAAAAAAGGGGAGAAAAAAAGAGAAATGAGAAAATGATTGAAGCAGAGTGACAGGAAAGAAAGAGAAAGAGACAGAGAAGTGACTCTTGGTGATGACGTATGACGTCATCGGGTGGGAAAAACCGTGGTATAGCAAAAAAACCGTGGAGTATTTTTTAATTAATATTTTTTGAAAAACCGTGTTGTAGCGTTTCGCACTAATCGAGACCGTGCTAATCGAGGGATCACTGTATATTACAATTCTGCCTTAGATTTTGCAGTTTATTGCACAAACTAGAATTAAGCATTGAATAAACAAGCATTTATCCCATAAACCATGGTTAAACCAATTAACTGGGGCTTAGCATGAGGCACTGTAGGAAGTTAGCACCCACCCCTCTCCTAGAAAAATGAAATATCCTAGGAAATATTTAAAAAGGCAGAACATTATATAGAACATCTCCAGAATCATGCTTTTAGGCAAGGAAAAAGACTCACTCTTAGTTGCCTCCACTTTTATCAATGTGCCATCAAGGAATGGACCAGCTCACTCATCCCTCCCACCTTTGTTAATAACCTGAACCAGTCTCTTCTACATAACAAAGATCTACCTCCTTCAGACAGCCCTATTAGGAATTGCCCAAAGCGATTTCATTCCACCATCACCAAGCAAAGGGTCAGCCAAAATTGAACTCAAAACACAGCCTATAGAGTTGCCCCTGCATGGCCCATGAGAGTCTGACAGCCAATCAGAGTGCATTTCTTGCACAGGAGCAGGAGGGCCCCAGGGCGGGGCTTCAGAGAGAGAGCATAAAACAAGGAAATTTTAGCATCTCTTCCCTTTTCTCTTCACCCAACATCTGGAAGCATGTGATCCACCTTTTCTGTTCAGGAGCTCATGCCATGTGCTCTTGTCCACAATTATTTCCAAGCAACTTCCATGAATCCAGTGTCTTTTTCCCCACTTGGAACCGAACCCAGAGGATTATTACTTCCAACAGCACAAACCGAGACACTGAGCTGACTGCAATAGCTGACTCTTTCTTCAACATTCTGCAAATGTTGTGGTTCCAGCATACAATTTACCTTGATATATTAGTGTTTTAATCACTTTTTTATACACATGCAATTTCCCCATCTGCAAGCTACACAATGTAGCCCTGGGAAAACTGCCTAAGTATTTACCAGAAATAGCAGTATTTTCCTGGAAAGAGGACTGTTGAAATACAGAAATATTATCTTTCCACATCGTCCAAAAAGCTCACTTGACATCACTTTCAAACTATTGTCCTTTTTAAAAAAAATTTGTTTTTTTATCATTTAAAATAATTTTTTATTAAATTTCTTCATTAAAAAATGTATAACATACAATAAAAAGAGACCTCATACAATACACAAATATAATACATAAGTATATATAATCAAAAAGAAACATAATCAAAAAAGAAAAACAAAAGAAAAGGAAAAAAAGGCAACAAATACTAAGGAAGAAAAGAAAATCTAATCACAACAAGTGTTAAATAACAATATATTAACTTATTTTTATGTCATGCTTTGTGAGGAGAAAGAAGAAAAAACCCTGAGTTTAATGCTGTCTTTCATATGGCATTGGGTTATCGGTGTTCAAACTATTGTCCTAATGTCTCTTACACCTCCTCTCTACCATCGATTGTCCCACATGATGATTATAGAATAGAATGGAATGAAAGTAGAACAGAACAAAACAAAACAAAACAGAACAGAGCGCAGCGCAGCGCAGCGCAGCGCAGCGCAGCGGAACGGAACAGAACAGAATAGAATTCTTTATTGGTCAAGTGTGATTGGACACACAAGAAATTTGTCTTTGGTACATATGCTCTCAGTGTACATAAAACAAAAGATACATTTGTCAAGAATCATGTGGTACAACACTTAATGATTGTCATAGAGGTCAAATAAGCAATGAGGAAACAATCAATATTAACAAAAATCTTAAGGATACAAGCAACAAGTTACAGCCATACAGTCATAAGTGGGAGAAGATAGGTGATAGGAATGATGAGAAAAAACAGGTAGCAATAGTAGTGCAGACTTAGTAAATAGTTTGACCATGTTGAAGGAATTATTTGTTTAGCAGAGTGATGGCATTTGGGAAAAAACTGTTCTTGTATCTAGTTGTCTTGAAGTGCAGTGCTCTGTAGCGAAATTTTGAGGGTAGGAATTGAAACAGTATGTCTGGGATGCTAGGGGTCAGTAAATATTTCCACAGCCCTCTTTTTGACTCATGCAGTATACAGTCCTCAATGGAAGGTAGGTTGGCAGCAATTGATTTTTTTTCTGAAGTTGTTTTTTCTGCAGTTCTTATTCTTAACCTTTAAGGTGGAAATAGCATAGTTGTCACCATATTACAGAGAGAAGCTCAAATTCTGCTGAGATGGTTCTCTGGATGTTATCCAGCAAGTTTGTTTGGCAGTTAACTGTTGAATTACTCCACCTGCTTCCTGTTACTTCTTTGATCAAAGCAAAGAATTAGACTTTGGAGCTGTTTCCCACCCCTGGTGCTATTCTGCAGTACTGGTGGGCTTCATGCCTATTCCACAGAAGACTATTCAGACGGGAAGCTGCCCCCTCCTCCGAATATGCCCCAGAGAGCAATTTGATTCTCTCTCAGCAGAGAAGTTCTTTGTTCTGGAGTCACAATCAAATTGACCTGAATTTGTGTGGTTCAGCTAATTATAGTGGCCAAGGCCACATTGAAACCAGGCGAAAACATTTCTCGGTGTGTGCAGTTTTTCCCTGTGCCTGACGCTGGCAAGGGAACAACTATCCATCTGGTTAATCTCCTTATTCCAACCAATTTCCTTCCTTGAACACTTTGGCTCGGAGCCTCACTAAACTTCGATTGTCCCATCCTTACGAAACCCAAAAGGTCCTTTCAGGGCAGCATCTTTCCTAGAGGGTCAGGCATCAGGGCAGGAAGAAATATCCATGTTCCTCCACACTTCCTCTCCCATTCAGGGCCCAAAATCTGCAGCGGTTCAAGGCGTGCGTTGACATGTGAAGGTGGTGATCTCAGCACTTTGGATTTTTGGTCTGAACCTGGGACAAAATAAGCCTTTAGCAGCTCAGCATTCCTATGCATGAGCACAGGGAAAGCAGGTGAAGAAGCAGCTGCGAGCATCCTGCGGGTTTTTTTTTCCCCACCTCCCGGCAAAGGTTGTTTGCAAAGACTTCCTTTCCTCCTTTGTTGTTACGCAACAGTTGGGAGAATTGGTCCCACACCTGCTGCTTAGAAGGTTCTACTCCCAGCACTTCCTTGGGGCAACCACTTCTTTGCCCTTTCACTTTCTCCCTCTCCTTGGAGGTGACCTTTCTGGATTATTATTTTTCTTTTTTTAACAAAACCGTGTGATTTTACAAATCTGCCTGCCCTATTTTTGTTTTGTTTTTTTAAACTCCCTGACATTCAGCTTACAAAAGAGCTTTGGAGGGAAGTGAGAACAGTAGCAGGGAGAAGTCAACCAAAAATAACATTCAGTAACATACAGGGCATGCATAAAACAACAACAACAACAACAACAGCAGCAAATTAAAAAGTTCTTTAAGGCAACAAAATGAAGATTCCGCTGTTTGACGTGAACAGGATAGATTCTCTTAATGTCTTATCAAAGAGGCTCTTCCCATCTACCATATATTTTGGAATATGCGACGAACCTTTTTCTCCCCTAAAGGAGGGTGGAAACGTTGGTGCATCTTATACACCGGATACAGCCATTTTTGCTATCCGAAGCCCCACCCCCATGGGGGTTTTTTTCACAAAAATTGAGTGGAGAGAGGGGCTGTGAAGCCTGCAGAATGCTCCTGGGTGCTGGGATGGCAAAAATGTTCCTGTTTTTTCCATCTCCCAGCACCCAGGAGTTCTCTGCAGGCTTCCCAGACATCTTTGCCTACCCCATTTTTACGGGTAAAAAAAAATAGGCGAAAAATGTTTTTTTGCAAAAATGGAGGTGTTTTTGCTTTCTAATTTCCCATCTATCATGATTGGAGGAGGAATTCTGGGAGTTGAAGTTAATGTTAAAGTTGTCAAGATTGAAGACCCCTGGGTTAGGAGTTAGGGGTGCAAGAATCTTCAAACTAGGCAAATTTAAGACTTGTGGAATTAAGCTAGCATGACTATTTTATTAAATGATATATTACTGCACCATTTGGTTCAGAATACTTTTTTCCTTGTTTTCCTCTTCTAAAATCTAGGTGTGTCTTACACTCGGGTGCATCTTATACTCCAAAAAATATGGTAATACTTTTTAAATTGCATAATTCAATATGTAATAGTATACATAAATGTCTTTTCTATCCTGGAAACGTGCTGAAACAAACTTCCCCATTCCCTGCCAGCACGGCCAGGGGCATTGTCAGGATTGTGGGATCCTGGACAAAATGACCTCTACTACTCCTGGTGGGCATTGCCTATTCCCATTTTCCCCACCAGGCTCCTTCTTAACTTGTGCACTTCTCTGTGTCCCCCTCCCCTCCCTCCAGGAATATCTCGGATATTTTTAATCTATTCTTTTAAAGATAGGCAGAACAGGATTGGATTTGGAACCCTTAATTTCCAGAAGTCTGCTTAGATGCCCCCAATACTATTGCTCTCATACTCATCACTTGTGACTCCAAGTTGCAGCCTTCTTACCTCTGTAGGTAGATAAGCTGATGTGATATACAACAAACAGAGTGTAATGACATCACACCTCAGTATGGTTCTCATGCTTGCTTTCCAAGTGTTGTCTCTTCTCCCCTATCAAGACTGCCAAGCTGAGGTCTCAGCAGTGGAATTGATTTCTCCATCAGTTTTGCCCAGTATGGAAAAGATAAATACTCTAATGTTTCATGCAGAATGGGCGAACTCGCCACAGCCCACAAGCCCTGTTGGACAATTCAATCAATACAAAATTAAATGGATTTTGATGGAATTGTGGAATAATTTGGATGAAAATGAAGTCACCAGTAGAAGTACCTAAATGAACAATTAATAAAGTGTTCAATTGTTCCCACAGCAAGATGTCCTGTGATGAATTGGACATGGTGTGTTATCCTTAGACCTTATTGGGTGAACCAATTGCCATTTGAACCTCTGGTCTTGTCTATCTTTGTCTAAACTCTGGAGAAAGTGCAGAGGAGAGCAACCAGGATGATTAGGGGACTGGACACTATAACATATGAAGAGTGATTTTAGGAACAGGACATGGCCAGTCTGGAAAAGAGAAGGACCAGGGGAGACATGATAGCAGTCTTCCAATACTTGAGGGGCTGCCACAGAGAGGAGGGGGTCAGGCTGTTTTTACAAGGCACCAGAAGACCAAATAAGGAATAACAGATGGAAAATAACCAAGGAGAGATTCAACCTGGAAATAAAGAGGAACTTTCTGACAGTGAGAGCAATCAATCAGTAGAACAGCTTGCCTGCGGAGGTTGTGACAGCACCAATACTTGAGACTTTCAAGAGGAGATTGGACTGCCATTTGTCTGAAATGGTGTAGGGACTCTTGCTTGAGGGGTGGACTAGATGACCTACAACTCTAGTAACCTCTAGTGATCTAATCTATCTGCTTCCTGATGAAACTGAAAAGACTCCGGTTTAGAGGGCATTCTCACAGACCACAGAGTGTTTTACAGGGAGTCGCAGAAGTTCAAAAGACATATTTTTATTATTTATTTATTTATTTATTTATTTATTTATTTATTTACTTACTTACTTACTTACTTACTTACTTACTTACTTACTTACTTACTTACTTATTTATTTATTTATTTTGTCCAATACACAATGAGGGTTTTAGTGGGTATATATCTATATACACATAGTAAAATGCATGATGAAGGTTATAGAGGAGATACTCATAGTAAAATATATCTAAGAAATAATAGAAAAGAAGATATAGTAATAGAACATATCAATGAAAGAATAGAAGAAGAGATATAGGAATGGAAGAAAGGTATAGGAGATATAGGAGAGCAATAGGACAGGGGACAGAAGGCACTCTAATGCACTTGTACTTGCCCCTTACTGACCTCTTAGGAATGTGGATAGCTCAACCGTAGATAATCTAAGGGTAAAGTGTTGGGGGTTTGGGGATGATACTATGGAGTCTGGTAATGAGTTCCACGCTTCGAGAACTCGGTTACTGAAGTCATATTTTTTACAGTCAAGTTTGGAGCGGTTAATATTAAGTTTAAATCTGTTGTGTGCTCTTGTGTTGTTGTGGTTGAAGCTGAAGTAGTCGCCGACAGGCAGGATGTTGCAGCATATGATCTTGCGGGCAACACTTAGATCTTGTTTAAGGTGTCTTAGTTCTAAACTTTCTAGGTCCAGAATTGAAAGTCTAGTCTCGTAGGGTATTCTATTTCGAGTGGAGGAGTCCTGGTAATAGCTGTTCTATCAAACTGCAGTAAGGAAGAAGGAGGGTTAGTTCCAATCTCTAGAAGATGGTGAAAAGCCTTCTCCATCAACACCTGCTTCTATCAACTGCCCTCTGGCATCAGACAGGCAAAGAGAGAGAGAGAGAGAAGGGGGAGACTTCCTTGGCACAGCAACATTTTCTGGCTCTTTTTCAACTAATTCAATTAGTTATAAAAACTTTTAAATTAGGATGTAATTGCTGGGTTGCTTCTTCTGTTTTGTAATCCCCCCCTCTTTTTGATGCTGACTTTTAGATTTTAATCCTGAAAGTAGAAACTGTTTAATTGTTCCGGAAACTATTTTTGACTTAAGCACAGGAGTGAACAAGTGACAAACTACTCAATCATTCCGATTGGTTGGCTTCGTTCATTCATTCCTCAGACTTATAAACCACGTCGGTCGAAACCAACTCTAAACAGCATGCATTCTAACAAAGGAGAATACAGGTAGTCCTCAATTTACAATAGTTCACTTTAGTGACCGTTCACATTTACATCGGCAATGAAAATAGTGACTACTCACCATTTTTTACCCTGACGACAGTGGCAGCATTCCCATCGTCCTGTGATCAAAATTCAGATTAATTAATTGAAGACTCGGAGCTTGACAGCTGACATATTTATGACGGTTAGGTCTCCTGGGGTCATGTGATCACCTTATGCAAAGCTCTGACAAGAATAGTCAATGGGGAAGCCAGATTCACATAAAAATCATGTTACTAGTGTTGGTTATGACCTATAAAGCCCTTCATGGCACCGGACCAGAATATCTTCGGGACCGCCTTCTGTCGCACGAATCCCAGCGACCGGTTAGGTGCCACAGAGTCGGCCTTCTTTGGGTCCCGTTGACTAAACAATGTCGTCTGGCGGGACCCAGGGGAAGAGCCTTCTCTGCGGTGGCTCCGACCTTCTGGAACCAGCTCCCCCCTGAGATTAGGATTGCCCCCACCCTCCTTGCCTTTCCTAAACTCCTTAAAACCCACCTCTGCCGTCAGGCATGGGGGAACTAAAACATCTCCCCCTTGCCCATGTTGTTTTGCTGTTTGATTGATTGTGTGCTTGTTTTTTATACAAATCTAATCTAATCTAATCTACTAACTTAAAGACTGCAGTGATTCACTTAAGCGATGTGGCAAGAAGAAATTCACTTACCTGTCTCACTTAGCAAAAGAATGTTTAGCCTCAGTGGTGGTCATAAGCTGAGGACTATCTGTCTTTGTAGTTGAAAGCTGGCATGGGGGATCTTTGATGTTCGCCTAGCTTATTTTTTTGCAGACTTTTTGCTACCCAAACAACAACACTCCAGGTCACTCCAAAGGTGAAAATAATCCTATTAAAAAATAGCATCTGACTGGCTTAGCTTCCTGCTGCTCAAACTTCGAGGAATGATTTATTTTAAAAGATGCATAGAAACATAGAAGACTGACGGCAGAAAAAGACCTCATGGTCCACCTAGTCTGCCCTTATACTATTTTCTGTATTTTATCTTAGGATTGATATAGGTTTATCCCAGGCATGTTTAAATTCAGTCACTGTGGATTTATCAACCACGTCTGCTGGAAGTTTGTTCCAAGGATCTACTACTCTTTCAGTAAAATAATATTTTCTCATGTTGCTTTTGATCTTTCCCCCAACTAACTTCAGATTGTGTCCCCTTGTTCTTGTGTTCACTTTCCTATTAAAAACACTTTCCACCTGGACCTTATTTAACCCTTTAACATATTTAAATGTTTCGATCATGTCCCCCCTTGTCCTTCTGTCCTCCAGACTATACAGATTGAGTTCATTAAGTCTTTCCTGATACGTTTTATGCTTAAGACCTTCCACCATTCTTGTAACCCGTCTTTGGACTCGTTCAATTTTGTCAATATCTTTTTGTAGGTGAGGTCTCCAGAACTGAACACAGTATTCCAAATGTGGTCTCACCAGTACTCTATATAGGAGGATCATAATCTCCCTCTTCCTGCTTGTTATACCTCTAGCTATGCAGCCAAGCATCCTACTTGCTTTCCCTACCACCTGACTGCACTACTCCAAGCTTGACCAGCTCATAAAACCAGCCACCGCAAGCTTCTGTGCATTGTTTGGGAGACTTCCTAGACCAGTGATGGCGAACCTATGGCATGCGTGCTACAGGTGGCACACGGAGGCACATCTGTTGGCACGCAAGCCATTGCCCTAGCTTAGCTCCAGCATGCATGTGCATTCCAGCCAGCTGATTTTCGGCTCATGCGGAGGCTCTGGGAGGGAGTTTTCAGCTTCCGGGGGCCTCCAGGAGGGTAGGATCCCCAGGATCTAGGGAAGCCTCTGGAGCCTGAACAGGGCAAAAAGTGAGCCTACTGGGCCCACTGGAAGTCAAGAAATGGGCCATTTCCGGCATTCAGGGGACCTCGGGGGTGGGGGTGGACAGGACAAGCTGTTTTTGCTCTCCTCAGACATTGAATTACAGTGGTACCTCAAGATACGAACCCCTCGTCTTACGAACAACTCGTGATACGAACCCGGGGTTCAGAAAAATTTTGCCTCTTCTTACGAACTTTTTTCGAGTTACGAACCGGCGTTCGGAGACTGCTGGGAAGCCGCGCGGCTGTTTTAAAAGGTAACAGCCGGGCGGCGGGGCTTCCCAGAAGCCTCCCGAACGCCGGTTCGTAACTCGAACAAACTTCGTAAGAAGAGGCAAAATTTTGCTGAACCCCGTGTTCGGTTCGGGAGGTTGCTGGGAAGCCCCCCAGGCCGGCTGCGACCTTTTAAAACAGCCGCGCCGCTTTGCAGCTGTCTCCCGAAGCCGAACGCGGAAGTTCGGCTTTAGCGTTCAGCTTCAGGAGACAGCTGGGAAGCGGCGCGTGTGTCACCTTTTAAAACAGCTGCTCGGCTTCCCAGCAGTCGCCGAAAGCCGTTTTTTTGCGTGGGGTTTTTTGGTTGCACGGATTAATTGACTTTACATTGTTTCCTATGGGAAACAATGTTTCGTCTTACGAACCTCCTCCTTGCACCAATTAAGTTCGTATCATGAGGTATTACTGTATATATTTTTTTTAAAAAAAAATAATTTTATTGAGCATAAAACATAAAAAAGAAACATTTAAAACATCAAAATACAGACATTAAACAAAACCGTACAAACCAAGACAAACAAAACAGAAGAAAAACATAAAAAACAAAACAAAAAACAATACATTAAACCTTTATAATCCAAGTAGATTGTGTCGATGTCATATTTCCATTACTATATTTACAAGTTAAACTGTATCCCTTCTACAGTTTTCAGTTCTCATTATAGATATTATTGTTGATATCACCTCCTATCATGAATAGATATCATGCTAAGAGATGCTTATCATGAATTGTGGGTGTGAGCACTTGCGGAAGTGCGATACTGCGCGTGAACGTGCTTTCGGTACCTGAGGGAAAAAACAGTTTGCCGTCACTGTCCTAGACTGTGGAGCCCTAAATCAGTACGTTCTGATCCAATCCTAGCAGCACCAGTGGCTCTACTCAAAATGGGTGAACAGTGCAGTCAGGCGGTAGGGAAAGCAAGTAGGATGCTTAGCTGCATAGCTAGAGGTATAACAAGCAGGAAGAGGGAGATTATGATCCCGCTATATAGAGTGCTGGTGAGACCACATTTAGAATATTGTGTTCAGTTCTGGAGACCTCACCTACAAAAAGATATTGACAAAATTGAATGGGTCCAAAGACGGGCTACAAGAATGGTGGAAGGTCTTAAGCATAAAACGTATCAGGAAAGACTTAATGAACTCAATCTGTATAGTCTGGAGGACAGAAGGAAAAGGGGGAACATGATCGAAACATTGAAATATGTTAAAGGGTTAAATAAGGTCCAGGAGGGAAGTGTTTTTAATAGGAAAGTGAACACAAGAACAAGGGGACACAATCTGAAGTTAGTTGGGGGAAAGATCAAAAGCAACATGAGAAAATATTATTTTACTGAAAGAGTAGATCCTTGGAACAAACTTCCAGCAGACGTGGTAGATAAATCCACAGTAACTGAATTTAAACATGCCTGGGATAAACATATATCCATCCTAAGGTAAAATACAGAAAATAGTATAAGGGCAGACTAGATGGACCATGAGGTCTTTTTCTGCCGTCAGACTTCTATGTTTCTATGTTTCTACTGTCTCCATCTCTCCTGAATGTTTTTAGGTGGAACTATTCAGCCTGCCACAAGGTAAGGCAATTTTCAGGACTGCCTTGTTTTGTTCAACCTTTACAAACAGGGACGGGCCAACATTGCATGGGAACTAAGCCTGGAGGATGCTGCAAGGGTTGGAAGGGGGAGGGGAATCTCCTCTCTGTGGCAGTTGGTGGCAGATGCTCCGTTCAAATCAAGCGACGCTTGCAGCTAGGAAGCAGGGCTCGGTGGCAGTTCTTAGACAAGGCGACAAGGCAAAAGCTGAGGTTTCGGCATTATTAGAGCGGGAAGCTCTGCCGTCAACTTGAAATAGTTCTGTCAGCAGAACCGGCCTCAGCTGTCTCTGAGAAGGGCAGCTGCCAGGCTCGCCGATTTTTGGGAGCTTTGCATCATTCCTCAGCAACAGCTGCTTTGATATATAGAGGAAGCCCCCACCACTTCCTGGCCAAGCAGAAGGCTGGGCTTCGTGCAGTATCCAAGTCTCAACTTCCTGGTATATTCTGAAGGCTGAATGAGGCACATTCAAGCTGCAGTAATCTGAGGAAGAAAACCCGGCTGCTTCCCTCTTGCCTTTTTGCACCATCTCATTAACATTTTAAAAAAAGGCATCACTGTTTTTCCCCCCTCCCTTCTTCTGTTTGCACATGTAGAAACATAGAGGCTTATCCAGGATTGAATGGTGAGGGAGGTTTAATTTATGCACGAATGTCCATTTTAAAGTGTGTGTTTGTAGGAATCAACATGATGACTTCTTGTATCTTGCTTCATCTTAAATAAAGCTTTTAAGTGGAAATATTTGCATATCCAATTGTCATTATGCCTATAGAAATGAAGAACAAAGAAAACTGGCACATCTGAGTGTATCCAAATCGTCATTATATGTACGGAAATGAAGAACTTTGAAACTTAAAGATAAAGAAGATTTCGATTATTATAAAATTTGGGGAAAGTTTTAGCAATGGATGGAAATTAAAAAGGGTTAAAATTTAAAAATTATTTTTTGAAGTGATATACGAGAATTAGAGATTAGTTAAAGACCCAGATGACAAAAAAAGGAAATGGTAGTAGCACTAGATAACAATATAATACCGATTCAAAATGTTTAATTATATAAAGGCTAACGTGTTTTGCTATATATTTTAAATGTTGGAGCTAGGGAATTTTAAGGTGTTATCAGATAAGGAAATTTTTTGTATATGGACGGATAGATATTGAAATATTAGCTTCTGATTTTTATTAATGTTTTTTATACTAAGTTAGTTTAAATAATGGAAAAAGGAGGATAAGATTTGTTTAAATGGAATATGAAATTTATGATGCTCTTTAAAATGTTTTATACTATATGAGAAGGAAATGGTATATATTGTAATTTCTAGAGTTTGATGCTGGGTTATTTATCTACGTACGCTTTATTGTATGGTGGAGAAAAATAAAAATATACCCCCCTTCCCCCAAAAAAGAAATGAGGAACAGAGGCGATTGCTCTCTCTTTCTCTTCTCTCTCTCTCTCTCTCTCTCTGTGTTTGTGTAAGCTAGCTATTCGCATTAAAACTGCTTGGATTTTCCAAAGCATCACTACCGGTGATGTCAGATTCCCTACATCTGCAGTCTTATTCCTCCTCCTCCTTTAGAGAGAGAAAGTAGCGTGCTGCCTGGCAGCATTGGTGGAGCACTCCTAAAGAACAATGCAGGCGAATCTTAATGAAGCCGTTGAACTGCTTGTAGCAAAGCATCGAAGCTACACATGGAAAACACAGCTTCGGCCTTTTATCTCTGCCAGATTGGTAACTTTAGAGGCACTTTGTAAATGACTTTCTCTAGACCAGCAATAACTAACCTTATTTCTTGTTGCATGCCAAAAATACCCACACATGCAACGGCGTGCAACGGCACCCATAATGTAATGTGCATGCAACACCACCACTGCCCACCCTCCCCCTTCAAGAGGGCCTCTGGAGTCTGGGGGGGGAGGCGTTTTTGCTTTTTCTTGAGGAAAACCTCTAGAGCAGTGGTTCTCAACCTTTTTAATGCCGGAACCCCTTAATACAGTTCCTCATGTTGTGGTGACCCCCAACCATAAGTCTAGCGCCAATTCTCCCAACAGAGCTTTAAACTGATTGGCAGGAAAGTCAGAGGGACACCCCCCACTGTAAACGCCTGATTGGTCGGATTGTAAAAATATGTTCCAAGAAGCCAGAATAGAAGCTTTAGTTACTAACCCCATGGGAAATTTGTCTTTCCCCCATGGTCTTAGGCGACCCCCGTGAAATGGCTGTTCGACCCCCAAAGGAGTCCCAACCACCAGGTTGAGAACCACTGGTCTAGAGCTTAGGAAGGGAGAAAAACAGGCCTCCTGGAAGTTCTGGAAGTCCGGAAATGCGCCTGTTTCTGGCCTCCAGAGGGCCTCCGGAGCCCAAGGGAGGCCATTTTCACCCTCTGAGAAGCTCAAGGAAAGGTCTCTGGAGCTTGGGGATGCACCCTACCCTCCGTGTGTATGCCCGGCACATACCCAAAAATTATATGGCCAGTGGGAGGCATGCACACATGTGCAGTGGGACTGAGCTGGGCGACGGCTCACGTGCCTGTAGAGAGGGCTATGCCATAGGTTCACCATCAAATTAGGTTTGTAGTTAGATCAGCCCATGCCTTTGCCTTGTGCATGCAAAGATACCTCTGCATATAATTATCCAAAACCTGCTTCACGGTATTTTGTTTATATGAAGAGAGTGCCTAGGGATTCAACTCCATCTATGCAGTAACAATAAAGATGCTCAGGCTTTTCTGTATCTCCCATAGACAGCCACTACTTCCTGTAAATAAAAATGATTTGAAGTTAGCAGTTTGAACAGAATAGAATGCTAACAACTTGTTTAGTTCTCATTTTCCCATGCAAGCTGTTCAGAACCAGGGGTTTGCATATTTAATAGGCTAAGCTTTATGGGGTGCATGAGCATTTGGGAGCGTATGCAGGGACCGCCTTGTGCTTTCATTCAAGTGGCAAATTGCTAAATTTCTGTGGTATATAACTGGAAAATAGATCCACGGTAGCTCGCTCCAGCTTCTCAGTGCGTTTGGTCTAACTAAAACTTCTTGGCTTGTGCTTCAACACGTCCTGAAGAAGATTCCTCCTGAAAGAACAAAATATTTGCTCTGTACCATATTTCTTCATCAAGAATAATTAGGGACATAGGAATGTGTTTCGCAAGCCCTTCATTCATTTTGCTCCTTGCAGTTCCTTCTGGGTAAAGAAAGAAAACAACTGCCATTTGTCTGAGTGAGCAAATATTGAGGCAAATAAACTTGTTTATCAACATAAAAGAGACAAGCGTAGCATACCGCAGGCATTCTGAAATAGAAGGAAATGGAACCTATGCAGGACTAGTGACATGAAGACCTAACATTTAACTTCAAAGACACTTAAAGTATGGCTACAGGGGAGAACTGTCCCTATAAGTGCTCTTATTAGCCCCACCTAAAAAATGCCAGTACAGGTAGTCCTTGACTTACAATTATTTGTTTATTGACCATTCAAAGTTACATCAGTGTTCTGCCGGACTCTCTGGTAGGAGCCTCCCGAAAATTCAAGGGTACAAATTTCAGACACACACACATTTGAAAATTCAAAACAATGTTCTTTATCCCAAAATATAAAATAAACTAAGCACTCTTTTTGTATTGCAAAGAGCACTCTTCCCAAAACAACCGGGTAATCTGTACAATTTCCCTTAAGCAGTCATTAAGTACTTAGCTAGCAACTGTGAAGAAACTTCACACCCCTTCTTCTTCCAACAAAGTGAGACACACACACACACACACACTTTGCTTTGTTTTCAAAGGTGTGAAAAATAAACAAAGTCCAGAAACCAGCAACACAGGATTCCTGACGAACTGCGATCAGATACTCTTCCACAACGGCCAAACCCACATGCTGCTATTTATAGCAGCAGCCCTAATTACTGGAGCCCCACCCAAACACAGGTGGCCGCTCTTATCTCCTGTAATATGTCCTTACTTGGTCTCTTCTACGCATAATTCTGCGCTTGCGTGGGTCCAAGACGTCTTCATCCGAATCAATGGAAGATAAGGGAGATTGACTGCCTGGGCTGTGTGCCAAGCCCCCCCTCTGCCGAGTCACTCCCACCTTCTTCTTCGTCCCAGGAAACTAAACTCTGAACTGACTCTGTCGGCAATAACACAGGCCTGTGACATGTTGAAGTTTCCCCTGCATCCACCTCCACATTTCCTTGGGCAGGAGCTGGGCCAGAGCCAACCACAACACATCAGCATTGGGAAAAAGTGACTTATGATGGTCTTCCACTACGGCAACCTCCTGATGCTCACATGATCAAAATTCAGATGCTTGTTAATTGGCTCATATCTAAGATTGTAGGGGTGTATAGGGTGTTCAGGGAGGGGTAGCACCTCTGGTGTAAGATCATGCCATGTCCTTTTATGGCAGCTCATTTTAGGGCAGCTTTTAGGAGAGCTCATTCACCTTTGGTCCTTGCCTGTCACTCAGCTCTCACCTGTGGCTCCTAGCAGCTGTAACATGTGCAGTGGCCACACCCCAGGCAACAGCTTTGACAGGCTGGCCGAACCAGGTTGAGAGTAGCTGTTGCGTCATTGACCTTCAGTGAGATAGGGACTTGTCTATCCCGAGCATGTGAAGACAGATTCCGGCAGACTTAGCGGATGAAATCTACTAGAATAGGACCATGGTCATGAAGGCGGTCTCTAGCAAGTGATGTGGTATGTTAAGAGCACAGCAAGAGGCCCTGGTCAACCACTGTGCCCAGCCCATCTCCAACTATTTTGACTCTTGTCCTGCTATTGGAGCAAGATGGACTCTGGGAAGAAAGAGTGAGGTTATTATTATTATTATTATTATTATTATTATTATTAATTAGATTTGTATGCCGCCCCTCTCCGTAGACTCGGGGAGGCTTACAGCAATGATAAAAACAATATATAATGACAAATCTAATAGTCAGAATCTAAAATAACAATAATACATTTAAAAAGTATAAAAAACAAGAAACCCCAATACAGTATATAAAAACATACATACAGTCATATCATGCACAAAAAACTACATAGGCAGGGGGAGATGTTTCAGTTCCCCCACGCTTGATGACAGAGGTGGGTTTTAAGGAGTTTACAAAAGGCAAGGAGGGTGAGGGCAGTTCTAATCTCTGGAGGGAGCTGATTCCAGAGGGTCGGAGCCACCACAGAGAAGGCTCTTCCCCTGGGTCCCGCCAAATGACATTGTTTAATTGACGGGACCCGGAGGAGACCAACTCTTGTGGGACCTAACCGGTCGCTGGGATTCGTGCGGCAGAAGGCGGTCTCGTAGATACCCTGCTCCGGTGCCATGAAAGGCTTTATAGGTGATGACCAACACTTTGAATTGTGACCGGAACTGATCGGCAACCAATGCAGACTGCAGAGTGTTGGAGTAATATGGGCATATTTGGGAAAGCCCATGATTGCTCTGGCAGCTGCATTCTGCACGATCTGAAGTTTCCGAACACTTTTCAAAGGTAGCCCCATGTAGAGAGCATTACAGTAGTCGAGCCTCAAGGTGATGAGGGCATGAGTGACTGTGAGCAGTGACTCCCGGTCCAAATAGGGCCGCAACTGGTGCACTAGGCGAACCTGGGCAAATGCCCCCCTCGCCACAGCTATTGACTATATGCACCTCCCTCTCACTTTAATCCAATTCACACACAGGCCTTGACATCCCCCCCAATTCCCGTGAAAAGTCGATGGGCAAGCAACGATGATGGTAGCAATGTCCTGGGGTCATGTGATCAGCTTTTGAGACCTGACAAGCAAAGCCAGGTTCACTTAACTACCATGTTACTGACTTGAGAACTGCAGTGATTCACTTAACAACTAAGGCAAAAAGTTAATATGAATTTATAATAGAAATTGGATTTAATGTCAGAAGTTATTTTTTTAAATATATAAATACTGTATATAAGAAAGTAAGGTTTGAAAGTTTGGATTGGTAACAGTTGCTGGGTTTTTTTTAATTTAATAGTAGATATGTGGATTTGTCTTTTTTATATTTCTTTATTTTTATTAATTAGGAGAAGGTTATTTAAGGGTATTTGTTTTTAAAGAAAAAATGTATAAGAAGTGGAAGAAGGCATGACAGCTTATATAGATTTGCAAGATGATAAGCATAATGAGTTAACATTGTTAAAAGAAGTTAATGGTAAATTTAATTAGAAAAAAATTGGTTATCAAGATGTCAAAATTATAGGTCGATGTTTGGGAGTTTGATATGTACCGAAAGTAAATAATTTGGAATTGGAAATTTATTTTTGGGATTATACATGAGATACTGATTTTATTCTAACACGAATAGAAGATATTTTGTAATGTATTAAAAAAGTTTCTATGGGGGAAAAAAAAAATACCAACAACTGTGGCAAAAAAAAGGTCATAAAAGGGAGCAAAATTCACTTAGCATTTGTCTTATTAAGCAATGAAAATTTTGGGCTCAATTGTGATAATAAATCAAGAACTATCTGTATCTTAATACACTCTATACAGTGGTACCTCGAGATACGAGTTTAATTCGTTCCGGACCTGGGCTCTTAAGTCGAGCAGCTCTTATCTCGAACGACTTTTCCCCATAGGAATTAATGTAAATAATTTTAATTGGTTCCAGCCCTCAAAAAACTCACAAAGTTAGTCTAAATTATGCAGAAAGACATGTTTTTAATGAAGAAATGTACATGTACATATAAATGAATAATGAAGTTTCTTTCACTTAACTTGTAAACTTTCTTAAACTTTTAAATTTACATATGTTCAACTTCTCTGCCACCCAATCCTGTAGGACAGAGGTCCCCAACCCTTTTTGCACCAGGGACCGGCTTTAAGCGATCAAGAGAGGAATGGGTGAATGAATGAACGGAGGGTGGGAAGGAAGGAAGGAAAGAGGGAAGGGACAGGAACAGAGGAAGGAAGCAAGGAAACTTATGAAAGGGGAGAGTAAGAGAGGAATGAGTGAAGGGAGGGAGGGAGGGAAGAAGGTGGGAAGGAGAAAGAAAAGAAGAAATAGAGGAAGGGAAGGTAAAAGAGAGAAAGAAAAAGAGCAAGAAAGAAAGAAAGAAAGAAAGAAAGAAAGAAAGAAAGAAAGAAAGAAAGAAAGAAAGGGGGAAGGGACAGGAACAGAGGAAGGAAGCAAGGAAACTTATGAAAGGGGAGAGTAAGAGAGGAATGAGTGAAGGGAGGGAGGGAGGGAAGAAGGTGGGAAGGAGAAAGAAAAGAAGAAATAGAGGAAGGGAAGGTAAAAGAGAGAAAGAAAAAGAGAAAGAAAGAAAGCTGCAAGCACCCCCCCGAGCCCCCCAGTCCGGCTGCAACCTTTTAAAACGCGCGCCGCTTCGCAGCTGTCTCCTGAAGCCGAACGCGGAAGTTAGCGTTTGGCTTCAGGAGACAGCTCCTTGGCGCTTGTATCTCGAATTTGGGCTTGTAAGTAGAACAAAAATATCTCTCCCCTCCCAGCTCTTATCTCGAGTTGCTCTTAAGTAGAGCAGCTCTTATGTCGGGGTTCCACTGTACATGCTATCTTCCAAACCAAGACCAATTTAGATCCTTTGTTATAAGGGTGAAATGTAGAAGATAGTTGTTTATTGACACTGGAGAAGAGCAGGAGGTAAAGTGGGTTTCTTTAGTATATTATATCTGGCCTGTCCCATCAAAAAATTCTCCTACAGCTGAGCCAATCACAGAATGGTTGTTGCACATATCTGTTCTTTTGTGTGGTTTTTTTTTGTTTTATATTTAGTTAGTTAGTTAGTCCAATACATAATAATACACAATAAAGGTTATTGTGGATATACTCAAAGTGAAATATATCAAGGAGAGAATAGAAGAGAAAATATAGGAATAAGATATATCAATGAGAGCATAGAAGAAAAGATATAGGAATAGAAGAGAAGAGATATGAGGTACAGGAGAGACAATAGGATAGGGGACGGGAGGCACACTAGTGCGGTTATGCACACCCCTTATTGATCTCTTAGGAATCTAGAGAGGTCAATCATAGATAGTCCAAGGTAAAATGTTGGGGGTTAGGGGATGGCACTATGGAGTCTGGTAATGAGTTCCACACTTCGTCAACTCGATTACTAAAGTCATATTTTTTACAGTCAAGTTTGGAGTGGTTAATATTAAGCTTGAATCTGTTGCGTGATCTTGTGTTGTTGTGGTTGAAGCTGAAGTAGTCGTTGACAGGCAGGACATTGCAGCATATGATCTTGTGGGCAATACATAGATCATGTTTAAGGCATCGTAGTTCTAAGCTTTCTAGATCCAGGATTGTAAGTCTAGTTTCGTAGGGTATTCTGTTTTGAGTGGAGGAGTGATGGGCTCTTCTGGTGAAGTATCTTTGGATATTTTCGAGGGTGTTAATGTCCGAGATGCGGTATGGGTTCCAAACAGATGGGCTGTATTCGAGGATGGGTCTGGCGAAGGTTTTGTAAGCTCTGGTAAGTAGTGTGAGATTGCCAGAGCAGAAGCTACGTAGGATTAGGTTAACAACTCTTGAAGCCTTCTTGGGGATGTTGTTGCAGTGGGCTTTGGCACTTATGTCTTTTGTTATTAGTACTCTAAGATCTTTAACCAGCTGGGGTTTATCTGTGATAATTTGTTTATTCAGTTTGTATTTGTAGTTCGGATTCTTGTTGCCGATGTGTAGGACAGAACATTTGCTGGTTGAGATTTGGAGTTGCGATGTGTTAGACCAATCAGAAACAGAGTCTAAGCCTTTTTGGAGAATAGCTGTGTTGTCAGTGGTGTGCAAAGAGAACACATTTGCTTATGATGTGATTGCAAAGGTCATTGATGTACAGAATGAAGTAGTTTTGTAGTTTACTCTCCTTTTGGGGGGGGGAGGACAAGAATCCTTATTGTGGGTAGACCATAGTTTCCTCAATCCTTGTTTATGGTTGCTGGTTGATATTACTAAGCCACTAAAGGCAGACTCTAAAAATTTTTCCTGGCGGATTGAATCAGTAGCCTCAAAAAATGGAGCTTGTTCACAATGCAAATCATCAATGGTTAATTACTACTGAATGGTAGCTCTGATTCATTTCTCAGATTCTCTCAATCTTAGTCTTTCTGGTTATACCTAATTATAACTCCAGAGTTGCTAGGTCCTTTTCTCTGCAAGAAAGCCTGTGCATGTGGTATTTGAATGATTTTATTTCCCCAATTCAAATGTAAGTAGTTTAAAATACATAGTGAAAATTAGCTTTACTTGGAATTTTATGTGTGTGTGTGTGTGTAACTCTTGCTTCTCTTTTTTCCAACAACATTTCCATCCAATAAATGTTTATGTATATGTTTGATTTCTATCCCAATTTTTTCTCCAGGAGCAAAAAGGATGTTACATTTTACCATTTATCTCTGAAGCGACTCTGCAAAGTAGGCTGGGCTATTGTAGCTTTTCAGTGATTTGCATTGTTTTTAAAATATCCTTTCTCATTAAATCTTTTTATATATGCAAGTCTTGCTAGTTACCCATTGAATTTTATAGATTTTATTTCTACAACTCCCGGGCTTTGGGTAAGTAAATTCAAAGTGTGTTGTTGTTGTTGTTGCCCCCCCCCCCCCAAAAAAAAAAGTTATGCTGACAAGAGCAGCTTGGCAAGAATAGCTTGGAACTCCCCCGAGGCCTAATGAGTCCAATGTTCACTTTGTACTGTGTTATTCATAAGTATGGGTCCTTTGATACTAAAGTTAATCTATAGCCATATAAACCATTTGAAGTTGGACTCCAAGGAATATTGAGACTCCTGCTGCTGTACCAACCTCCCTGCCGAGTTTCCCGGTGGCTTC
Organism: Erythrolamprus reginae; assembly: GCF_031021105.1. Lineage (NCBI taxonomy): Eukaryota > Metazoa > Chordata > Lepidosauria > Squamata > Dipsadidae > Erythrolamprus > Erythrolamprus reginae. The sequence goes on along the minus strand of NC_091951.1, from coordinate 184,059,413 downwards.
CCTGCCTTAGCTATTCAAACCCTTCACTTGAAGATGCTGGAGATGTTCCCTGCCTTAGCTATTCAAACCCTTCACTTGAAGATGCTGGAGATGTTCCCTGCCTTAGCTATTCAAACCCTTCACTTGAAGATGCTGGAGATGTTCTCTGCTTCAGCAGTTCAAAGCCTAGCACCACTGTTCTGCCGGGCTCTCTGGTAGGAGCCTCCCGAAAATGCAAGGATACAAATTTCAGACACACACACGTTTGAAAATTCAAAACAATGTTCTTTATCACAAAATTCCAAATAAACTGAGCACTCTTTTTGTATTGCAAAGAGCACTCGTCCCAAAACAACCGGGTAGTCTGTACAATTTCCCTTAATCAGTCTTTAAGTACTTAGCTAGCAGCTGTGAAGAAACTTCACACCCCTTCTTCTTCCATGAAGTGAAACACCCACACACTTTGCTCTGCGTTAGTTTCAAAGACGTGAAAAATCAACAAACAAAGTCAAGGCACGATTCCTGAAGAACTGCGATCAGATACTGTTTCACAACGGCCAAGCCCACACGCTCTTATTTATAGCAGCAGCCCTAATTACTGGAGCCCCACCCAAACACAGGTGGCCTCTCTTATCTCCTGTAATATGTCCTTACTTGGTCTCTTCTATGCATAATTCTGCGCTTGCGTGGGTCCAAGACGTCTTCATCTGAATCAATGGAAGATAATGGAGATTGACTGCCTGGGCTGTGTGCCAAGCCCCCCTCTTCCAAGTCACTCCCACCTTCTTCTTTGTCCGAGGAAACTAAACTCTGAACTGACTCTGTCGGCAATAACACAGGCCTATGACATGTTGAAGTTTCCCCTGCATCCACCTCCACATTCCTTGGGGCAGGACCTGGGCCAGAGCCAACCACAACAACCACGAGGCAGAGTGAGCTTCCGTCACTTGCCTCAGCTTATGCCCACCTAGCCATTTGAAAGCATGTTACATGCAAGTAGATAAATAGGTGCCACTTCACTTGGAAACATAGAAGAATTTCATGCAGACAGTCAGACCCCTGCTAGTATGAACCTACCTGGATGTGACACCTGACTGTGAGGCAACATTGATGGTGAGAGAATGCCCCAGAATCTCAGGATGCTTAACTTTCTGCTGCGGAGCTAGAGAAGCACATGAAATAAATAGAGCTCTTCAGCAGCCAAATAACTAGGTACTAATATTGTAGTCTACGGGCTAATAGTACTATCACTATATGATGATGAGATAGATAGATAGATAGATAGATAGATAGATAGATAGATAGATGAAAGAGAGAAAGAGAGAAAGATGATAGATAGAGGCAGTGATGGGCTACCAAAATTTTTACTACCACACTGTGGACGTGGCTTATGCATTTTGTTTTAACAACTTTCAGTGCAAATTGGGTGTTCTGGGGTGGAGCTCCATTTTTGCTACCCCACTGTGTTCCCCCTATCCAGGCAGGAGCCCACCCCTGATTATCTACTATATAAAGTGTATGTACACACACGCATGCACAGCTCTTCTAAAATTATACATATTCAACCTCATTTACTGCGATAGGAAAAACATACCCAGAGCCTAGGAGGGAGAAGAAGAAGAAAAAAATATCAAAATTTTGCTACTGGTACTGTGTACCTGACTGTACCCGTAGGAGCTCACCACTGGATAGATAGATGGATAGATAGATGGCTGGCTGGCTGGCTGGCTGGCTGGCTGGCTGGCTGGCTGGCTGGCTGGCTGGCTGGCTGGCTGGCTGGCTGGCTGGCTGGCTGGCTGGCTGGCTGGCTAGGTAGATGGATAGATGGATAGATGGATAGATGGATAGATGGATAGATGGATAGATGGATAGATGGATAGATGGATAGATGGATAGATGGATAGATGGATAGATGGATAGATGGATAGATGGATAGATGGATAGATGGATAGATGGATAGATGGATAGATGGATAGATGGATAGATGGATAGATGGATAGATGGATAGATGGATAGATGGATAGATGGATAGATGGATAGATGATGGATAGATGGATAGATGGAAAGATGGAAAGATGGAAAGATGGAAAGATGGAAAGATGGAAAGATGGAAAGATGGAAAGATGGAAAGATGGAAAGATGGAAAGATGGAAAGATGGAAAGATGGAAAGATGGAAAGATGGAAAGATGGAAAGATGGAAAGATGGAAAGATGGAAAGATGGAAAGATGGAAAGGTAAAATATAGATCAATATATAGATCGATAGATAGATCGACAGACAGACAGACAGATAAACAGAGGGATGGAGGGAGAGGTAGATGGGGGAGTTTCCTAGGCTGATGGTTTCCTTCTCTTGATGAGTTTTTAGAAGGGCTTGAAAGATCATAACAGCAACCATGATGACTGAGGGCCCACATGGGTGCTTGCCCATTAGATCTGTCTTGGGGGAGTTGTGAAATGATCTGAGGATGAGTGACATTAACATCCCTTCTTATTGTGATCACATCATCCCCTAATTGCTCTGGGAGTTTGTAATGAAGTTCCCTCTGCCAAGGAAGATGAGCCAATTTGATCAGTCTGCCCCAGACTTTGATTTGAGAGGGAGTTTGATAGGGTTGTCAGAACATGACACATTGGTGTTCTCTGTTTTTGATTACAATGGGAAATATTTTTGGCCTCCATACTCCCATCAATCAAGTAATGTTACAGCTTTAGAGTTAATCATTATTTTGTTTACAGCTTTTATGAGACAACGCATGATCTGTTGAGTCATTGTTTGTGTTGCGAGTGCACCTCGTCCAACTCTGGCAATGATAGATTCTGAGGAGGATGAGCCAGGCCCATCTTGGTATCCTGGGCCAATGATGTTGCCAGCTGATGCAGAGAGTGAGAGTGAAGGAGGAATAGACCTGGATGAACCTGAAGGACCACCAAAAGTGGCAGATATGCCAATGACAGTAGGGTCTGACTTAGAGGAGGAGGAGGAGGAGGAAGATCAGGAGCCTTTGCTAGATGCCCACTTTAGAAGACTAAGAAAAAGGCAAGAATACTTGTATGGGAAAAAGAAGTAGTGTGTAGTTTGTAACTCTAGGGAACTGTTGACCACTTCCTACAGGTATTTATGGGTGGTGTATAGGTAATTTGCGGTGGAGTTTCAACATTTTGCAATGGAGTTGGATGCTGTTTGAGATTTCAGCCAGGTTACAAGAGCTAACTGTTATTTTCCTGCTAAAATTGGAGTAAAAGTCCTCTGTCTGTGGAGATGCTGGGAAGCTGCAAAAGTAAGTCTGTGAAACTGGAAACTCCTTATCTCATGAAGGAATTTGCAATTAGCTTTGATCTTTGGCAGCAGCCTAGCCGCAAGACTGTTATCTTTTCATGATTCTCACAGAGATACTGCCAAGAAGAACTCCCGTGCATGAATTTGGCTTGTATAAATGACGCTTTTCTATATATAAAAGATTGATTTGAAATATCAGTGCGTAGATTCCTCCTTTGTTTTCAAGCTGCATAGGCCTGGGATAGAACAGTTTCAAAGATATTTCTCTACCTAAACAGAGAAACAATGACCACAGGTGGACAAAAAAAAGTAATGGAAATGGGGACAACATCCTAACTCACTTTCCTTGTAAAAAATTGGCAGGGAACATTGGAAATGGCGATCATGTGACTGTGGCTGACCATAGCTGCATGGTGGCATGGTGGTATTGAAGTAGCTACAAAATTTAGTTTGCTAAATTTCAATCGCATGGGAATCATGGGTCATGCATTTTGGATGCATTATGTTAGCCCATCTAAAAATTGTTGCCCCATATTGCAGGATTTTGCCCAGTTGAAGGTTACAAGGATTATTCAAAGATTCTCTATGTCACAAAGGTTTGTAAATGAACTTTTGGTCTGTATACATCACTTGTATCCCGTTTAAGATAAAAAGGAACACAATATATATATATATATATGTATGTATGTATGTATGTATGTATGTATGTATGTATGTATGTATGTATGTATGTATGTATTGCCCACAAGATCATATGCTGCAGCGTTCTACCTGTCAATGAGTACTTCAGCTTCAATCGCAACAACACAAGAGCACGCAACAGATTCAAACTTAATATTAACTGCTCCAAACTTGACTGTAAAAAATATGACTTTAGCAACCGAGTTGTTGAAGTGTGGAACTCATTACCTGACTCAGTAGTGTCAACCCCTAACCCCCAACATTTTCCCCTTAGACTATCCACGATTGACCTCTCCAGGTTCCTTAGAGGTCAGTAAGTGCACCAGTGTGCCTTCCATCCCCTATCCAATTGTCTATATCAGCAAAAATATGTAACTGTGTGTGTGTGTGTGTGTGTGTGTGTGTGTGTGTGTGTAATATAGGAAGAAATTAGCAGCAGCCTCAAGGGAAAGCATCAAATAACAAACATGCCGTTTTGTTTCTCTGTATATTCAATAATAAATTTCTAGATTACCTTCTTTCATTTTTTTTAGTTTACTTTTCATTGTTAAGTATAAATATACACCAAGCTTGATACTGAGTTAACATTTGTGTGATCTTGGTGTTTAATAAAATGCTCCAATAGTTTTACTACTACTATGTATCGCTAGATGTCTTTCTACAAACAAAGAAAATATATTCAATGTGACCCCCAGCAATTAAATATATATTGTCGAATCACCAGAATATGCATAAGCGTCAAAAAAAAATACACTCAACTGAGCAGTCAAAATGGGTACTGAAAAACACTCATAAGTCATATTTTTTCAATGCCATTGTATCTTTGAATGGTTACTACATAAACTGTTGTAAGTTGAGGACTAACTATATATATTCTGTAATATTTTCCAGACCAAAAATAGTTCTTCAAAGAAAGGTTTGCCTTAGCCTCCATCAGCTCCATCTGCATATCTGACATTTTCCAGGATGGTAGCTAGAACACAGAATATTTGTATAAGATGAATAGCATATGTGTAATCTATTTAAATCAGATTTGTAGTTACACCTGTAAAACATACATCTTTATTCTCTCTTTTTTAACGGATAGGACATTTTTTTGGACACCAACATAAGAAAAATACAACTAATGAACTGAATCAGTAAAGTCTATCAATTCAAAATAAATTATTGCATTTGATTTGTTACCAAAAGATGAAAGCTACAGGGAACAGAGAAAGGTTCCTGGTACCGAATAGAAACTTATACAATGATCATGTATAGTAAGAAAACAGTCCAGTCTCACACAGTATATTGCCACAGGAAGCAGAAAGCCGGTTGGTTGAACTTGTTTCAAACACAAATATTTTTAATGAAGACTGTAGTCCATCATATTTTGATGACAGTTTCACCAACATCATAAGCAGCTAGCCTATATGCTTATACCAGTGATGGCAAACCTTTTTTTCCTGGAGTGCCGAAAAAGCGTGGGCACTTGCTATTGCACATGAGCGAGTGCCAACACCCATAACTCAATGCCTGGGGAGGGCAAAGGCAGCTTCCCCCACCCTCTGGAGGCCCTCTGGAGGCCAGAAACATCCTGTTTCCCAACTTCTGATCGGTCCAGTAGGCTCATGTTTTGCCCTCCCCAGGCTCCAAAGGCTTCCCTGCAGCCGGGGGAGAGTAAAAACACCCTCTCCCATACTCCCATACTCTCCCAAACTCCTGGAGCCAAAAACCCTCCCAGAGCCTCTGTGTAAGCCAAAAATCAGCTGGCTGGCACACACACATATTTATTTATTATTTATTTATTAATCAAATTTGTATGCCACCCCTCTCCGCAGACTCAGTAATAAAACAATATAAACAAATCTGATATTTAAGTTAATTTTAAAAAGAAACCCCAATTTAAGAGACCAATCATACATACAGACATACCATTCATAATTTTTTTTATAAGCCTAGGGGAAGGGAATATCTCAATTCCCTCATGCCTGGCGGCAGAGGTGGGTTTTAAGGAGCTTACGAAAGGCAAGGAGGGTGGGGGCAACTCTGATCTCTGGGGGGAGTTGGTTCCAGAGGGCCGGGGCTGCCACATGTTGGAGCTGAGCTAGGGCAACAGCTCACGTGGGCTTATACAATAATATCTTTATCCTAAATGAATTCTGCCAAGTTGTATGCAAAACACTTTATAAACTGTATGTAACTTAAGCTACAATGCTTCTAACCAAGTTGAACGAAAGGAAAAATATTTTATATATATATATATATATATATATATATATATATATATATATATATATATATATATATATATGTAGATTGTTCTGAGTTCGGGTTTTGCCCTGTGTAATGTTTTGCATGTCTATGCGACGTTTCGGTGAAATCACATTCACCATCATCAGGCTGGAGTTCCAATCTTTGTGTTTTTGCAAAAACACAAAGATTGGAACTCCAGCCTGATGATGGTGAATGTGATTTCACCGAAACGTCGCATAGACATGCAAAACATTACACAGGGCAAAACCCGAACTCAGAACAATCTACATACATATACCCGTGAAAATTTACGAAAACATATATATATATATATATATATATATATATATATATATATATATATATATATATATATATTGGTTTAGAGAATTAGTGCATTCTAAAACCTGTTGTTACTGGTTTGCACTCCTGCTCGTGCACGACGCTTCTGCACATGCGTCAAAGCATCCTTGGTGCGTGAGTGGAACCTCCCACACTGCCATTACTGGTTCACAGAACTGGGCCAAACCGGGAGCAACCCACCACTGGTTTAGAGACCAAGCTATATTAACTGCTTCCTGACAACTGACCTTACAGTCATGTTGCAAATGACTTGAATCAGACATAAAATTATATATAAACACATTTGTAATAATAGTGACCTTAAATAGGAGCCACCATGGCGCAGTAGTTAGAATGTAGTATTGCAGGTTAAGTCTGCCCACAGAAGTAGGAGTTTGATCCTAACCAGATGAAGGCTGACTCAGCTTTCCATCCTTCCGAGGTTGGTAAAATGAGGACCCAGATTGTTGGGGGCAATAGGCTGACATTTGTAAATTGCTTGGAGAGGGCTGTAAAGCACTACGAAGCAGTATATAAGTTTAAGTGCTATTGCTATTTTTTTTTTAATTCATTTGTCCAATACATAAATACATAGGAAGAAAAATAGACATGTAGTAATATATATAAGGGTAAAGTGAACTTAGAGGAGGGGATATATGAAATAAATAAAATATATATGATAAGTGGGAGAAAGGAAAGACAATTGGACATGGGACGAAAGGCACACCAGTGCACTTATGTACGCCCCTTACTGGCCTCTTAGGAACCTGGAGAGGTCAATCGTGGAGAGTCTAAGGGAGAAGTGTTGGGGGTTAGGGGTTGACACAATTGAGTCCGGCAATGAGTTCCATGCTTCGACAACTCGATTGTTGAAATCATATTTTTTACAGTCAAGTTTGGAGCGGTTCGTATTAAGTTTGAATCTGTTGCGTGCTCTTGTGTTGTTGCGGTTGAAGCTGAAGTAGTAATTGACCGGTAGGACATTGCAGCATATGATCTTGTGGGCAATACTCAAATTGTGTTTTAGGCGCCGTAGTTCTAGGCTTTCTAGGCCCAGGATTGTTAGTCTATTTTCGTAGGATATTCTGTTTCGAGTGGAGGAGTGAAGGGCTCTTCTGGTGAAATCTCTTTGGACATTTTCAAGGGTGTTGATGTCTGAGATTGCCAAATAGGATGCATTCTGCATTCAACTTACACAAGGTAGATTTAGACACCTGATGGAGAATCCAGCACTTTATATCTGCTTTATCAAATTCCAAATGGGGAGATTAACATAACAAGGGCATATGCATGGCTCGATGTAAAAATACATCAATTACCTGTCAAAGTCTCTCTTTTTTTTGCACCTAGGCAACCTCTTAATCAAATTGGGCTCTTGTGTAATTACTATTGATGAATCCATGACTTCTGTTGTGTGTCTTAGAAATATGAAAAAACGTCTACTTAGCAGTGCAAATCTCTTTCTCAAGAACAAGATTGTTTTGCCGGAAGTGTAAACTCTCTTTGAGCTTTGCTTTTATGCATCTTCAGATACAGATGCACCTCCTGAGGGCAACACCTGCATTTTTAGAAATGAGAAACAGCCCATAGGGTAGGCTTGAAAACGAAACTTCTTCTATTATTAACTTCTTACAAGAGCTGGTTGCTGAATAATAATCAGGTTGAAGGTTGCCCAGGGAACTCCGCGGATTATGAGCAACTCTGCAGTCACCCATCAGATTCACTTTCTGCCCATGAATAAGACTTATTAGAACAGAAGCTGAAATTACTCAAAATAGCGATTACACTGGAGCCCTAATCCTTGGCAGGACTGTAGTAGCATCATACCTCGAGCTCTGTCTGTTGGTATAAAACTGGGGAAGGCAACGTCTTTGCAGCTGCGACCACATGTTTACTCCTAATATTTCTTTATATGAATTAACTTGTAGGAACAGGCCCAGAAATGTTCTCATTTTCTTTCTCTCCCCCCCCACCCACTCTTTAAATTTATTTTGCTTTGTTGCTCTTCTGGTACATGAATAATACAATAATCTACCAGAGATTTTACAAACTTATTTCACTGGCTGCTTATGCAGAGAGATAAAGTGTCTGTCTGTCTGTCTGTCTGTCTGTCTGTCTGTCTGTCTGTCTGTCTGTCTGTCTCTCTCTCTCTATCTATCTATCTATCTATCATCTATCTATCTATCTATCTATCTATCTATCTATCTATCTATCTATCTATCTATCTATCTATCTATGAAAAGAGTTATGGCCATGGTTCAAAGTCTCTAAAAGTTTGTCTCCTTCCACTGATGATGCTTAGGGATTGATATTTCTCAAATTGCCAGCTCAAGGTATGCTCTGAGTGTGAATCCCGATAATGCTGCCAAATGTAGCAGCTACACAAACTGTAGTTATTTATACGTGTATACGTAGCAGATCTTTTATTCCTTGGAATGTCCACACTTGTGGATACAACTTGTACAATAACTGTGCAGGTGCATAGCTTTTAACCTGCTGTTCGTTTTGTTTCATTTCTTTGTTGGTTTGTTGTTTGTTTGTTTATGTATTTATTTCCATTCTGTGATTTTGTTTGTTGATGGTTGTGTTTCCTCTTCTGTATGACAGGCCATTTAAGCAGAAGTAGGGAACCATGGCCTTCTTATGACTGGGGGACTACAACTCCCAGAATTCCTGAAGTTCAACAGTCATAAAAGGGTCATAGTTCCCTACTCCTGCAGAGGATTATTAGAAATAGTCTACAGTGGAAATATGTAGAGTAGGGTGTATTTAAGACATGTAGCAAAAGAGGAGGAAGAGGAGGAAGAAGAAGAAGATCAGGAAATACTATTCAGCCAGTGCAGTAAAAGAAACAGGAAGATCAGGGAATACTATTCAGCTTGTGTAGATTGGTGGTCTACCTTTGGCTTACAGTCAGAGATGGAATTCAGCTGGTTCAGACTGGTTCAGATGAACCGGTTGTTAAGATTGTGCACAGTTTGGCGAACCAGAAAATCCCACCACTGGCTGGCTTGGCCCTGCCCACCCTACTCCATCTATCTTGCCTCACCTGCCTTAGCCGGTGACTAGAGTCACACCCACGCTCAGCTACTCTCTGGCTCCTTTGCTCACTCGTCCAGACCACACGGCCTAGCTAATCTCTGCACCTTGCCCGCTCTGCTCACCATGGCTGCCCACAAAGGTAAGGCACACAGCCAAAGGGCCACCTCGGGGGTGGACATGGTGAGGCTCAGCTACCTTTTTGTCCTGGCTCTCACCATTCTTCTGCCCACTCACCTATCATCTCAGGCCAGGGGATGCACCAGTCCTTGGCTCTGGCCTTCCCCGGGGCCTCCACCAGCATGCCACCCACTCGCCCTTCACTTCCAGTTGGAGGATGCACCAATCTCTGGCTCTGACCATTCCCAGGGCTTCCACCAGCATGCTGCCTGCTCACTCTTCACTTCAGGTTGGGCCACCCCCATGACAATGGTACGATCCACAAGGGCTGTAAGGTAAAGATGAAGGTGGGGAAGGAAGATCCGCTTTGGGCTTGTTGCACTCAGCTCAAGCAGGGGGAACATGGCAAGGCTCAGCCACCTTTCAGGCCCAGCTTCAGCTTCTGCGAGGCCTGAGAGAAAATGCCTCCCAAAACAGCCACCCACTTGACCATCTGCCGGCTGGGCTGGCCTGGATGTGGCATGTCCACTTGTCATAGGCTGGATGCAGGACTCAAGGCGGAGTAGAGGTTAAGCAGGCAGCAGCCTAGAGCAGGGCCCGAATGGAGGCCAAGCCTCGCAGTGTGTCCCCCTGCAGGCTTTTCACGCAGGCAAAGAGGCAGCAGCTGCAGGCCAATGTCTAGGGTGGGGCTGTGTGCCTAGTTGCACCAACGAAGGCCAGAAGTAGCTGCTTGCCATTTCCTGCTGCAAAAACCTGGCAGCAAGACTCGGCAAGAGATGAGGCATTGGTATTGTTGCACAAAGATAAATCCAAGGCTCTGGCCATTGCCACTGGTGTTTCAGCCCGCCTATGCCGCCCCACTTTGCCATGAGTGACATCAAGTTGTCCATGCCCACTCAGACACATGAAACCTCCCCCAGCCATCGAAACCTAGAAACATAGAAGATTGATGGCAGGAAAAGACCTCATGGTCCATCTAGTCTGTCCTTATACTATTTCCTGTATTTTATCTTAGGATGGATATATGTTTATCCCAGCCATGTATAAATTCAGTTACTGTGGATTTACCAACCACGTCTGCTGGAACTTTGTTCCAAGCATCTACTACTCTTTAAGTAAAATAATATTTTGTCACGTTGCTTTTGATCTTTCCCCCAACTCACCTCAGATTGTGTCCCCTTGTTCTTGTGTGCACTTTCCTATTAAAAACCCTTTTTTTTGTAGCCTGTCTTTGGACCCGTTCAATTTTATCAATATCTTTTTGTAGGTGAGGTCTCCAGAACTGAACACAGTATTCCAAATGTGATCTCATCAGCGCTCTATACAACGAGATCACAATCTCCCTCTTCCTGCTTGTTATACCTCTAGCTATGCAGCCAAGCATTCTATTTGCTTTCCCTACCGCCTGACCACACTGTTCACCCATTGTGGCAACCAAAACTAGATGCAACAGTCCAAGTGTGGCCTTACCAAGGCATTATAAAATGACATTAACACTGCACTTGACCTTGATTCTATTAATCAAGATCAGGTTAATGCCTGATCGCCCTTCGGAGAGGGGTGGCATACAAATCTAATTAATAATAATAATAATAATAATAATAATAATAATAATAATAATAATAATAATAATAATAATAATAATAATTTTGAGAAATCAATACCCCTAAATCCTTCTCTTCTGACATTTTTGCTAACAGAGCTGCCAATACAATACTCAGTTTGAGGATTCCTTTTCCCCACACACCCCTGGTCTTTAAGCCACACACCCCTGGTCTTTAAGTCACACACCCTGGTCTTTAAGCCACACCCACCTGGTTTTTAAGACCAACTGGTTGTTAAATTGGTTGGATCCCACCACTGCTTATATTTAGAGATCCTTCTTTCTACCATACATGATTCACCTGAAGTCAGGCTGAAGGCCAGTGATATATAGCTACTGAGCCAGAAGCTATCAATATAGAGTAGGGTCAGATCTCCATGAAGCATCTACATAAGGAGAAGGGGGGCAAAGATAGAAAGTGTGTCTTCCTGGGGCAATCTGGAAGCCCAGAAGGAGAGCAGGCTATAGAGGGTTTTACATTCCAGCCAAGTGTGTGAAGCTGCTGGACAAGAAAGAGGCTGCCTTGGGGGGAATCTGATGAGATAATTGCAGTTGGATTATATTCCCCTGCTCTGCAAAGTTCAAACTGACCTTGGGGTTCTCCTGGACAGGAAGTAATACATAATAGCTTTCTTGTTTGGGCTGGGAGTTTAGCTTAGTCAACAACATTTTTCTGGCTCTGATTCCTATTTTAAACAGACCCGGGTTCAGCTCTGACAAGGTCACATTCATAGGACAGCCTGCAAAAACAGAGGGCCCCATGCCCTCCCAGGATACCGTAGTTTGCATCTCTCTCTCTCTCTCTCTCTCTCTCTCTCTCTCTCTCTCTCTCTCTCTCTCTCATATGCATAGATACGCACAGGCAATAACACAGAGGTATTTCTGGCTTTTAGTCTTTAAAAAGAATCTTGGCAATTTGCCTAGCACTTGAAATTCTCTTGTCACATCAGAGGCTCCAGCACTTGACAAACAATCTCACATCTGGATATCTTTTTAGCCTGCAAAAATAACCAAAAACAAACCAGGAGGTATATGAAAACCTTGCATGATATGGGAAAAAAATAGGGAGGAATTTTCATTCTATCTTCTTAATGTAACACAATTTGGTCATTCCATGAAAGGGAAGGAAGAGAGACCCAAAGCAAACAGAATGAGGAATGCTCTTCAGCCCATGCATAGCTAAACTGGGTGAAATGGGTATGGCCACTCAACTTAGGCAGTTTTGAAAGACAAATCTGGAGGGGGTAAGGTGTTTATTAAATGAATTTATTTATCTAATTCGTAAGCCGCCGCAATCACCATCTGCGCATGTGCAGATCATCCATGATGACGTGTCTGGCTCTGAGCGCCCCATTAAAATTTTTAAAAAGCTCAAGTTCTTCAGGGAAAATCCACAAGGCTAATCAGGGATCTAGAAAGGAATCCAATGAAGGTAAAGCAATCTGATAATACATATAGTAACAGCAGCTAGGATTGTATTTGCGCAAAATTGGAAAGCAGATATTATTCTTGGAGATGAGCAGATAATAACGAAAATTTTGGACTGTGCTGAAATGAACAGATTAACACTAAGATAAAGAGGATTCGTTGTATTAGAGGACTTGTGGGGAGTTTTATAGATGGTTGGAAAAGGAATATAAATAAAGAAGTTTGAATATAAGTTAATGGTGTAACCTAGATGTAACCCTTCAATGAGATGAGGGGATAGGAAAGGGGGGGGGGGAGAAAAAAAACTTAAATTTGAAATGTATTAATAAACAAACTCATAAAGATGAATAGATCAAAGGAATATATATGGAATAAAATATGACAAAATGTAAGACTGTGTTAAAGAATTCAAGGTTGCTGGAATACCATCCCATAAAAATGGAGAAAGTACAGCAAAGAAAGAAGGAAGGGAAGAGAGGAGTAAGAAGAAGGAAGAAAGGAAGAGGAGAAAAGAAGAGAAGAGCGAAGAAGAGAAAGAGGAGAGAGGGCAGGAGGGGAAGTAGGTTTAGAACGAGGAGGAGGAAGGGAGGGGAAGAAAAAAGAGAAGGAAAGGCTGTATGGGATGGGAAGGGAGGATGGCTTAAAAAAAGCAACCTTAAGCTAATAAAGCAATAAGACAAATATAGAATATATATATATAAAGTTTTTCTAAAAAGAATGAAATGAGAAATGAGATGATAAATACGTGAAAATGTCTGTATGAAAATAAAAAAAATTTAAAACTTTTTCAACGAAGGTAAATCAAACTGAAGAATTTGTGAAGTTGAGCCTTGGGGTGGGGTGGAGAGAAGACCAAGAGGGGACTCTGGCAACATGTGAACGGATGTCAAACAGAGGAAGCTCTGTTCTTCATCATTGCATGGTGCAGAACATCCCTTCCTGACAGTAAAAGCTGTTCAACAGTGGAAAGAATTAATCAGAGGACCGATAGACTCCCCTTCACTTGGTCTGGAGAAAAGCTTTAATTTGGATCCCGGCACTGAGCAGTGGTTGGGATTCAGAGATCTAAATGGCCTCTTTCAACATGATGATTGTGCGATGTGTTGACCAGCCAGGGAAACCAAGACACAAAATAAACTGGAAAGGAAGAGTCAACATTGGCCGAGGCAAGCTTAGTGCCGCTTCAGATGACATATATACCTGTTAAGCTGGCAACAGCTTGATTGGGTTTTAGCAACTCGCATTCAGAAAGTACAACAGAACAATCCTAGCACTCCAATGCCTGGGCCTTGCCCCAAATACAATAGCTTGCTTTTCAAATTGGGAACCCAGGTAGCAATGGGGCATTCCTTCTTTAAAAGTTACTTGTGGTAATAGTTTTGGGTTGGAAGGATGCGACAAAATGGACAATGCAAAATTGGTATAGGTACATGGTGGACCATATTCAATTTAAAATTATGGATAAAAGGATAAATTCGGATAATGAAACTGAATTGGGACAACTGATGGGACGGTGGGACAAGGTAAGACGATATATGATGAGCAGAATCCGAGGCCAAGCTACAAGAAATAAATTGGAATCACTCTATAATATGTAAATAGATATATTGCTCTTGGGTCAAGTGGATTATATAAGAAACACCCCCGATTTGGTGGTGGGGAATGTGTGTGTGTGTCTGGGTGGTGGACACATTTCACTATGCACTGTTTTATGTTGTGTGTATATTAAACTTGTTAAAAATTAATAAAAATATTTTTTAAAAAAATAAATAAATTAAAGTTACTTGTGGTGTCTTGGCCATTCAGACATGACCCACAACAACACAGCTGATGAACTCTCCTCGGGTGCCCTACATGTTTCAGGGAATGCCAGCAGCCAAGTGGCAGCACCCAAGAGGAGAAGCTGGCAGCTGGACACTTATTTATTCAGCGTGTCTGTCTGGTCCCTGAGGCTGGTTTAGTTCATTAACACAAGCCTGGATTCAGTCTGTAAACTTCTGTGGCAAGCCATTTTTTGGCCCTTTCCCTCCAGTGGACCTGGTGAAGGAGTCATTTGTGTGACCAATATTTGTGGTCCAGCTTATGAGACTAATGAGAATGTGGGTGGGAGAATCTAGAATTGCAAATGAGATTATGTGTCACGTACTCATGAATCCATGGAGTGTCTGCTCCTCCTGGAGTGCCCAAGCACACTGACTTTTGAATTCAGATTCAATATAAGGAAGTGGGGGAAGCTGAAGGCAAGACCTGAAAGGAGATTGGGTTGGAACTGGGATGGCGAACCTATGCGCAGAGCCAAATCGGAGGGCGTGTGAGACTTATTTCAGCTCCAGCAAGCATGCTGATGCTGGCTAACTGATTTTCCACCTTGGGAAAGAGTGTTTCATCCTCCGGGTGCTTCCCAGAAGCAAAAAAAAAAAAGCTTCCCTAAAGCCCCGGAGGCAAAAAAAAAACCCCAATGGGCAAACCGGAAGTTCGGAAAAATACACTTCCAGTTTGCCGTTGTTCTGCTTTTTGAACTCCGGAGGGTTCAAACATGTTTTATGGCTATGTATTTATTATTATTTATTATTATTATTGTTTATTAGATTTGTATGCCGCCCCTCTCCCAAGACTCGGGGTGGCTCACAACAATAAAAACAGTACAAATCCAATATTTAAAAGAATTTAAAACCCCTTCATATAAAAAGCAATCATACATCTCACACAAACCATGCATAAAACAAAAACGGTCCAAGGCAATCAATTTTCCCATGCCTGACGACAGAGGTGGGTTTTAAGGAGTTTGCGAAAGGCAAGGAGGGTGGGGGCAATCCTAATCTCCGGGGGGAGTTGATTCCAGAGGGTCAGGGCCACCACAGAGAAGGCTCTTCCCCTGGGTCCCGCCAGACAACATTGTTTCGTTGATGGGACCCGGAGAAGGCTGACTCTGTGGGACCTAACTGGTCGCTGGGATTCGTGCGGCAGAAGGCGGTCTTGGAGATATCCTGGTCCGATGCCATGAAGGGCTTTATAGGTCATAACCAACACTTTGAATTGTGACTGGAAATTGATCGGCAACCAATGCAGACTGCGGAGTGTTGGTGTAACATGGGCATACCTAGGGAAGCCCATGATTGTTCTCGCAGCTGAATTCTGCATGATCTGTAGTTTCCGAACACTCTTCAAAGGTAGCCCCATGTAGAGAGCGTTACAGTAGTCGAATCTTGAGGTGATGAGGGCATGAGTGTCTGTGAGCAGTGAGTCCCGATCCAGATAGGCCTGCAACTGGTGCACCAGGTGAACCTGGGCAAACATCCCCCTCGCCAAAGCTGAAAGATGGTTATCTAATGTGAGCTGTGGATCGAGGAGGATGCCCAAATTGCATACCCTCTCCGAGGGGGTCAATATCCCCCCCAGGGTTATGGATGGACAGATGGAATTATCCTTGGGAGGCAGAACCCACAGCCACTCCATCTTATCAGGGTTGAGTTTGAGTCTGTTGACACCCATCCAGACCCTAACAGCCTCCAGGCACCGGTACATCAATTCTACTGCTTTGTTGACTGGACATGGGGTGGAGATGTACAACTGGGCATCATCAGCATACTGATGATACCTCACCCCATGCGCCTGGATGATCTCACCCACCAGTTTCATGTAGATATTAAATAGCAGAGGGGAGAGGACCGACCCCTGAGGCACCCCACAAGGGAGAGACCTAGAGGTCGACCTCTGACTTCCCATTAACACTGACTGTGACCGACCAGAAAGGTAGGAGGAGAACCACTGAAGGACAGTGCCTCCCACTCCCAACCACTCCAGCCGGCACAGAAGTATACTATGGTCTATGGTATTGAAAGTTGCTGAGAGGTTAAGAAGCACCAGGACAGAGGATAAACCCTTGTCCCGGGCCCGCCAGAGATCATCCATCAATGCAACCAAAGCAGTTTCTGTGCTATAGCTGGGCCTGAAACCTGACTGTTGAGGGCCTAGATAATCGGCTTCTTCCAAGGACCGCTGGAGCTGGAGAACCAACACCTTCTCAATAACAGTCCCCATAAAGGGAAGGTTGGAGACTGGACAATAGCTATTGACTGGGTCCAGGGAAGGCTTCTTGAGAAGGGGGCATACAAGTGCCTCCTTATAAGGAGCCAGGAAGGACTCCCTCCCCAAAGAAGAGTTGACAATCTCCTGGACCCAGCTCCGTGTCACCTCCCTGCTGGCCCAGACCAGCCAGGAGGGATACGGATCCAGTAAGCAAGTGGCGGAACTCACAGCTCCAATAGCCTTGTCCACTTCATCAGGTGTCACCAGATCAAACTCTTCCCAGACAGATGGACAAGGATGGGCCCCAGTCACCTCAACTGACTCATTGTCAGTCAACTCTGTTATCCAATCGGAGTCAAGGTCCGCCTGGATCCGAGCAATTTTATCAGCAAAAAATGTGTTAAAATCCTTGGCACTGCTCTGCAAGGGCTCCCCAACTCCCCCCTGGTTAAGAAGGGAGTGGGTCAGCCTAAATAGAGCAGCCAGGTAAGATTCCGCTGATACAATCAAGGCAGCATGATACGCACATCTTGCCACCTTGAGCGCCACTTTGTAAGTCTTAATGTGAGCTCTTACAAGTGTTTGGTCGGATTCGAACTTACTCTTCCTCCATCGCTTCTCTAGATGTCTCTTCTGGCATTTCAACTCCCGGAGCTCCTCGGTAAACCAAGGAGCTCTCTGGGGTCTAGTGCCACAGAGAGGTCACAACAGCACAATCTGGTTGAGAGCCTCTGTCACAGCCTTATTCCAGGCCACGGCAAGAGACTCTGCCGAACTGTGGACGAGTGCATCTGGTAAAATCCCAAGCACTCTTTGAAAGCTCTCTGGGTCCATCAGGCATCCGGGGCAGAGCCACCTAGTCGGTTCTAAGCCCCTTAGTCTCAGACCATTGCTCAATTGCTCAGAGAGGAATACCATGTCGGGTGCGTGCCCCCCCTCATGAGTCGGACCCTGTACTACTTGAGTCAGGTCCATGGCTGTCATGGTGGCCATGAACTCTTGTGCTGTCCCTGAGGTTCACCGAGCAATGGTAGGTTAAAGTCCCCCAACACAACAAGTCTGGGGAACCCCACCACCAGCCCGGCTACCTCCTCAAACAGCACAGGCAGAGCTGTTGACACGCAGCTGGGAGATAGGTACGTGAGCAACAAGCCCACCTGAACCCCTAAGTCCAACTTCACCAGGAGAGACTCACAACCTGCAATCTCTGGAGCAACGAATCTACGCAGGCAAAGTCTATCCCTGGCTATGACAGCCACTCCTCCCCCCCTTCCCTGGGGTCAAGGCTGATGCCATACCTGAAACCCGGCTGGGCAAATTTCCAAGAGAGGAACTCCTCCCTCTGGGCCCAGCCAGGTTACAGTCACACATGCCAGGTCGGCCTCCTCCTCCAGGATCAAATCCCAGAGGAGGAGAGCTTTATTTACCGCTGACCTGGCATTGAATAGCAGCAGCCTGAGCCCAGGGCCAGGATTACACTCGTCACCAGTACCCTGGGTTGAGCTCACGGAGCCGGAACAATGGATTGCTATTAGGCAGCGATCTCTCCTTCCCCTGGAACGGCTAGCTCCGTGGCTCCCACCATATCTGCCTCTCCCCAGCAACACCGGGATTTATTTATTATGGCTATGTATTTATCCATTATGGCTATGTATTTATTATGGATGCCATACAGAGAACCCAAACTGATTGCCATTACATTGATACTTGATTAATCCTCCCATTTAAGCCAGCATCCATTTTGCCTGGGAATAGAACCATCACGAAGAAATGCTATCTTCGTTTCTATTAAGCCTCCCAATCTGTCTTTTGGCAGACCTTAAAGAAAAGGCATTGCCTTCTTGCGAGAGAGAAGAAGAAACGCCTTTCCTAAGATGGCACTTGCAGTTTTTAACATACCCAGCAATTTCGGTTGTTATTTTTACAAATGCCCTGCCTGGTTAATCACAATATATTTCTGTCTAACTGCGAATGTTTTAAACTCAATCAATCAACAGGCTGCTGCATTGGACTTGTATTTATTTAGTCGCCATGGCTCTCTTGCTGGTCTGAAAACCTCCCAGGGTAGGAGCTCTGCAGTGGAGAAGATGTTGTTTACATTCAGTCTGTGTTTTGAATTTGCTGCCCCTTTACGGCCCCCACTATAATCTCTGAGGTTATTTCCTATTGCTGTCACATTGGCTATGCATTCCTAAGCGCTGAACAGTAACTTTCCCCGCATAGGCAGATGTTATGGAGCTGCAGCAGACTGTTAAGTGGGCAAGCCTGGAGCCCATTTCTCTGCGCCTGGTGGAAAAACACCACTGCGTTTAAGGCTTTTCTTGAAGAGCTTCTTCACTTAGTGTTCCCAATCACCTGTCCTACGTTCACCATTTTTCTCTTGTTGCCCTGATAATGCTTATTTAAAAAGCAAACAAATGAACCTTTGAGTATTGAAAGAGAGAGAAAAGGAGAGAGAGAGACAGAGAGAAACAGAAGTACAGTGGTACTTCTACTTACGAACTTAATTCGTTCCGTGACCAGGTTCTTAAGGAGAAAAGCTTTTCCAGCCCTGTTTCCTCCCAGGAGATTCCTAGAGAGGCCCCACGGAGGCTTCTCCCTGCCTTTTCCAGCCCTGTTTCCTCCCAGGAGATTCCTAGAGAGGCCCCGCGGAGGCTTCTCCCTGCCTTTTCCAGCCCTGTTTCCTCCCAGGAGATTCCTAGAGAGGCCCCGCGGAGGCTTCTCCCCGCCTTTTCCAGCCCTGTTTCCTCCCAGGAGATTCCTAGAGAGGCCCCGCGGAGGCTTCTCCCCGCCTTTTCCAGCCCTGTTTCCTCCCAGGAGATTCCTAGAGAGGCCCCACAGAGGCTTCTCCCTGCCTTTTCCGGTTACAGTTTGGGAGGCTCGGGTTTATAAATGAAAAATGGTTCTTGAGAAGAGGCAAAAAAATCCTGAACACCCAGTTCTTATCTAGAAAAGTTCATAAGTAGAGACATTTGTAGGTACCACTGTATACAAATAACAATTAAGCTATCTTTCTCGTAATAGTTTCTCTCTTTTTGCCACAGTCCGTTTATAATAGATTTATGGAAATGAAGGGAGCATATTAAGCAGCTTGATACAGTATACAGTATCTGGGCCTCCAACAGAACACTCACACAGTCTGTTTCTTTGTTTATTTCTTCTTTGTTTATTTCATTTGATTTCTGCGACCACCCGTCTCACAGCAGCACCCTGGGCAGCTAAAACAACACAAAACACTCACCACAAACTATTACGGTAAAACGAAAGCTTACGAAAGAAAAGCATTAAACGGCTGAATGGGGGATAAACCAATCACAGGAAGTTAAAACCACCTCACGGGCTCAACAAACTTCCTATCTCCCAAATTCAAGAAGATAGACAAATCTTAAGGGCTTTCGGGAAGGCCAGCAGGATTTGGCCCAACCTAATTTTGGGGGCTGTGATGTTCCAAAAATCAGAAGCCATGGTTAAAAACAAAACAAAACCCGGAGGGTAGGGCAGCTTCTCAAATAACCAAGCTGCATGTCATGTAAGGTTGAGGAGCAGCACCTTGGAACTGCTTTGTAGAGCAGAGGTGTAAGATGCATGTGCCAAGCTCCTGCCAATAACTACTTATGCTCCTATGTTCTGCACCAACTGTAGTGTCTGCATTTCCTTCAAGGGCAGTCCCACATAGAGGACACTGCAGTAATCCACCCAGATAACCAAAACCTGAGTGACCAGGACAGACGGTTCACTCGTGGGAATTCATAACCTCAGATTCAGTTGTAATCTTTCCACATGTACATTAAGCATGTGAAGAGAAGGAGAAAACGCCTTGCATGTCAAACTCTTGGTTTGCTAGTACAGTAATACCTCAACTTACAAACGTCTCGTCAAACAAACTTTTTGAGATACAAACCCAGGGTTTAAGATTTTTTTGCCTCTTCTTACAAACTATTTTCACCTTACAAACCCACCGCCGCCACTGGGATGCCCCACCTTTGGACTTCCGTTGCCAGCGGAGCATCCGTTTTTGCGCTGCTGGGATTCCCCTGAGGCTCCCCTCCATGGGAAACCCCACTTCCGGACTTCCGTGTTTTTGTGATGCTGCAGGGGAATCCCAGCAGCACAAAAACGGGCACTTCGCTGGCAATGGAAGTCTGGTGGTGGAGTTTCCCAACGAGGGGAGCCTCAGTGAAATCGCAGCATCGCAAAACCACAGAGGTCCAGAGCTGGGGTTTCGAGGACTTCGGTGTTTTTGCGATGCTGCGATTTCTCTGATGCTCCCTTCGCTGGGAAACTTCCATTGCCAGCAAAGTGCTCATTTTTGTGATGCTGGGATTCCCCTGCTGGGATTTCCCTGCAGCATTGCAAAAACACAGAAGTCCGGAGGTGGGGTTTCCCATGGAGGGGAGCCTCAGGGGAATCCCAGCAGCGCAAAAACAGGCACTTCGGCTGGCAAAAGGGGTGAATTTTGGGCTTGCACGCATTAATCGCTTTTCCATTGATTCCTATGGGAAACATTGTTTCGTCTTACAAACTTTTCACCTTAAGAACCTTGTCCTGGAACCAATTAAGTTTGTAAGACAAGGTATCACTGTATATTCACCAGCCGTGATCAAGCAAAGCCAAGCCAAGCATTTGCGCATCTGGTTATCAGACCCCAGTCTCCTTTTCTCATCCTTTCACTGCATGCATCTGTAGTTTTAATGCGTGGTGATAAACAAAATATTAAAGGGTTCTGTGATTTTTTTGGGGGGAAGCAACTTTTCCACTGAAAACCCTGTTGCAACCACATGTGGTACTTTGTTGTTTTCATCAGCCACACCTGAAAACAGATTGTCCTTCTTTGCATTAGGCCCTGATTGGCTCATTTTGTTATTTCCAATGTACTAAAGACTCCCAAGTCTGAGTCTTGAAAGTACTTCCCTTGTCTCGGTCTTTATGATATCTTCCAGCCTTTCCTTCCTTCCTTCATGACTGTCCAGATCAGGAATTTGTTCACACATTTGGACTGAGAAAATTCTCTTCTAACGTTAAATCTTTACATTAAATACTCATCTAATATGTACAGTTTGGATTATAGGGATGAACTCAGATAGCTTTCAGTTTTTTATATGGCATGTGCTTGGTTGACAATAACTTTTGCAAAGAATAGAATAGAATTTTATTGGCCAAGTGTGATTGGACACACAAGGAATTTGCCTTGGTGCATATGCTCTCAGTGTACATAAAAGAAAAAGATACATTTGTCAAGAATCATGTGATACAACACTTAATGATTGTCATAGAGGTCAAATAAGCAATATTAATAAAAAATCTTAGGATACAAGCAACAAGTTACAGTCATACAGTCCTAAGTGGGAGGAAAAGGATGATAGGAATGATGAGAAAAAACTAGTAGAAATAGAAGTGCAGACTTAGTAAAAAGTTGACAATGTCCGAGTCTATGGAGAGGGGCGCCATACAAATCTAATAAATAATAATAATAATAATAATAATAATAATAATAATAATAATAATTTGTTTAATAGAGTGATGGCATTCGGGGGAAAAACTGTTCTTGTGTCTAGTTGTCTTGGGGAAAATGAGTAAAATCACTATTCTGAATTTCTGTAAGACATAGGAATTTTCAAGACTTTTCCATGCAGCCATTCCCCTAATGTTGAATGAGACACTGATGATGTCTCTGTCATATCCAGGGTCAACCAGGAACTAGAGAATTGGGCTACTAGATCTCCATCACTGGAGGTTTTTAAGAAGAAACTGGACACTCACTTGTCTGATATTTCATAGCTTCTCCTGCTTAAGTTTGGGCTAGACTACAAGACCTCTAAGGTCCCTTCCAGCTTCTCTTTTCTTCTCTTATATTCTATTCTATTGTCTAGACTAAGAAAATAAAAATAAAAAATCTGGATGAATACTTTAAGGTTGCTGCCAAGGAAACTACTTGGAAGTGCCCCTACTATCACTTACCCTCAAGATAGATTCTACTTTCTTTAGATTAATTAATGGGCTTTAATGGCAACTTGGAATGCATAATATATTCCTCTCCTGTTGACATTGCAGACTGGAAGGGATGTACTTACGCTACTCATACACAACAATAAATGCAAATACAAATTCTACCAAACACAGCAAAACCCGTTTTTCTGGATGCTTGCATATCAGAGAAAAATAAAATTCTTTGGGTTTTGAGTTCAGTTTGCCAAAATACCTCTGGCTGGAAACACTCAAAATTTATCGTTTATATAATTGAGAACAATAATTTACTTACTTGACATATTAGGAAAAACAATCTTACTGTGCATTGTTTAAGGCAATATATTTGCCTTGCTTCCTTTTGATTACCTCATATCTTAAGTGGAAGGCTTTTAAGCTACTCAGCCAGGAACACTGAGGTTTCTAGATTAGAAGATCAACAACAACGGACATATATGATTTAAATACAGTTCGCCCCGTGCTACCAAAATTGCATTCCTTGAGAATGAACTGCAGAAGGTTCTTAGACATATTCTAAAGAGGCACAGCTATGCTATGGACAAATGTTACTCTTTGTTCCTTCTTTCTGAAATAACTTGAAAGGTATAGATTAGTGGTAAGAGCCAGAGAAGTCTCAGTAAAAGTTTCCCCAGTGCAGGGGTAGGCAAAGATGGCACTTCTATGACATGTGGACTTCAATTCCCAGAATTCCCAAGCTAGCATGATTAACTCAGGAAATCTGGGAGCTGAAGTCCATACGTCATAGAAGAACCAACTTTGCCTACCCCTGCCCAGTGCATTGGAAACTGTCTTCTCCATGTCCCTACAACAAACACTCCCCCAGGATAAATATGATCAAATGCCATCTCATTATCTCTTTCTGTTTTGCTTTGTTTTTTTCTGTGCAGGCCAGCACATTTACAAAATACAGGTAGCCCTTGATTTATGACCATTCGTTTAGTGAGTGTTTGAAGTGGCAACAGCACTGACAAAAGTGACTTGTGACTGCTTTTTTTTAACATGTAATGACCATTGCAACATCCCCATGGTCTTGTGAACAAATTTCAGAGGCTGGACAACTGGCATGGATTTATGACACTTGCGGTGTCCCTGAGGGGTCATGTAATTATCTTTTGCAATCTTCTGACAAGCAAGGTCAATGTGGGAAGTCCAATTCACAACCACTGTGCTACCAAAAACTGCAGTGACTCACTTCACAACTGTGGCAAGAAAGTTTGTAATATAGGGCAAAGTTAAATTAACAATGGTCTTGCTTAGCACATATATTTTGGGCTCAGATGCATCTTACATCACAGATATAAATGCATTAGTTCTATCTCAATCTTTTTTTCAAGGTAGCTATCTATCTATCTATCTATCTATCTATCTATCTATCTATCTATCTATCTATCTATCTATCCATCTATCAGACTTCTATGCCACCGACTCAGGACGGTATACAACATAACTAATACAGTACAAGTGGCCTCTACTTCAAATCCAAAAGCACAATTTTACATTTTAGAAATATGGCATTTTGGCACCTTATGGCATGATAACTTGCCCTGAATTTCTTTTCAAATAATAATAATAATAATAATAATTATTATTATTATTATTATTATTTGTTTGTTTGTTTGTTTGTTTGTTTATTTATTAGATTTGTATGCCGCCCCTCTCCGCGGACTCGGGGCGGCTCACAGCAAAATATAACAAATCGTAACAAATCCAAATAAATTTAAAATATTTTAAAAAGTTTTAAAAGAACCCCATTTACTAACAAGCACACACACAAACATACCATGCATAAATTGTACATGCCCGGGGGAGGTGTTTCAGTTCCCCCATGCCTGACGGCAAAGGTGGGTTTTAAGGTGTTTACGGAAGGCAGGGAGAGTAGGGGCAGTTCTAATCTCTGGGGGGAGTTGGTTCCAGAGAGGAGGAGGAGTAGTAGTAGTAGTAGTAGTAGTAGTAGTAGTAGTAGTAATAATAATAATAATAATAATAATAATAATAATAATACCAGAAAAACTTTGAAGAGCAAACTGAATGGTGGCAACACTATCAAGGCTATAAATGCTTGAGACATACCTTTCATTAGATACATAGCTGGCATATTGAACTGGACTCAAGCAGAGCTGGACAACTTGGACAGGAAAACCAGAAAATTAATGGCAATCCATCTTGCACTACACCCCCGAAGTGATGTTGACAGGCTGTATTTACCAAGGAAAATAGGTGGCAGAGGACTTTTGCAAGTGAAGCAGATAGTGGAAGAAGAGAAGCATGCATTAGCTGACTATGTGAAGGAGAGCAAAGAGTCAGCGTTGATGGAGGTCAACAACAGGAAGCTTCTCACGGTGAAGCAAACTAAGGACCAGTACAGAAAAATTGTAACTCCATGTCGTATGGACAGTTGGCGGAACAAAGCATTGCATGGCCAGTTCTTGGAGAAGATTGAAGGCAAAGTGGATAAAGAAAAGACCTGGTCATGGCTTACAAGTGGAACACTCAAAAAGGAGATAGAAGCACTAATACTGGCGGCACAAGAACAGGCCATTAGAACAAATGCTGTCAAAGTCAGAATTGAAAAATCAACAGACGATCCAAAGTGCAGACTCTGTAAAGAAACAGATGAAACAATCGATCACATACTCAGCTGCTGCAAAAAGATCGCACAGACTGGCTACAAGCATAGACATGATGCTGTGGTACAGATGATCCACTGGAACTTGTGCCAGTACTACCATTTACCAGTGGCAAAGAACTGGTGGAATCATAAGCCCAAAAAAGTGGTCAAAAATGAGCAAGCAAAACTACTGTGGGACTTCAGACTTCAGACTGACCGAATTCTGAAGCAAAACACACCAGACATCCTGATTGTGGAGAAAAAGAAAGCATGGATCATCAACATCGCAATCCCAGGGGACAGCAGAATTGAGGAGAAGCAGCTAGAGAAATTAGTGAAATACGAAGATCTAAAAATCGAGCTGCAACGACTCTGGCATAAGCCAGTGAAAGTGATCCCAGTGGTACTTGGCACGCTGGGTGCAGTGCCAAAGAATCTCAGCAGACATTTGAAAACCATCGGAATTGACAAAATCTCCATCTGTCAATTGCAAAAGGCCGCTTTACTGAGATCGGCAAACATAATTCGCCGCTACATCATGCAGTCCTAGGTGCTTGGGAAGCGCCCGACTGGTGATGAAATACGAAATCCAGCATAGTGATCTCGTTTGCTGTGTTGTATTAACATCATCATCATCATCATCATCATCATCATCATCATCATAATTTACTAGATTTGTATGCCGCCCCTCTCCGCAGACTCGGGGTGGCTCAAAATTGAAATAACCTTCAAATTTCAAACGTGCAGAGGTCTAGCTGCTAACAAGAGAAATGTTTGTAAATGCCGTTCCTTGAATGAAATTCGGCTGTCTGATGTGAGTCCTCTGATGCTTGTTCAACACATTCATTTAATAGGACTATAAGTATTACCTTATCGTATGTTGTAAACACGTTTATTTGCTTTATGTAGTAAACTGCAAATACCAAAAAAAGAGCAGCCTTTCAATATTTTAAGCGAATAAATTAAAACGAGGCCCCAAAGAATCAAGATCATAAAATGTAGGAATCCAAATAAGGAACATGCCAAAAAACCAACAACCCAGTACAATGTTCTTTGCGACTTAAGGTTTCTTCTGCAGTAAATCTACCAGAATAAAAGTTCAGCAGTGATTAATTTACACTGTTGCGGCATTTTCTTGCAGAAACTAGCCCCCTCCCCTCCTCGCTTCCCTGTGCACTTCTTGAACTTGCAGACTTCCCTTCCTGATTTACAGGCATGTGGGACAACCAGGCTTATCACAAAAAGCTCACAGCTGCACAGGACAGCTGCACAGGGCCATGCAAATATCTCAGGCTATTCAACCAGAAGGGAAACCATATGAAATATAATGTCATCTCGGTTACTTCCTGGAGAGGCGGGGGGGGGGGGATGGTTGGGGAATCTATGAAAAACTGCATGTATGGAAGAGTAGAACCGGGTGCAGAAAGAGAGCTAAAGGCACTCTGCAGCCCGTGACTCTGACCTTTCCATTATAATAAGCACCGAATAAATTGTTCTTTAAATTTCCTCACTTCCAGTTGGAGAAATTTTGATTCATGTGCTTGACTCCTTGTGTTTGGGTTTGGAATCTCTTTCCGTTTTGCATCGGTGGAGTGGAAGGAAGAAGCCAGTGATAGGCTACCAAAATTTTTACTACCACACCGTGGGGGTGGCTTATTATTATTATTATTATTATTATTATTATTATTATTATTATTAATTAGATTTGTATGCCGCCCCTCTCCGCAGACTCGGGGCGGCTCACAGCAGTGATAAAAACAATATATAATGACAAATCTAATAATTAGAATCTAAAATAACAATTGTACATTTAAAAATCTAAAAGCAAGGAACCCCAATATAAAAAACATACATACGGTCATATCATGCACAAAAACTACATAGGCAGGGGGAGATGTCTCAGTTCCCCCAAGCTTGACAACAGAGGTGGGTTTTAAGGAGTTTACGAAAGGCAAGGAGGGTAGGGGCAGTTCTAATCTCTGGAGGGAGCTGATTCCAGAGAGTTGGAGCCGCCACAGAGAAGGCTCTTCCGCTGGGTCCCGCCAGACGACATTGTTTAGTCGACGGGACCTGGAAAAGACCAACTCTGTGGGACCTAACCGGTCACTGGGATTCGTGCGGCAGAAGGCGGTCTCGCAGATATGCATTTTGTTTCAACATCTTTCAGTGCAAATTGGGTGCTCTGGGGTGGAGCTCCAAATTTTGCTACTGGAACTGCGTTCCTGACCGTTCCCGTAGATGCCCATCACTGGAAGAAGCATTTTTTACCAAAAACCTACGCGAATTGTGGACACAACTGCCTTAGTTCTTCAACTCACCTGTCCTTTCATAACCACTTTTACTAGGTTGGTGAAATTTGGGTTGCAAAATCCAGCCGTTTACTGCACCAGTCAAAAAGAAGGCTGTGAAAATATTTACTGGCCCTTCACATCCTGGACATTATAGAGCACTGCACACCAAGACAACTAGACACAAGAACAATTTTTCCCCAATACCATAACTCTGCTAAACAAATAATTCCTTCACCACTGTCAAGCTATTCATGAAGGCTGCATTATTATGATATTTCCTGACAGAACAATTAATCAGTAGAAGAATAGCTGAATTTCTGACTTAATTGGGGCTCATAACGTGAAGCCCGGTATAACACCAACCAACCTCCCAGGGTTGTTGTTGGGGGAGAATAGGAGGAGGAAGGAGTATTACATATGTTTGCTGCCTTGAATTATTTACAAAAATAATGTGGGATATAAATAAATAAAAATAATTTCAAAGCATTACAATTCCTGCCTGTGTGGCTGAAATATAAACCATACAAAGTATAAAGACATCTGCTCTTAAAATTTAATAGTGGTTCTCATCTATAAGAGTTCTTCATTATGAAGACATGCAGTAATAAACAGAGTATCATTACACAGTGTAAATACATTAAATGTATAAATTGCAGGGACCTGTATTTGTGTATAGAGGTGTGCAGATCCACACAAAAACATGCTGTGATTCCCAAGGTGATGTAACTGATTAATGTCAAATGAGCTATACACGTGTAGATTATTTTCTTCATCACAAGCTTAATGAAGTGCTCAAATGAGATAGTGAGACCATCTACTTAGATTGTACACTCTCAGAAAAACAGGCAGGTTGTCCTCAGAGCCCATGTTTGTGGTTTCCTATTTGTGTAATAGATTTTGAAGCCACTACTTTGATCACAATTTGCCGTTTTCAAGGCCCAGCAGCAATCACATTTAGGAGATGCATAGGGATGCATACAACGACAGTAAAATGTATCTTTTGAAAGCAGAGGACCAATTGCAGATTGACCATACCTACCATCCACAACTGTGAGAAGAACTACATAAGTATTTATTTATAGGTCAAAAAGTAGATTTTGCACCCCTTATTGGGCAAAGTACCTATTGCCAGCAAATACAAGCATTCTCTGAATAGGTAACATGCTGGGTCTATATATCACTTCAGGATGTCTTCAAGAGCTGTGTGTTGCCATGCCATTATTTGTTTCAGCAGCAGAGCAGATTAAACTTTAGCTCTGCTGCAGTAGATCCAATTTTTTATTACTGTATTCTTATTAAAGTACCTGTTTTGCAGTGCTGAAGCTCTACAAAACATGTGGTCCACCTTTTGCCCCATTGCTGGGAACGCTTGCCCCCAAGCTCACCTACAAGACCTCACCTACAAAAAGATATTGATAAAATTGAACGGGCTACAAGAATGGTGGAAGGTCTTAAGCATAAAACCTATCAGGAAAGACTTAATGAACTCAATCAGTATAGTCTGGAGGACAGAAGGGAAAGGGGGGACATGGTCGAAACATTTAAATATGTTAGAGGGTTAAGTAAGGTTCAGGAGGGAAGTGTTTTTAATAGGAAAGTGAACACAAGAACAAAGGGCCACAATCTGAGGTTAGTTGGGGGAAAGATCAGAAGCAACGTGAGAAAATATAATTTTACTGAAAGAGTAGTAGATCCTTGGAACAAACTTCCAGCAGACGTGGTTGGTAAATACACAGTAACTGAATGGAAACCTGCCTGGGATAAACGTATATCCATCCTAAGATAAAATACAGGAAATAGTATAAGGGCAGACTAGATGGACCATGAGGTGTCTTTTTCTGCCATCAATCTTCTATATTTCTATGTTTCTATGAGCTTCCATTCACATTACCTTCTGTTCATTGATATTTTTTTTTAAGAGGAAAGAAGGTTTAATGGTTGCAGAGATTCTCTTTGCAGAAACTTCCAGATTGGTTTCTGTTTTTTCATACTGTCATACAAATGCATACCCCTCTACTAATTCCATTTTTAAACACAGCTGGGATTGATCTGGGATGTTTGATTCTTGGTAGATTATTACCAATAGCTCCACATGTCCAGTAGCCCAAAGGAAGTGAATGTGGATGACTTCCACATCCATCTATCTCTTTCTTTTTGGATGAGTGCTTTTTTTCTTCTTTGCCTTTCTTCCATTTGTGTGTGATTAGCAATAAAGGAGTAACAGAGTTGCAAGGTACCTAGAGGTCTTCCAGTCCAACCCCCCATTCAAGCAGAAGGCCCTATACCACCCTGTTTCCCCGAAAATAAGACAGCATCTTACATTAATTTTTGTTCCCAAAGATGTGCTACATCTTATTTTCAGGGGATGTCTTATTTTTTTTTTCAATGAAGAAGAATAGACACAAAAAATGAACATTTATTATATACTGTACAGTAGTTGGTCATCACAAACCAGCACAACCAGACAAAACTGTGAATCCTATCAAGAATTTCTTACTACTACCTGTTGTGGTTAGCTCTGGCCCAGCTCCTGCCCAAGGACTGTGGATGTGGGGGAGACATCCACATGCTGCCCCCGGTGGAATCTACAGATGAAGGCTCCTCTGCCCCCGGTGGAATCTACAGATGAAGGCTCCTCTGACCAAGAAGACATAAGTGACAGGGAGGAGGAGAGTGTGGCAGACAGCTCAGAAGGAGATCAATTATCTAGCTCCTCTTGGATTCAGAACAAGAGTTAATGATACAGCCACGCACGCGGAGAGCGATGCATAGGCAACAACAACTAAGAGATTATTATCAAAGAAAATGAGGCCACCTGTGGTTGGGTGGGGCTGTGGTAATTAGTGAGGCTGCTATAAAGAGCAGCCTGTGGGTTTGGCCATGTGGAGGATTATCTGATCGTTGTGTTTAGTGACTGCTTTACTGACTTTGACTTTTTGTGTGTGCTGATTTTTCCCCGCTTTGAAACTAAACCAGAGCAAAGTGTGTTTCACTTTGTGAAAGAATGACTGTGAATTGCCTCACAGCTGCAAGCTAAGTATCACAGAACTGATTCTGGAAGTTAAAATCCATACATCCTCAAGTTGCTAAAATCAATAAATTCTGGTCTGGACAAAGGTCTTTTTGAAAACAAATTGCAGTGGTACCTCTACTTACAAACTTAATTTGTTCTGTGACCCGGTTTTAAGTAGAAAAGTTTGTAAGAAGAAGCCATTTTTCCCATAGGAATCAATGTAAAAGCAAATAATGTGTGTGATTGGGGAAACCACAGGGAGGGTGGAGGCCCTGTTTCCTCCCAAGAGATTCCTAGAGAGGCCCCAAGGAGGCTTCTCCCCGCCTTTTCCGGCCCTATTTCCTTCCAGGGGATTCCTAGAGAGGCCCCACCGAGGCTTCTCCCCGCCTTTTCCATCACTGCTTCCTCCTAGGTGATTCCTAGAGAGGCCCCACAGTTCAGAGGCTCAGTTTGTAAGTGGAAAATGGTTCTTGAGAAGAGGCAAAAAAAATCTTGAATACCCGGTTCTTATGTAGCAAAGTTCGCAAGTAGGGGCTTTCTTAGGTAGAGGTACCACTGTACAGACATTTTTCCCCAAACTGCCTTGAGTTTTCCCTGTTTATTATTATTTTTTTCATTGGCATGTCTGGTTTTGCTCCTTTTATGGTCCTTTTTCATACTTGACTGGTGTTTCTTTTAAAAAGAAACGGGGAATTCACAATAATACTACCTTATCCTTTGATCCTAGCAAGCCTTCAACGATGATCTTGGTGATTCACTTGTTTTCCATCACTCAAGGCAGAAGAACACCAGAAATACTTTTCGTTTCAAAAGGGAAAGGGAGGAAGAATGGAGCCTGTACACCAGCAGAAGGCAGCTGGCACAAGTACAAGAACTGAGTCAAGGAGTTTATGAATAGGGAACAACTATTTTAGAAAGTTGTTCTATTCTTGTTGAATTTGTCTCAGAAGTAACCGGATAAGCCTGTTTTCAGAATATGGGTGATACTCACTGAGATTCACCCCACCAGGCTAAAATAAGTTGGGAGTGGTGAAGTTGTAATTGTCGCTGCATTACAATTCCCAACATTCCTCACCAGTAACCAGGCGGGCTGGAAGCTCTAGGTCAACCACTTCAGAAGATTCTGTGTTCCAATTAGATGGGCAAAAAACAAGCTTTGCATATGGCTTGGGGTTAATAGGTTACATGAACTTGCTCTTTTTTCATAACCTTCCACTTATTACCCCTTGAATCTGGCAGGACTTTACGGACTAACAAATACGTAAATAATTGCTTTTTATTTTAATACAGTTACCCATCTAGAAACATCTAACAATTATTATTATTGTTGTTGTTGTTGTTGTTATTGTTATTATTATTATTTATTAGATTTGTATGCCGCCCCTCTCCGTAGACTCGGGGCGGCTCACAACAATAACAAAGACAATGTAAGAACAAATCTAATAATTTAAAAAACACTAAAAACCCCATTATTAAAAGCAAACATACACACAAACATACCATGTATAAACTGTATAGGCCCGGGGGAGATGTCTCAGTTCCCCCATGCCTGACAGCAGAGATGGGTCTTAAGAACTTTACGAAAGGCAAGGAGGGTGGGGGCAGTTCTGATCTCCGGGGGGAGCTGGTTCCAGAGGGTCGGGGCCACCACAGAGAAGGCTCTTCTCCTGGGTCCCGCCAAACAACATTGTTTAGTCAACGGGACCCGGAGAAGGCCAACTCTGTGGGACCTAACCGATCGCTGGGATTGTTCTCCCGATTACCTATGCTAGATAAAATCTGATAGCACAAAAAGTGTTAAGAGGCCACTAAACACATTTTGAAGTGGTGCTTTTAAACCCACCACAAACATACCCAAAATACACACACACACACACACACACACACACACTGCTTTAAAAAATCTGAAACCCAGACCTCTACTCAAAACATTAAGCAATGGTTACTGAACCTTGTAACAGTGTTCCCTCTAATTTTTGGGGGGGGTGGGCGGAAAAGTATAGTGTCTGAGCGGCAGTTCCTTTGGGACTGGGCGGCACTCTTTCCCTCTCACTCTTTCCCTCTCGACTTCTGGGCAGGTTTGAAAAACTCTGAGTTGATGATTTTTAAGTGAGTGATTGCTCACTGCTCAGCTTAGAGGGAACTATGCCTTGTAATCAATAATGAATATTCTTACTTTATAAAAGATATTGGTTTTTTTTAAAAAAAATGGGTTGTTACAGTAGCAGAATGCAGTAAGATGGGAAATATGCCATATTTTAATTAAGCTATCAACCCTTCCAAATTTATCAGTAGCTTATCTTCTTCTCCAGTATCATCCTTTCATGTCTTTTCCAATATTTTTTATTTCTTTCGTTTCTCTTTATACACATCAATACACTCAATTAAAAGAATATATAGGAACATATGGTTGAAAATGAAATCCAAGTCATATAACAGAATCCATATTTTACCATCAGAGTATACAACGAGAGATTTCATTACTTAAATATAATACATCCCATTCTTTTTGATTCTGTAAGTTCTATTTAAAAGTATACAATTAACAGTTCAAACGATCCTTTGTAAAAGTGTATTGCATAAAGGTCTAAAAGATTTTATGTCTTCAGTAATAAGCAATTAATTTCCAGCGGTGAAATGCCAATACCCCATTTCTATCACCAGCAAAAGGGTAAGAGTAATAGATGCAACTTGGCTTGGTCAAAAGGTGTGACAAATATATATATAATATATAATGGTGGCTTGTAACAGATAGTTTGATCATATAAAAATGTTGCCATTTTCCCAGATACATCAGGAGGAGGAAACCAGACATTTATCAAAGTAGAAGCCCCTCTAGTCTACAAAAGTCAGTATAAACAGAAAACTGATTAGGAATGTAAAGAATTTGTGCTATGTTGTGTGTTAAAACTAAATTCTCAACTAAATTCTCAAGCCAGAAAGTTAGTTTCTCCAATTCTACTGGACAAGATGCATTGTGAATCTTGCCATTTAGCCAATTAGATGAGAATTTCTCTTTTACTGGTTTGATATCTTATTTACACGCCACGCATTGTTGTGATTCAGTCTGAGGCTCCTCAGGGAACGGCTGGAACTCTGCCGGCTCCATGCTCAAAGGGGGAGGACGAGGAACAGGAGGAGGAGGAGGACCAGGCAGACGGGGAAGAGGAATGTCAGGACGAGGAGGAGGGAGAACAGCCTGAGACCCCCGGGGGGGAGCTCTCCCCAGTGAGTAGCCTGGAGTCATTAGATGAGAATGCACAAGCCATCATAGATATGAGGCAGAGAAGGGCAGCACAACGAAGCGGACAATTAGCCAGGTATTTCCATCCCTAATAGGCAACAGCTGGGTTTGGGTGTGGTTCTCCTCAGAAAGGTTGAAAAGGCAGGCCCGCCCTTCCTGTATTGTGGAGAGTTATCTTTTGGGAGTTCTGTGACCTTGCTTCGATCCTTGGCATCTCTGATTCTGGCTTGTGGCCTCGAAGGCTGAAAACTTGGGAGAGGCGTGGGTTTTATTATCTACAGTGGTGTGTGTGCCAGCAAGAAGCCTGTTGTATTGTCTGGCCGTCGTGACTTTTCTGTGAAGCTTCATAGCATTCCAGTTTGTAAGAACAGTTTTTGTTATCTGTGTTTGTTTTCAAACATATAAAATGACTTTGCTTTTTACCAGCGTGTCTGGCTACTCTTTTTAGTTGGTGTTGACGTCTGGGGGAACCCAGACAGAACACGCGTACATCCATAATTTTATGGATTATGTTTCTACAAAACAGTGAATCTAAACCAAACATAGAGGCTAAGTACTCTGAGTGTAGCTGACCTATTTTGGTCTAGTATGTGCAAAGTATTTGGCGGGACCCAGGAGAAGAGCCTTCTCTGTGGCGGCCCCGACCCTCTGGAACCAGCTCCCCCCGGAGATTAGAACTGCCCCCACCCTCCTTGCCTTTCGTAAAGTTATTAAGACCCATCTCTGCCATCAGGCATGTGGGAACTGCGACATCTCCCCCGGGCCTATACAGTGTATACATGGAATGTTTGTGTGTTTGTTTGCTTTTAATAATGGGGTTTTTAGTGTTTTTAAATTATTCGATTTGTTCTTACATTGTTCTTGTTATTGTTGTGAGCCGCCCTGAGTCTACAGAGAGGGGCGGCATACAAATCTAATAAATAAATAATAAATAAAATAAATAAAGTATCGTATGTAGATTTTGTGTGTGTGTGTGTGTGTGTGTGTTTCCTTAGATTTTCACGGGTATATGTATGTGTTGTGAGTTCGGGTTTTTTCCCATGTAATATTTGAGGACTCAAAGCATCTTCAGCCTGAAGATGGCGAATGTGATTTCACCAAAACATCGCAAAGACACTCAAAATATTACACGGGGGGAAACCCGAACTCACAACAATCTACATATATATATGGCGAACATGTATAGGATAGTAGTAGTTTGTATAAACATAAGTTTAAAAAGTAACTATAAAAGAGGACAATAGGACAGTATGGTAGGCACAGTGGTGTGCTTATACACGCCCCTTACAGACCTCTCAGGAATGGGGTGAGGTCAACAGTAGACAGGTTAACGTTTTTGGGGTTTGGGGAAGAAACCACAGAGTCAGGTAGTGCATTCCAGGCATTGATCACTCTGTTGCTGAAGTCGTATTTCCTGCAGTCGAGTTTAGAGTGGTTTACATTTAGTTTGAATCTATTACGTGCTTGTATATTGTTGTGGTTGAAGCTGAAGTATTCGTTGACAGGAAGGACGTTGTAGCAGATGAGCTATGCTTAGGTCCAGCATGGATGCTCTGGACGCTCTGTATTGATTGGGATATATTCTTCTTGGAGGGTTGGAGAGAGGAGGAGGGGGGAAGGAAGGGGATAGAAGGGAGAGGGAGGGAGGGAGAGATAGAGAGGGAGAGAGAGGGAGGGAGAGAGAGAGATTGAAGATGAGAGAGGGAGTGAAGGAAAGAGATGAGAGAGGGAGTGAAGGAAAGAGAGGGAGAGAGAGGGAGGGAGGGAGAGGGAGAGAAAGGGAGGGAGGGAGTGAGAGAGAGGGAGAGAGAGGGAGGGAGAGAGAGGGAGAGAAAGGGAGGGAGGGAGGGAGAGAGAGGGAGAGAGCAGGGAGGGAGAGAGAGTGAAGATGAGAGAGGGAGTGAAGGAAAGAGATGAGAGAGGGAGTGAAGGAAAGAGAGGGAGAGAGAGGGAGGGAGAGAGAGGGAGAGAAAGGGAGGGAGGGAGGGAGAGAGAGGGAGAGAGCAGGGAGGGAGAGAGAGTGAAGATGAGAGAGGGAGTGAAGGATCTGTGACCTCTGAATCCTAATTGCTTGCATAACCCTCCTGGACAACTTGGCTAAAAGTCAGTGGAAGAAACCATCAGGAAGGAAAGATAAATTTAAAGGCTTCCTGTTTTGCATTTCTCCCGATAAGCTTAGAGACAGTCATTTTATTTAGTTTTCCTGTATTCAAGCGCAGTCCGCTTTTGTGCAATAGAAGTGTATGTGAGGCCATTTTGGCTGATCTTTAATAATCTCTGAGTGAGCTTTGTTGCTGGATACAGCCGGCCTCAGGCAAAATGCTGCTCTTCCAAGATGATCCATAGTGTGCACATTTAACACCCACACAAACAGCAGTCAGTTTTGCACCTGGGGTAGAATCTCTTGTGCTACATTGGTAAGAACTGATGATTGCAGGGCAGAGCTGGCACAGACGGGGGGGGGGGGAGCCTCCAGATCCAGAGACAGCTGCAGGAAGGAGAGTAAATGATATGTTTAAACTTTAACAAATGATTTTCTTTAAAAGAGAGAGGGAGGGAGGGAGGGGAAGGAGAGAGAGGGGGAGAGAGAGGGGGAGGGAGAGGGGGAGGGAGGGAGAGAGGGAGGGAGAGGGAGAGAGGAAGAGAAGGAAAGAGAGAAGGAGAGAGGGAGAGAAGGAAAGAGAGGGAGAGAGAGGGAGAGAGGAAGAGAAGGAAAGAGAGGGAGAGAGAGGGAGAGAAAGAAAGAGGGAGAGAGAGGGAGGGAGAGAGAGAGGGAGAGAGGGGGAGGGGAGAGGGAGAGCGAAGAGGAGAGAGGGAGAGAGAGGGAGAGAGAGGGAGGGAGGGAGAGAGGGGGAGAGAGGGGGAGGGAGAGAGAGAGAGTGAAGATGAGAGAGGGAGAGAAGGAAAGAGAGGGAGAGAGAGGGAGGGAGGGAGAGAAGGAAAGAGAGGGAGAAAGAGGGAGGGAGAGAAGGAAAGAGAGGGAGAGAGAGGGAGGGAGAGAAGGAAAGAGAGGGAGAGAGAGGGAGGGAGAGAGAGAGAAAGAAAGAGAGAGAAAATTGCTCCCACTTAATAAAAGCAGCACTGGTAGCAACTTAGCTCCTAGGGTGCAGGTGTCATACATAAGAGCAATGCTCTCTCTTCAGCCCCTTCTCCACAGCATCCATCCCCAGGGTGGGTGACTCACCCTGTCCAATACTAATATGGCCCTACTGCAAAAAGTATTTTCACTCAAGACTAAGGCAACATCCTAACCACACACAACTATATAGAACAGTGACGGCTAACCTTTTCAGGACTGAGTGCCCAAAATGCGCATGTATACCCGAACACCCCAAATGCAATGCACATGTCCCCCTGCATATTGCCTGCCCCCCATGCATGCACGTGCGCACTCCCCTGCAAGTTCCCCACCCTCACTCATTTCCACGTGGCCCCCCATCCCTTGTGCTCACGTCACACAGCAAAAATGACCAGCAGAAGGCTCAACCGTATGCGTGGTGTAGCTGAGCTAGGGAGACGGTTCACGTGCCCACAGAGAAGGCGTGTGTGCCACCTGTGGCACAGGTGCCACATATTTACTATCACAGATATAGAACATATCTCAAAAACCACTTCTCTCCTCAGTTTAAATCCCGATACGAAACAGAAAATGCAAAGTTTGTTCACCACTCCCAATGCTAAGCTTCAAGTGGACATTTTGTTGTGGTGTAGATTTAGAAACATAGAAGACTGACGGCAGAAAAAGACCTCATGGTCCATCTAGTCTGCCCTTATACTATTTCCTATATTTCATCTTACAATGGATATATGTTTATCCCAGGCATGTTTAAATTCAGTTATTTACCAACGTGGATTTACCAACCACGTCTGCTGGAAGTTTGTTCCAAGGATCTACCACTCTTTCAGTGAAATAATATTTTCTCACGTTGCTTTTGATCTTTCCACCAACTAACTTCAGATTGTGTCCCCTTGTTCTTGTGTTCACTTTCCTATTAAAAATTTCCCCAGCTAATTTAGAATTATTATTATTATTATTATTTTAGAAATATTACACAACTCGGGGACACTTGCATGGGAATAATCTAGAATAGGGACAAGAATGCATGAATCTAAGAAGAAACCTGATAACTTACATCAGGTGTCCCCAATCCCTGGTCTGTGGACTGGCACCAGGCCATGGCATGCCAGAAACCAAGCTGAACAAACAAGCGAAGCCTTCTCTGCAGGATGTAGACAGCACATGAAATCATGCCCCCCCCCTCCGGTCCATAGAAAAACCTATCTCCACAGAACTGGTCCCTGGTGCCCGAAAGGTTAGGAACCGCTGACTTACATCATCTAGTAAAATTATTATTATTATTATTATTATTATTATTATTATTATTATCATTATTATTATTATTATTATTATTATTATTATTATTTATTAGATTTGTATGCCGCCCCTCTCCAAAGACTCGGAGCGGCTCACAACAGTAATACAAAAACAATATAACAGTGAGACAAATCTAATATTAAAATAAAACATATCTAAAACCCCAACAATTTAAAAACCATACAACACATACATACCAAACATAAAATATAAAAGCCTGGGGGAGGATGTCTCAGTTTCCCCATGCCTGACGATAAAGGTGGGTCTTGAGTAATTTGCGAAAGACAAGGAGGGTGGGGGCCGTTCTAATCTCTGGGGGGAGTTGATTCCAGAGGGCCGGGGCCGCCACAGAGAAGCCTCTTTCCCTGGGGCCCGCCAAACGACATTGTTTAGTCGACGGGACCCGGAGAAGGCCCTAACAACCTTAAGAAGGCACTAAACAAAGTTTCATACTTTTTCCCATCCTACACTACTACACTATGCCCATCACATTCACTATTCCTCTTCTAGAGAAGCAGTGATATGCAGAGCATCAAAAATGTATACACTGTTCCCTTGACTTTCGTGGGTCCGACATTCGCGAAAAGTCTATACCACGGTTTTTCAAAAAATATTATTAAAAAAATACTCCGTGGGGGGTTTTTTGCATACCAAGGGTTTTCCGGGGTCACATGATGAAAAACACTATGCGTTTCAACTCTCCTCCTCCCCTCCACCAACCATCCTGCTTCTTTAAATAAAAGCTCCGCTTCTGCCCCAGCCTCCCGATCCCATCCCTTTAATTCTCGGAGCGTTGGTATGCTCCACTTGAAGCCGAGCTTTACTGCCGCCCGCCGCCACTGCAGTGAGTGCAGCAAAGCCCCCAGCTTGCCGCCCCATTGCCCCTGTGGGTTCTGGGGGTAAATAAAACCAGGAATGGAGGAGGGAGGGGGAGGAAGGAAGGAAGGGAGCATCTCTACTTCGCGGAAATTTGACTTTCGCGGGCAGTCTTGGAACGTATCCCCCGCGAAGGTCAAGGGAACACTGTAAGGCAAAGACAGGAGATCAGAAAAAGAAAAGGATGCAGCTTGCGCTATGTATCCCAGTATTTTTATATCTTTGCAAACCATACTTGCTTCTACTGTGTTCACACTTTCATACACTGCCTTTTGTTCTTTAAACTTCTCACTTCTCTTTTCCTGAATCCCATCAGCTTGGTTTCCCCTTTCTCCCAATCGGTGGTGGGATTCAAAAATTTTCACTACTGGTTCTGTGGGCTTGGTGGGCGTGGCAGGGGAAGGATACTGCAAAATATCAGATTGTGCAGAATGCAACTGCGAGAGCAATCATGGGCTTCCCAAAAATGCCCATGTAACACCAACACTCCGCAGTCTGCATTGGTTGCCGATCAGTTTCCGGTCACAATTAAAAGTGTTGGTTATGACCTATAAAGCCCTTCATGGCACCGGACCAGATTATCTCAGGGACTGCCTTCTGCTGCACGAATCCCAGCGACCAGTTAGGTCCCACAGAGTGGATCTCCTCCGGGTCCCGTCAACTAAACAATGTCGCTTGGTGGGACCCAGGGGAAGAGCCTTCTCTGTGGCAGCCCCCGCTCTCTGGAACCAACTCCCCGCGGAGATTAGAATTGCCCCCACCCTCCTCGCCTTTCGTAAGCTCCTTAAAATCCACCTCTGCCATCAGGCATGGGGGAACTGAGATATTCTTTCCCCCTAGGCCTTTACAATTTATGTATGGTTTGTTTGTTTTTACAAT
Organism: Erythrolamprus reginae; assembly: GCF_031021105.1. NCBI lineage: Eukaryota > Metazoa > Chordata > Lepidosauria > Squamata > Dipsadidae > Erythrolamprus > Erythrolamprus reginae. The sequence continues at coordinate 184,019,406 of NC_091951.1, read as the reverse complement.
AAGGTTTTTTTAGTTGTTTTAGTATTGGATTTACATGCTGTTTTTATTACTGTTGTTAGCCGCCCCGAGTCTACGGAGAGGGGCGGCATACAAATCCAACAAATAAATAAATAAATAAAATCCCAATTTTTCCCCAATCAGCTGGGACTCGGGAGGCAGAGAATAAATGGGGGCGAGGCCAGTCAGAGGTGGTATTTACTGGTTCTCCAAACTACCCAAAATTCCCGCTACCAGTTCTCCAGAACTGCTCAGAACCTGCTGAATCCCACCTCTGCTCCCATTATATTCACTCTTATTTCAAATGTGTCCTGTGATCTGATCCCCATTCCATAAGATCAAATCATCTCAATATTTTTCTTTTATGCTTTTGTTTTCAATCCACATTTCATATTCAATGCATTCCGATCTCTTTTAATTTTACTTATTTCTTTGTTTGTTTTCCACCTTTATCATTTTTACAAAGAACTCAAGGTAGCAAACATACCCAACAGAAGTTCCTCCTTGCCTACATTTCTTAAGCAGCCTATGCCCAAAAGTAATTTGGTTCAAATTACTTTTATGTTTCTCCAGACTGGACTCATTTGCATAAAACAAAGTGAGCAGGAGGAACACATTTATGTCAACTCATTTTCACTTCTTTCAGAAAACATTCGTTCCTTTAGGAGATCACAAACGATTCATTATCTCCCTACCAGAAATGGCATGTCTTGAGATTTCTCTGTGCATATTCCCATCATTCAGAAACATTCTACAAATACACACAAATTCCATCTATTTCTTCTAATTTCCCCCCCATTCATGTATAATTTGCAGTTGTTTACGTCTCTAACAAGACTTCCTTCTTGTATTACGCAATCTAACATTCAATGCAAAACATTCCATCAGCATTGCCTACGAATCCCAGCGGTCGATAAGTTCCCACAGAGTTGGCCTTCTCTGGGTCCCGTCGACTAAACAATGTCGTCTGGCGGGCCCCAGGGGAAGAGCCTTCTCTGTGGTGGCACCAGCCCTCTGGAATTAACTCCCCCCCAGAGATCAGAATTGCCCCCACCCTCATTGTCTTTCCTAAATTGCTGAAGACCCACCTGTATCGCCAGGCAAGGGGGAATTGAGATATCTCCCCAGGCGTACACAGTGTTCCCTCGATTTTTGCGGGTTCGAACTTCAAGAAAAGCCTATACCACGGTTTTTCAAAAAATATTAATTAAAAAATGCTTCGCGGTTTTTTTCCTATACCACAGTTTTTCCCACCCGATGACGTCATATGTCATCGCCAAACTAATAATTTTTGCAAATAAATAACAAAAAAAATAATTATTGTTAATAATTATGTTTATAAATATCAGGATCACTAAGTGTCTTATTCAATGGTGAGTACCAGTAATAATGGTGAGTAAATGGTTGTTAAGGGAATGGGAAGTGGTAATTTAGGGGTTCCGGTGAGGGAGCAGAGAGGAGGGCGGAGGCTGCAGCTCCGCCGGACTACGGCTTTAACATCTGAAATTTGGGAGTTTTAACCCGAGTCAGCAAAATTGTTCTAAATCCTTGGGGGAGATAAATGTTACTGACTTTGAAGACCCCCGAGTTTGCAATCCTCTGTGGTGTTCGGAGCTGTTTTTTACCCTGGAGTGTGGAGCGCCAGAAGGAAGATCAGCTGGGAGGCGGAAGATGGTGGCTGCTAGCTGTCATCTGACAAGACCAGGAGCTAACTGGGGCTCGTTGGAGCCAGAGACTGAAGACTGAGCCGGGCAGATATGGAGGACGACTGCCCCTTCCCTTCCTCCCCGACGGGCCCAGGAGTCGAGCGTGGTATGGTGGGAGCGCTCGGCGTTGGAGGGGCCATCGGGCGGAGGGCTATTACGGAGGAAGTGAGGCGGCCGTTGTGGTGGAGGAAGCCGGAGGAGCGTGGTGGAGGCCAGTGAGTTATGGAATGGCTTTGGAACGAGAAGGAAATCATCCCTTCGGAGGTGGAAGCCGAGGAGAACATTGTGGAGGCTACTGGCCTGTGCCGAGGTTTGCAGCGACTGAATGGTGGCGATACGGCTGTGCGGTGTTACGGAAGGACTGGAGGACTAGAGATGTCACCCGACAACTACAGAGACACGGGGAAGAGGCTAGGCTGAACATCGAGAGCCGAGTGGTACTGCTGAGTCAGAGGGGCCGAGATTGGTGGCTGAAACATAGAGAGCTAAAAAGCCTGCCTCAGAGACTTTGGAGGGCAGAACTTATATACTTAGGAGAACCCAGAGAAAGACCTGAGGGTGCCAACCTGTGGCAGGGGCTGGCACCACAAACCTGAAGAAAAATAGACTAGGACTTTTTCCTGAACATCTTTCCCCTGAACATCCCTACCCCCAAAAAACTCCCCCCCCCAAAAAACCTCACCTTTTAGAACTGAGGTTGCATTGCTGACTTGATAGACAATTGATCTTTAATTACTTCCTATATTTTTAAGCATTTTAAGCATTCTAGAACTTGCACTTTATAACCTTTTTTCTATTTTCTATTTTCTATTGTATATTGTGATACTTTTATTAGTGTTTTTAATTACTATTAACTTATTCTATTAATTTAATCTATTTTTTAATTATTGGGGGTTTCTTAATTAATGGATGATTGGGATGGATGTAACATTGTGCATGAGGCGAATGATTGGGATGGTTGGGGTGGGTGGGGTCACGGTATGGATGAGATGAATGGTAACAGTATGAATGATAGATTTGGCTCACCTGATGCTCGAGAGGCGGGAGGGGAAGGGGCATCGATCTCTGGGGTGGCAGAGGGTCGGAATGTCCCGGTACTGCTGGGGAGAGGCAGATATGGTGGGGCCCACAGAGTTAGCCGTTCCAGGGGAACGAGGGACCGTTGCCTAATAACGATCCCTTGTTCTGGCTCCGTGAGCCCAACCTTGGGCACTGGTGATGAGTGTAACTCTGGTCCTGGGCTCAGGTTGCTGCTGCTCAATGCCAGGTCGGTGGTAAATAAAGCTCTCCTCATCCGGGATTTGATCCTGGATGAGGAGGCCGACTTGGCATGTATTACTGAAACCTGGTTGGGCCCGGAGGGAGGAGTTCCTCTCTCTGAAATCTGCCCAGCCGGGTTTCAGATATGGCATCAACCTCGACCCCAGGGAAGGGGGGGAGGAGTGGCTATTATAGCCAGGGAGAGCTTTTGCCTACGTAGACTCATTGCTCCAGAGATTGCGGATTGCGAGTCTCTCTTGATGAAGTTGGACTTAGGGGTTCAGGTGGGTTTATTTCTCACATACCTGCCTCCCAGCTGCGTGTCAAAAGCCCTGCCTGTGCTACTCGAGGAGGTAGCCGGGTTGGTGGTGGAGTTCCCCAGACTTATTGTCTTGGGGGACTTCAACCTGCCGTCACTCGGCGAAACCTCTGGGTTGGCACAGGAGTTCATGGCCACCATGACAGCCATGGACCTGACTCAAGTAGTTCAGGGTCCGACTCACGAGGGAGGACACGCACCTGACATGGTATTCCTCTCTGAGCAACTGAGTAATGGTCTGAGACTAAGTGGCTTAGAAGCACTGCCTTTGTCATGGTCAGACCATTTTCTACTACGGCTTGACTTCCTGGCTCCAATCCTTCCCCGCAGGGAGGCAGAACCTATTAAGATGTTCCGCCCCAGACGCCTGATGGACCCAGAGGGCTTTCAGACGGCGCTTGGGGTTATTCCAGATGCACTCGTCCACAGTTCGGTGGAGTCTCTTGCGGAAGCCTGCAACAAGGCTGCAGCGGAGGCTCTTGATAGGATTGCGCCTTTGCGACCTCTCCGTGGCGCTAGACCCCGTAGAGCTCCATGGTTCAATGAGGAGCTCCGGGAGTTGAAACGCCAGAAGAGACGTCTAGAGAAGCGATGGAGGAAGAGTAAGTCTGAATCTGATCGAACACTTGTAAGAGCTTTTATTAAGACTTACAAAGTGACGCTCAAGGCGGCAAGATGCGCGTATCATGCCGCCTTGTTTCCATCAGCGGAATCCCGCCCGGCCGCTCTGTTTAGGGTGACCCGCTCCCTTCTTAATCAGAGGGGAGTTGGGGAGCCCTTACAGAGTAGTGCCGAGGATTTTAACACGTTTTTCGCTGATAAAATCGCTCAGATCTGGGCGGACCTCGACTCCAATTGGAAAACAGAGTCGGCTGACAACGAGTCAGTTGAGGTGACTGGGGCCTGTACTTGTCCATCTGTCTGGGAAGAGTTTGATCTGGTGACACCTGATGAAGTGGACAAGGCCATTGGAGCTGTGAGTTCCGCCACCTGTTTACTGGATCCGTGTCCCTCCTGGCTGGTTTCGGCCAGCAGGGAGGTGACACGGAGCTGGGTCCAGGAGATTATCAACGCTTCCTTGGGGAGGGGATCCTTCCCATCATCCTATAAAGAGGCGCTCGTGCGCCCCCTCCTCAAGAAGCCTTCCCTGGATCCAGCCGTACTTAATAACTACCGGCCAGTCTCCAACCTTCCTTTTATGGGGAAGGTTGTCGAGAAGGTGGTGACACTCCAGCTCCAGTGATCCTTGGAAGAAGCTGATTATCTAGGTCCCCAGCAGTCGGGTTTCAGGCCCGGTTACAGCACGGAAACTGCTTTGGTCGCGTTGATGGATGATCTCTGGCGGGCCCGGGACAGGGGTTTATCCTCTGTCCTGGTGCTTCTTGACCTCTCAGCGGCTTTCGATACCATCGACCATGGTATCCTTCTGCACCGGCTGGAGGGGTTGGGGGTGGGAGGCACTGTTCTCCAGTGGTTCTCCTCCTACCTCTCCGGTCGGTCGCAGTCGGTGTTAGTGGGGGGTCAGAGGTCGACTCCGAGGTCTCTCCCTTGTGGGGTGCCTCAGGGGTCGGTCCTCTCCCCCCTGCTATTTAATATCTACATGAAACCGCTGGGTGAGATCATCCAAGGGCATGGGGTAAGGTATCATCAGTACGCTGATGATACCCAGCTCTACATCTCCACCCCATGTCCAGTCAACGAAGCAGTGGAAGTGATGTGCCGGTGTCTGGAGGCTGTTGGGGCCTGGATGGGTGTCAACAGACTCAAACTCAACCCGGATAAGACGGAGTGGCTGTGGGTTTTGCCTCCCAAGGACAATTCCATCTGTCCTTCCATTACCCTGGGGGGGAATTATTGACCCCCTCAGAGAGGGTCCGCAACTTGGGCGTCCTCCTCGATCCACAGCTCACATTAGAGCTTTCAGCTGTGGCGAGGGGGGCATTTGCCCAGGTTCGCCTGGTGCACCAGTTGCGGCCCTATCTGGACCGGGACTCACTGCTCACAGTCACTCATGCCCTCATCACCTCGAGGTTCGACTACTCTAATGCTCTCTACATGGGGCTACCTTTGAAAAGTGTTCGGAAACTCCAGATCGTGCAGAATGCAGCTGTGAGAGCAGTCATGGGCCTACCTAGGTATGCCCATGTTTCACCAACACTCCGCAGTCTGCATTGGTTGCCGATCAACTTCCGGTCACAATTCAAAGTGTTGGTTATGACCTTTAAAGCCCTTCATGGCACTGGACCAGAATATCTCCGAGACCGCCTGCTGCCGCACGAAGCCCAGCGACCAATTAGGTCCCACAGAGTGGGCCTTCTCCGGGTCCCGTCAACTAAACAATGTCGGTTGGCGGGCCCCAGGGGAAGAGCCTTCTCTGTGGCAGCCCCGGCCCTCTGGAACCAACTCCCCCCGGAGATTAGAACTGCCCCTACTCTCCTTGCCTTTCGTAAGCTCCTTAAGACGCACCTGTGTCATCAGGCATGGGGGAACTGAGACATCTCCCCCGGGCATATACAATTTATGAATGGTATGTGTGTATGTATGTGTGCTTAGAAAATGGGGTTTTTAAATGTTTTTAGCAGTAATTTAGATTTGTTGTAAATTGTTTTTACTTTGTTGTGAGCCGCCCCGAGTCTGCGGAGAGGGGCGGCATACAAATCTAAATAAATGAAATGAATGAAATGAAATGAAATAATGGATGGCTTGTGATACTGTTCATAGCCAAAAATGGTGTATTTACCTCCGCATCTCTACTTCGCGGAAATTCGACTTTCGCGGGCGGTCTCGGAATGCATCCCCCGTGGAAATCGAGGGAACACTGTATAGTTTTATGCTTTCATTGTATGGTTTTAAACGACGGGTTTTTAGATGTTTTTTAGATATTAGATTTGTTACATTGTCACATTGTTATTATTATTGTTGTGAGCCGCCCCGAGTCTGTAGAGAGGGGCGGCATAGAAATCTAATAAATTATTATTATAAATTATTATTATTATATAAAGTACACATACATTCATGTTTTCAACCAACACACTTCAAACATCACCATGAACCAGTCCTTCTCAAATAGTGGGGTGGCCCCCCCGGGGGGGCACAGAGTGATGCCGGAGGGGCGAGTGGGGCCCCAGGGAACATGTGTGATCCTTCTCAATCAATTCCCCCAGGCAGGGAGTGTTTCCCCAGTTGCAGGCTCTGAGCCCAGAAAAGAAGGCGACCAGGCAGGGCAGGGCAGGGCAGCTGCATGGGTTCTTATTGTTCTTGGCGGGCACTGTGGCAGCCATGAACTGTGTGGAGAACCTGCTGCTGGACATGGAGGAACATCCTTTGCAGTTGGGCAAAAGCTTTGAATGGCACCCTAAAGCCACCTCCCACACCATTCGTTGTGAATGCCCAGCAGAGAAACCCCAAAACATCAGCTTGATTAAGCTGGCCTGGCCCCCTGTCAAAAGAGGGCCCTAACCACGGTAGCCTATGCCTGCCCAAAATAAAACAGGTTTCATTGAGTTCAGTGTGACCTATTTCTAGGTAAGTGGGTAGAGCAGCCTTCCCCAGCCAGAGCAATAGAGATTATGTTCAGTCCCTTGCCCAGCTGGTAAATCTTTGAGATCTTTGAAAAATGCTATTACATTGCCCTTCAGTTGTCTCTTCTATATGATAAATATAGTTTGATCGCTTGTCATATAGCTAGGTTCCCAAATCCCTTACTATCCTGATAACCTTTAAACGTATTTAAAGGTTTAAATGAGTCTTTGGAGAGGGGCGGCATACAAATCTAATAAATTATTATTATTATTATTAATAATAATAATAATAATAATAATAATTTATTAGATTTGTATGCCGTCCCTCTCCGAAAACTCGGGGCAGCTCACAACAACGATAAAAACAATATTATAATGGCACAAATCTAATATTAAAAAACTAAAAACCCTATCATAATTAAAAACCAAAAAGCACATACATACCAAACATAAATTATAATAAGCCTGGGGAAAAGATTATTATAAATTATTATTATTATTCAATTTGCTACAATCTATGTTTAATTCTCAGGTGTCCACAGTATTCCCAGGGAGGTATGACCATGGCAGAAAAGAATGGAATGGTTATTTGCCTTTCTACCAACTACATGGTCAATAAGCACACCTTGATCTTTTTCAAATGTACAGTACTGCTACCAAGTCAGTTCAACTTATCCTATATTTATGTCTTTTGTTTATCTTTTTTTTATTTAATATTTTTCTTTTTTTAAAAAAAGATATAAACACACACACAACATAAAACAGGTGCTTGTGATTAGTGACATCAACCAGACAAGCATTCACACCCCACCACCAAATCGGGGGTGTTTATTGTATACCATTTTAACTCAAGAGCAAGGTATCTGTTTACATATTATAGAGTGATTCCAATTTATTCCTTGTAGCTTGGTCTCGGGTTGTACTCGCCATATATTCAATTCAATTCAATTCAATTCAATTTGTTAGATTTGTATGCCGCCCCTCTCCGAAGACTCGGGTGGCTCATAACAATAATAAAAACAATATTCCAGCTAAAGCAAATCTAATATTAAAAAGCACATAAAACCCTATCATATTTAAAAAAGCAAACAACATATATCATCTTACCCTGTCCCATCGTCCCATCAGTTGTCGCAAATCAGTTTCATTAACCGAATTCATCCTTTTATCCATAATCTCAAACTGAATATGGTCCACCATGTACCGGTACCAATTTTGCATTGTCCATTTTGTCGCATCCTTCCAACCCAAGACTATTACTGCCTGAGAGCTTTCTAACGCTGTTTGTTTTATTTCTCTAAATTCTCCCATCACATTGCTTTTAACTAATACTGCCATATCTTTTGTTTTTCCACTCCCATTACGCATTTACATGAAACCACAGGACAAGGTCATTCATCAACACAGGGCTAGGTTGGTGTAGTCACCATCAGCCATTCCGACATGTCCAACTTCCGCCACTCTATGGATCAGCATTCCCCATGCCCCTCTGTCTTGCACCATCTCCCTCAGATTCACCATAATCATCCCAATGTCGTCCTTTATAGTGTCCAGCCAGTGGGTACTAGGGTGGTCCATTCTCATTTCTCCTCTGGTCATTCCCAACTTGATTGACTTTTCAAGTGATCAGCTTGCATGGCATGGCCAAAGGCCATGCAGGGCTAGGAATTATCAGCAAATAGTTGGTAGTCATTTTGGCCTCGAGCTGAAATGATGTCATCAAGATACAGCGGTACCTTTACCTAAGAACACCTCTACTTACGAACTTTTCTAGATAAGAACCGGGTGTTCAAGATTTTTTTGCCTCTTCTCAGGAACCATTTTCCACTTACAAACACGAGCGTCCGAAACTGTAACCAGAAAAGGCAGGGAGAAGCCTCCGTGGGGCCTCTCTAGGAATCTCCTGGGAGGAAACAGGGCCGGAAAAGTTGGGAAACAGGTTGTTCCAGACTCCAGAGGGCCTCTGGGGGGCAGGGAAAACTGTTTTCACCCTCCCCAGGCATTGAATTATGGGTGTGGGCACTGGTGCATGCATGATAGCATGCACCCATGCCCTTTCGGCACCCGAGGAAAAAAAGCTTCACCATCACTGCCCTAGATTGTGGCACAGCACCCCTTCCGCAGCCCTTTACGGAGGAAATGTCACCTTCTCCTTTTCTTCTCCCCTCACATAACTGGACAACTCTTAATTGATTGCTTTTCAGAAAAGCCATTAGCAGTCAATTATTCCATCAGGCCTTTGGAGGCTGGAATTTGTGGTCCCCAACAGTAACATGTATTGATCACTTCATCCAGTTTTATACTGTACGTGTGAGTTGTGTGATGTTTTTGATATATTTTGTTTTTATGTACTTCTGTGTTTTAGCTTGACCTATGAACTTTGGGATGTATATCATTCAAAGTCCTTTGTGCTTGGAGGGGCTTTTAAGCTCAGGGAAGGAAGGGAGGGAGTCAATAAATAACCCATTCTTGGCAACATCATCCATGAAGGCACTTGATGACTTTCAGAATTCTGTTTCTTCTCCTTACGTCACCACATTGAGTGGAAAAACTGACACCACCATCCCCCTACTTAGGATCCTAGGCTGTTCATCTTTTTGCCTGAGGATTTGTAACCTCTGGAGAATCTTTCAAGTCTTTTTGGTTATGATATTCACCTCTCTGTTTTTGTTTTTTCCCCCTCTTATTATTCCTCCCCATTCCTTCCATCATCTGCCATTTTTATTGCATTTAGCAGTCACCAACAAAGACCACAAAACCTTCTTTATTTCAAGCTTGTTTACTTTACTTATACAACACCCCTAACAAAAAAGATACAGCAAAGTTTTTTTCTCACATTTATACATTTCTCCAAAATGTGTGTGGCTTTTCGTCGATTTTCATTTATAGAATCAGTTTCAGCTTTATTCTTCAATGTATCTTTCCCAAACTAATTTTCAATATACTCCTTCCAGCATTCCTTCATTTTAGTTTTATCCCAAATGATTTCATTGCTTTATTTTTTAATTCAGTTTATTCTATTGGAATCTTCTTGTGGAACCTCTTTCATCTATTTCCAAAACAGGTTTTTAGATTTTATTAAAACTGTTCTGCATTTTCTTTATTGCAGTTTTAAATGTCTTTTGTTCTCTTTGATTACCTTCTTTCAAACTACAGTGGTACCTCATCATACGAACTTAATTGGTTCCAGGAGGAGGTTCGTAAGGTGAAAAGTTTGTAAGATGAAACAATGTTTCCCATAGGAATCAATGTAAAAGCAAATAATGCGTGCAAATCCTTCAGGAAAATCCCAAACTTTAGAAGGGAGGCGAACAGAGGGCAGGGAGGAGCAGCTAAAGGGGGCGGGTGGAAGAAGCAAGGCTAGGCTAAAGGGTGAGTGGGAAGTAAGAAAGGCAAGGGGGCGCCCCTCCCTTTTCTTTCTTCAAAAGACACCCTTTCAGTGCCTTTGCAAGCACGTTGTTCTCTGCAAAAAAATTCTCCCCCAAGCGGCCCCTCCCTCTTCCCTTTTCTTTCTTAAAAGGACACCCTTTCAGTTCCTTTGCAAGCACGTTGTTCTCTGCAAAAATTTTCCTCCCCCAAGCTGCCCCTCCCTCCTCCCTTTTCTTTCTTCAAAAGACACCGTTTCAGTGCCTTTGCAAGCACGTTGTTCTCTGCAAAAAAAATTCTCCCCCAAGCGGCCCCTCCCTCCTCCCTTTTCTTTCTTAAAAGGACACCCTTTCAGTTCCTTTGCAAGCACGTTGTTCTCTGCAAAAATTTTCCTCCCCCAAGCTGCCCCTCCCTCCTCCCTTTTCTTTCTTCAAAAGACACCGTTTCAGTGCCTTTGCAAGCATGTTGTTCTCTGCAAAAGATTTTCTCCCCCAAGCTGCCCCTCCCTCCTCCCTTTTCTTTCTTAAAAAGACACCCTTTCAGTTCCTTTGCAAGCACGTTGTTCTCTGCAAAAATTTTCCTCCCCCAAGCTGCCCCTCCCTCCTCCCTTTTCTTTCTTAAAAAGACACCCTTTCAGTTCCTTTGCAAGCATGTTGTTCTCTGCAAAATGTTTCCTACTCCAAGCAGCCCCTCCCTTTTCTTTCTTCAAAAAAAGGGGGGGAAGAAACCCCTTCATCCCAGCAGCAGCTGCTTGGGTTCATAAGGTGAAAATAGTTTGGAAGAAGAGGCGAAAAAATCTTAAACACCGGGTTCGTATCTTGAAAAGTTCGTTAGAAGAGGCGTTCGTAAGATGAGGTACCACTGTATCTTTTTTTCCTGTTTTTATCCATTAGATACCTTTCTCATCCTCATTTTGACAACAAATATTCTCATTTTGACAACAAATATTTTCTTTTATGGGTTGGTGTATTTTTTTCATCCACAACTCTTTCACATTTCATCAAGCATCTCTTTTCCGTCTTCCCATCAACCCATGCATTGTTCTGATATTCTGCAACATCATTGTTTTCACACACTCTCTGGCACCTTCCACTTCTATAGTATTTTTCTTACCTCCAATACTCATTTATTTTTTCAACTTAGTCTTTCTTCTAATATCGTCTCATCCAAGACTCATACTTTCTCTTTCTCCCTTTCCTTCCATTCTCTATTTTTCCAAGTCTCACACTTGATACTATTAAAGAAATAACCACTGTTCACATTCAGAATCGCTCCTTTTTATTCGGCACTAATTTCCTTAGTCTTGGATAAAAAACAGCCAACCCATTCATGCCTTTAGATGTATTTGATCATTCTTCTGGCTTCAGTACTATGAATAGATTTAAACTACATATTCGAAACATGCACATTTTTCCCTAAGCGGATTTTTATTAAACAATCACCATTCTCAGTTACGCTTGGGTCTCCAAAAAGCCCAACGATGTTGACTGTACGTTCTCCTTTTGTACCCATTCGTTCATGTCATCAAATAGAATATTTTCCCCCTGAATCACACTTTGAATGTTGCATAATTCTTCCCAGCATCAGTTTCTGTTTCTTCCATTATCACTATTCATTGGAGCATTATATGCCTTGGTGGTAACTATTCCACCGGCAACTTTACCTGCTAGCAGTGAATGACAGTCAGCTTGAGCAGTTTGGGATAGTTTGTCACAGGCACAACCAAAGCTCAATTTGACTCCAGTCATCGGAAGAAGAAATATTAATAATCTACACTATCTTGATATCACTGCACAGGCAGCCAAAAATGCAAGGATCTGCGAACACTAATATTGTAACTAGAAATTAAAGACCACTGTGAAGAAAAATGGGAATAAAATTAAATATAATGTGTTGTGGTTAGCTCTGGCCTAGCTCCTGCCCCAAGGACTGTGGATGTGGGGGAGACATCCACATGCTGCAGGCCTGTTTTGCCCCCGGTGGAATCTGCTGATGAAGGCTCCTCTGACCAAGAAGACATGAGTGACAGGCAGGAGGAGAGTGCGACAGACAGCTCAGAAGGAGATCAATTATCTAGCTCCTCCTTGGATTCAGAACAAGAGTTAATGATACAGCCACGCATGTGGAGAGTGATGCATAGGCAGCAACAACTGAGAGATTATTATCAAAGAAAATGAGGCCACCTGTGGTTGGGTGGGGCTGTGGTAATTAGTGAGGCTACTATAAATAGCAGCCTGTGGGTTTGGCCATTGTGGAGGATTATCTGATCGTTGTGTTTCCTGACTGCTTTACTGACTTTGACCTTTTGTGTGCTGATTTTTCCCCACTTTGAAACTAAACCAGAGCAAAGTGTGTGTCACTTTGTGAAAGAGAAAGGACTGTGAATTGCCTCACAGCTGCAAGCTAAGTATCACAGAACTGATAAGGGACTTGTACAAATTACCAGTTTGTTTGGAGACAAGTGCTCTTTGTTATACCAAAAGAGGGCTTAGTTTAAGTGAATTTTCCTGATAAAGAACATTGTTTTGAATTTTCAAATGTGTGTGTTTGTGTCTGTAATTTGTACCTGTGAATTTTTGGGAGAAGTTTACCAGAGAGCCCGACAGAACAATAATGAAGACCAAACTACCAACAGCAGAAAGAGCTACCAGTCCCAGAATGCATTTATACATTTCTCAAAAATATGTCCTTTTTGAAATGCTGGTGCCTCTGAGCAGCTTGTTACAGAATGTAAATAAATGGGCCATTGGAGGGAACTTGAATATTTATTTAGGTTCCCTTTTTGGTCTAAAATAGATCAAGTAAACTCACTCATTTCCTTTCTGGCCCACACCTACTTTGGTTCTGATCTTTTGTTCCTATTGAAATGCCATGAAAAACATAGCGATTCCAGCCAGGTCCAAATTAAATGGACATGTTGCAACCAACGGATCAACACTTGGTTGATCTGCAAAAAAAAATAAAAATAGAGAGGACCCTATTCAGATCTGCCTTGATGACATACAATGTAAGTTCCCATCTGTCACTGCCCTTTCAAATTGCACACTAAAGAGTTTGCAATCTCATTTTCCCCTTTTTCTCTCTCTCTCTCTTTGTACCACGGGGACGTCTTCTGTAACTGAGATCGCAGCTCCTACTGAATAATTCAGGGAGCATCAAGTTTATTATAAATAACAGAGGCCAGAGTTGGCATCTTTTCTGATCAGCAACAAGGCAGAGATCAATAACCAAACTTCTTATCCCAATTTCTCCTCTGTTTCTTCCCAAGCCCAGATCTCATTGCATTGCCCTCTCCCCACCACCACTTCTCCGCCACTGGTCATTTGCTATTCAGCAATCTGATCTCACACCCGTCCCACATTGGACTCGTGTGGGGTTTTTTTTCAACATCTAGCACCTCGAGTTCAGGGGCCTTCGTCCATTGTCTTCCCGTCCAGCATCTGCTCTCAGCGGCTGCTCTGAGTGACCTCTTCCTGCCCTTGAAACAAAAATCACCTCAGTTTTAGTTACTGCGTTACTGACCTCCGCCGATTAATCCTCTCCTCCTCTGGCACAATACCAGAAGGCAGACCCCCTCGTTCACAGGCGATGTGGCAGTGGACGGGTTTCACATGCTTGCTAAGCCCTTCCCTGCTGTCTCCCTTTCAAGAACCCCCGTATCATGTTTTCTGGTATTTAGAAAGCAAGGAGCACAGCCCCAGTCCCTATCAGGGCCAGAGTGGTAAGGCACATTCAAGATTAATGAAATTCAGTGATATTTCAGAACTGACAGGCCTATTTCTAGCAGTCTCAGAATTTATGTGCCTGCCAATGTACGGCAGCTGCTTTGAGGAGACTTTTGAATCTTCCTGCTTTCTCCATCCCACCCAACCCCCCAAAAATGTGAATAGGGCTTCTTTAGAGCAAAACACTGAAGCCATTTTTTCCCTGCTAATGTGTTCATCACACCAGGTTTTTGATTTGGAATTGCCAAGGCCGCTTTAAAAAGCACAACGCAACATCCAGCATGAAAAATACCAAGTGTTTTTTTTATAATGAGGGGGGATACTAAAAATTTTGTAGCGGAATGGGTGGGTGGAAAGCCCCAGATATGAACATGGGACTATGAACTTCTAAACTAATGCAAATAGAAAAATATGGAGAGAAAAATGATTGGTCTAACTATGTTAAACTAGCCAAAACCAACCCCACCCACGCCTCTAATTAATAATTGACATTTATAATTAAAATGTAAAATGCTCAATCCATTTTATCAGGGCTTATTTGAAAACCACCAGATTTCCTTTAGTTCAGTATGTTAATTATAATTGTGCAGGTTCCTTACTGTCATTCTTAAATTATCTTTCTTAAATTATCTTTCTTGAAAGGTACATGTTTGGCACATGTTAGAGTGTGCAAAATGCAAGAGCCATCTGCTTGTCTGTAATTCATCGATTTTATATTGTGTTTCCTATTTTGATCTTCACATTCTTTTATTTGGAAAAAAAAAGTTAAAAGCAAGAGCCACTAATTCTAGTTCTTCACTGGCAGAACATTAAAAAAAAATTGGGAATAGCTTTACTTGTTTCTGAATACACATCAACAACACCTCTTTTTATAAAAGGAGTAAAGTTTTTATGTTTCATTTTTTCCTCTGAGCAATCCAGCCCTAACACACACACACACACACACAACTTGCAGATATGAGGCCTTTTCTGGGCATCACAGAGATATCAATAGAAAATGGAAGCTACAGCTTAAGAGTTCCTTCACCAAGTCCTATTTTTCTTTCTTTCGAATTCCCCTTCAGTCAGCTTGAACTTTCCATCTGCAAACATTTGACATTTATTTCCCTACAGATTAACACAAGGGCTGCTTACATCAAGCAGTCCATAAATTCCTGTTGGCCTGTGTTTCGAATCTCAATCAAAGGCGAGCAGGCAAACAGCAGTTCCTCTGAAGAACTTCACAGTCAAGACCCCATAAAAAAAAAAAAGCTAATGTTACTGCAGTTATGGATGGTAGGGCTAAACAATAACTTAGGAAGGTGGACAGGAAGAACCATAATCAACACAATTTTGACTCTAGCTTGTTTGCTTCAAATTCTTCAATGCGTGAAATAGCAATTGTACCTAAACCCCGGATTATATAAGAAACTATGATTTGAAGAATATGTTATTTCTATGCAGTTGGATACACCTTGGCCCAGAAATTAGTGCACAAAGACTGCATTTTATTTTATTTTTGCATCATCCCCCTCTATGATTTTTATGTATTAATTCCCTTTTCTTGAAGTTGCCCAGATCAATGTGCACGGCTGTCTAATTTATCTCCACAGCAAGCTTATGGGAAAGGTTATGCTGAAGGTATTGTCCTACTGCCAATTTTCACTCCCTACTGTTTAGAAATACTTAGGGGCAAAACATGGTAATCTTTTCTTTATCTGAAGCTGAAATGCTTTGGGAGATAATAAGGAAACATCATTAATCAATATTTGCTCTCCGCTACTTATTCTACAGCTGGTTCTGACCACTGTGCAAACAAAGAGGAAGAAAATAAATTGCTAGTGGTCTCTCTCCCTACTCTTACGTTCTTGCTGACTACACTACATTTATTTCTCTATGTGAAATGACCCAACAGTTGTTGTGAGTGGGAGAGCTGCGAAGCCACCAAGCCACCTTTCTGTAGTATGAAATATTAACAAGTGGCTGATCCTGAGCAGCGGGGAGGCAGATAAGGCAAGAGTTCCTAATAATGAAAAATGGATCCGTCACAGGTCTTGCAGAACAAAATATCAGTTTTCTTCTGGTTTCAGCCAAAAACAAAGCAAAACCCCACGAGATCCAAAATGATAAAACATGGTGGGATTCCAGAGATTTAGAGGTGTTTCTGAGCTGCACTGTTTCTGAAAAGCATTTTCCATGGAGATGCCTTGAGAGATGTAGATTTGCCAAAGAAAATGAAATTCTTCTATTCTGGCTCTTAACCAAAAATGTGTAGAGCATGCTTGATTTCACAGACCATTCATCTTGAACATCCATTATTTCCTTAACTAATGTTGCCCTTTGCTACTTCATTGGTTGCGTTCTAAGGCCCCTCCAAATAGGAACAATAATGAAGCACCACCTCCCCCATGTTTCTAGCCAAGTGGGATTATTCCTCTGAAAGAACAACGTCTCTCTGGTTGCTGTGGTATCACGGGTGAAATCCAGTAGGTTCTGACAGGTTCTGGAGAACCAGTAGCGGAAATTTTGAATAGTTTTGAGAACTAGCAGATACCACCCAAGAGTGGGGTGGGAATGGAGATTGATTTGTTTGTTTGTTTGTTTGTTTGTTTGTTTGTTTGTTTGTCTGTCTGTCTGTCTGTCTATCTATCTATCTATCTATCTATCTATTTATTTATTTATTTATTGTTAGAGTTGAAAGGTACCATGAAGGCCATCGAGTTCAACCCCCTGCCCAAGCAGGAACCCTATAGCACACCAGTCAAGTGTCAGTTCAATCTTCTCTTAAAAATGTCCAGAGTGTTGGAGTTCACAACGTCCACTGGTAGGTTGTTCCATTGGTTGATCGCTCTGACCGTCAGGAAGTTCCTCCTTATCTCCATGTTGAATCTCTCCTTGGTCAGCTTCCAGCCGTTGTTCCTCGTCCGGCCCTCTGGTGCCCTGAAGAATAATGTGATCCTCTCCTATCTGTGACATCCCCTTGTATACTTGTAGACTGCTATCATGTCCGCTCTGGCCCTCCTTTTCTCTAGGCTATCCATGCCCAGTTCCCTCAGTCTCTCTTCATAAGTCTTGGTTTCCAATCCCTTAATCATCTTGGTTGCTCTTTTTTGCACCTTCTCCAGAGTTTCAATGTCTCTTTTGAAGTGTGGTGACCAGAACTGAATACAGTACTCCAGGTGTGGTCGGACCAGGGCGTAGTAGAGTGGTATTAAGACTTCCCTGGTCTTGGAATGTATTCCCCTGTTGATGCAGCTTAGGATTGTGTTGGCTTTTTTAGCTGCTGCTGCACATTGTTGGCTCATGTTTAGTTGATTGTCCACCAAGACTCCGAGGTCTCTTTCACAGTCGTTACTGCTAAGAGGGGTTTCTCCCAGGTTGTATGTGTGTCCAGGGTTTTTTCTGCCTAGGTGAAGGATTTTGCAGTATCCTTCCCCTGTATACACATTAAGTCACACCCACAGAACCGGTAGAGAATATTTGAATATACTCTCTGACTTACGAAGAGAGACTGAGGGAACTGGGCATGGATAGCCTAGAGAAAAGGAGGGCCAGAGCGGACATGATAGCAGTCTACAAGTAAACGAAGCGATGTCACAGAGAGGAGGGGATCACTTTATTCTCCAGGGCACCAGAGGGCCAGACGAGGAACAATGGCTGGAAGCTGACCAAGGAGAGATTCAACATGGAGATAAGGAGGAACTTCCTGACGGTCAGAGCGATCAACCAATGGAACAACCTACCAGCGGACGTTGTGAACTCCAACACTCTGGACATTTTTAAGAGAAGATTGAACTGCCACTTGACTGGTGTGCTAGAGGGTTCCTGCTTGGGCAGGGGGTTGAACTTGATGGCCTTCATGGTCCCTTTCAACTCTAACAATAAATAGATAGATAGATAGATAGATAGATAGATAGATAGATAGATAGATAGATAGACAGACAGACAGACAGACAGACAGACAGACAGACAGACAGACAGACAGACAGACAAACAAATAAATAAATAAATAAATAAATATTTTTTGAATTTCACCCCTGTGTTATGGATTAGAATTATTTCTCCCATGCCATCAATTAGCTGGCAATTTGTTCGCTTGCAAGCTTGTTATAAGATATACTGGGTTTGGGTTTGCACCCCATTCTAGGCTAAACTACAATGGGATTGAAAGATTGGCATTCAGCATATTGATGGGAAACCAGCCACTGTCCTGGTAAATGGTGTGAATTAGGCTATTGCAATAAGCCATTACATGATGCCTTAGTTGAAGAATAGCACATTATATGACAACAATAATTATGTTTTGCGACTTGGCTTAGAGTTCAGAAGATTTCACTTCATGAATGAAGTGTGATGGGGCAGATAAGGGAGACAAATACAGTGATACCTCGTCTTACAAACGCCTCATCATACAAACTTTTCAAGATACAAACCCGGGTTTTAAGATTTTTCCCCCTCTTCTTACAAACTATTTTCACCTTACAAACCCACCACCGCCGCTGGGATGCTCCACCTCCAGACTTTCGTTGCCAGCGAAGCACCCGTTTTTGTGCTGCTGGGATTCCTCTGAGGCTCCCCTCCATGGGAAACCCCACCTCCAGACTTCTGTGTTTTTACGATGCTGTAGGGGAATCCTAGCAAGAGAATCCCAGCAGTGCAAAATGGGCGCTTCTCTGGCAACGGAAGTCCAGAGGTGGGGTTTCCCAGCGAAGGGAGCATCAGTGAAATCGCAGCATCGCAAAAACACAGAAGTCCGGTGGGGTTTCGAGGACTTCGGTGTTTTTGTGATGCTGCGATTGCACTGATGCTCCCTTCTCTGGGAAACCCCCACCTCCGGACTTCCGTTGCCAGCGAAGCGCTCGTTTTTGCGATGCTGGGATTCTCCTGCTGGGATTCCCCTACAGCATTGTAAAAACACAGAAGTCCGGAGGTGGTGTTTCCCATGGAGGGGAGCCTCAGGGGAATTCCAGCAGCACAAAAACGGGCGCTTCGGCTGGCAAAAGGGGTGAATTTTGGGCTTGCATGCATTAATCGCTTTTCCATTGATTCCTTGACACTTTTCACCTTAAGAACCTTGTCCCGGAACCAATTACATTCGTAAGACAAGGTATATCACTGTATACAAGGTATATCACTGTATACTTCTTCAACTCCATGCAATCTGATTCTCCTTATTTTAGTTTACTTTATAACATCATAATAAGAAACGTAGGTATTGCTCTTCTTCTACTCTCAGTTTTCCCTGAATTTGATAAACAGATGCATCTAATCTGGCAAGAAGCAACAATTGTTAAGGTTGTTGACAAGTGACTATAAGACAAGGGACTATACATGCAGGCCAAAGGCACAAAAACATTTCGGATTACTCATCCAAATAAAACACCATTAGAAGTTTAGAAGAAAAGCAATAAAATTAGAACATAAAAATTAACATCGGTTGGAGTTGATGTAGGCTCCCTCCATAGGCCAGAAATGGCCTGCTTCAAGTTGGGAAACAAGCCATTTCTGGCCTCAGAAAGGCCTCCAAGAGAGTGGGGAAGGCCATTTTCACCTTCCCCAGGCTCCTAGAAAGGCTCTGAAGCCTGGGGAGAGCAAAAAAATGGAACTTCCAGTTCAACCGGAAGTCAGGAAACAGAACATTTCTGGCCTCCAGAGGACTCTGATGGGGTGGGGAGGACCATGTTCGCCCTTCCCAGGCTCCTAGAAAGGCTTGGAGTTTGGGGAGAGCAAAAAACAGGCCTTGCCCAAACCCTCTGGAGACTGAAAATAGGCTATATCCCAACTCCCAGTGGGCCCAGAAGGCCTGAAAACCAGCTGGCTGGCACATGCATGCATGCCAGGCCTGAGTTTACATATCTACCGTGTGTCATTTGTGGTACATGTGCTATCGGTTTGCCATCATGGCCCCATACCATTTGAGACAAATGTTTGTCCAGTTTCTTTTTGAAAGCTTCCAGTGATGGAGCACCCACAACTTCTGAAGGCAATCTATTCCACTGGTTGATTGCTATTACAGTTAGGAAACTTTTCCTTAGTTCTTGTTCTTTGTTGTGCTCTCCTTTTAAAGCAAAGTTATTATTATTATTATTATTATTATTATTATTATTATTATTATTATTATTAATAATAACAATAATAATAATTAGATTTGTATGCCGCCCCTCTCCGCAGACTCGGGGCGGCTCACAGCAACAATAAAACAATGTACAACAAATCTAATAATTTAAAAACACTAAAAAACCCATTATTAAAAGCAAACATACACACAAACATGCCATACATAAACTGTATAAGCTCAGGGGAGATGTCTCAATCCCCCCATGCCTGACGGCAGAGGTGGGTTTTAAGTAATTTATGAAAGGCAAGGAGGGTGGGGGCAGTTCTAATCTCCGGAGAGAGCTGGTTCCAGAGGGTCGGGGCCGCCACAGACAAGGCTCTTCCCCTGGGTCCTGCCAAACGATATTGTTTAGTCGACGGGACTCGGAGAAGGCCAACTCTGTGGTAACTAACTGATTGCTGGGATTCGTGCGGCAGAAGGCGGTCCTGGAGATATTCTGGTCCGATGCCATGAAGGGCTTTATAGGTCATAACCAACACTTTGAATTGTGACTGGAAACTGATCGGCAACCAATGCAGACTGTGGAGTGTTGGTGTAACATGGGCATACCTAGGGAAGCCCATGATTGCTCTTGCAGCTGCATTCTGCACGATCTGAAGTTTCCGAACACTTTTCAAAGGTAGCCCCATGTAGAGAGCATTACAGTAGTCGAACCTCGAGGTGATGAGGGCATGAGTGACTGTGAGCAGTGAGTCCCGGTCCAGGTAGGGCCGCAACTGGTGCACCAGGCGAACCTGGGCAAACGCCCCCCTCGCCACAGCTGAAAGATGGTTCTCTAATGTGAGCTGTGGATCGAGGAGGACACCAAGTTGCGGACCCTCTCTGAGGGGGTCAATAATTCCCCCACCAGGGTGATGGGCGGACAGATGGAATTGTCCCTTGGAGGCAGAACCCACAGCCACTCCGTCTTATCAGGGTTGAGTCTGAGTCTGTTGACACCCATTCAGACCCTAACAGCCTCCAGGCACCGGCACATCACTTCCACTGCTTCGTTGACTGGACAAGGGGTGGAGATGTATAGCTGGGTATCATCAGCATACTGATGCTACCCCACCCCATGCCCCTGGATGATCTCACCCAGATCATCAAAAATATTTGGGATAGTCTTCTTTTACGTATATTTGACAAGTGAGACAGATGGTCGAAGGGCATTATTGTGCAATAATAAGAATTGTAGTACCTGTATAATGAAATCAAACATTCATAGCAATGGAAGCTGGCTGATCATTTCTGTCTGTATTCTCCTGCTAGTTGAAGCATATCCGGGAGGAAGATACTACATAAGCCTTCAGTTGTTAAGAGAATTTAAATTTGCAGCACCCTGTATAAGATGCTAGCAAGAATTGCTGGGAAAGAATAGACTTCAGCAACAACTGGTGGTGTACAGCCTCCCCAATCTTGATCTTAAATACATTTATTAAATAAACCAGAATCTGCAGCAAGGGTTGTTCCTCAGTTCAAGCATAATAAGCTGCAATGATTCAAGGTGCTGTACCAGTCTGCATGTTTTGATAATAAAGGATGTATATTCTGAAGATATTTGGCTTATTGTACTGTTTGATCTGGATCAGGAAATTGGCATCACAGGGCAGGACTTTAGGAGCACTCCAGATGGAATGTGACACTCCAGATGGAGAACCACAGATACTTAAAAGCTGCTCTGTTAGTCTGCACATTCTGTTCAATATGCAGAATAGATACAGCCTCCCTTATCAGGAGGTGACTAAAGTTGAGCTTTTCCTACTTATTTTCCCCAATAGTTCAGGAATAACTCCCACCCACTACAAGAAAAGATCTCCACAGAAGAGAAGCTGTAAGTCCACCAACCTCAGAGATAAAGAAAAGATCAAGGCTGCAGCCCAGAAACTCAACAATTATATCTATCTTAGTGTTGTATCCTGAAATGGCTACCTTGTAATTCCTGTAAATAGTTTGTTCCTCTTTCCAGCGCTGTCTGAGCCGAAGCAGGAAGTCGCTCCTGATTGGCTCAGACGCGGCCGGCTCTAGCTTTGGCGGGAACCGCAAATGTATAAAAGGAGCGGTTTCTCCAGGCAGAGTCAGTCGGTACTCGCTGAATTGTCACTTTGCCTTGCTGAGCTGTCACTTGTTCTCTGAGCTGAATAAAAGTACCGATTGCTTGAACCCTGCCTCTGGGTCTACTTCACTGGCGACGAACGGACGGAAGAAACATCGCGTGCAACATGAACAAAGTCCAGATCGGCCAGGCTCCGGAACTCTTCGATCCCGAAAAAACGACCTGGGACGAGTACATGGCCACCTTCGAGATCTTCCTCGAGGCGGCGGGAATACAGGACGCCGAAGCCGATCGCAGACGGGCTATTTTCCTTAATTACTGCGGCCCAGAAATCCGTGGCCTTGCCCAGACTCTCACCGAACCGCAGCAAGCAAGAACCGTAGCTTGGGACGTCCTACAGGAAAAGCTGGCGAGCCATTTCAAACCGACCAAACCAGCCATGGTCTTTCGGCATCAGTTTTCCATGATGGCTCAGAAGGAAACTGAGTCAATCAACCAGTTTACAACGCGACTTCGAACGGTACTTGCTCAATGCAAGTTTAAAGACCCGGAAGCTCGCCTCACCGACACCCTGGTTTTCGGCATGAAAAGCGCCACAGTGAGAAATAAACTCCTCACCGAAGAAGAGCCGACTCTACAAACCGTGATTAAACTAGCGCAAACCGCAGAAGCCGCCGACGCAGCAGCTAGAGAATTGAAAGAGCACGGAAGGCGAGAACTCATTGCCAAGATTGACGCCGCATCTCCCCGCGCCGTAGAATCAGACGACCTCAGCCAACCAGTTCACAGCGGGGACAACTGCCTCCTGGTACAAGACCAGCCGAGACACCACAGAGCTACTCACCCAGCCCCCTGCGCGGGCTGCCGGGGAAACCACCAGCGCCATCGATGCCCTTTCCGAGACGCCACATGCCACCGCTGCAACCGTCGAGGCCACATCGCCATCGCATGCAGAGCAACGGCACCAGAAGAGACATTCGCCACACCGCAATACCAGCGACCACAAAACCAGACCCCCCAATCGCGAGAAAAAAGACCGTTCCGCAACTCGGGTCAAAGGAACTACTCAACCGCTAACCGCGACTACTATAGAGGTAACTCTCAATTTTCCGTGAATAACACGGCAACAAAAAAGGGGGCTAAAATTGTTATCTCACTGTTACTAAATAACCAGCCTTGCTCAATGGAGCTGGATACGGGTTCTAGATATACCATCATGCCTTGGGAGAAGTTTAAACTGTATATGCCTAAAGTGGCTAAAACTGATCTAAATCAAACCTCTTTAGTGATCAGAGACTTTCAAGGGGGGGTAATCTCGGTCCTGGGAACAGCAAATGTACCTATTGCATTCAAGAATGTTAAATGTACCCTTCCCATGCTTATTGTAACCGGGGCTAAGCATTCTCTTCTGGGTTTAGCGTGGATGGAACCGTTGGGGATCGAAATTTCGGGTGTGTGTAATGTAAACTGTGATATTATGCCTAATTTTGTGAAAGAGTTCCCTGAAGTGTTCAGCCCCACCTTGGGATTGTATAGGGGGGCCCCTATATCATTCTCTATTGACCCCAAGGTCCCACCGGTCAGGCTAAAACCTCGCAGGGTCCCCCTTCCGCTTCTCCCCAAACTAGACATGCAGCTGGATAAACTCATTAGCCAAGGTATTTTGGTCCCTGTGGAACAGGGGCCATGGGAAACTCCCATAGTTACACCTCTGAAGCCAGATGGGTCTTTAAGAGTTTGCGCTGATTACAAATCTACCCTGAATAAGGCACTCCAACACCACCCCTACCCCATCCCGGTTGTACAACAACTTCTACACTCCCTGGGGGAG
Organism: Erythrolamprus reginae; assembly: GCF_031021105.1. Lineage (NCBI taxonomy): Eukaryota > Metazoa > Chordata > Lepidosauria > Squamata > Dipsadidae > Erythrolamprus > Erythrolamprus reginae. The sequence goes on along the minus strand of NC_091951.1, from coordinate 183,995,549 downwards.
GGGAAAAGGTTCGCAAAGATCGACCTGGCGCAAGCTTACCAGCAACTTCCGGTCGATGAACAAACAGCAAACGCACAAACAATTGTAACGCACAGGGGGGCGTTCAAATGCACGAGGTTACAGTTTGGGGTAAGCATAGCCCCAGGAATATTCCAGAGCATTATGGAACGCCTATTGTCAGGGGTAAATGGGGCCATTCCATACTTTGATGACATCTTAATTGCAGGGGAAAACCAGGAACAAGTAAACAAAAGAATAAGGGAAGTACTTAAGAGGTTACAGGACAAAGGTTTAAGAATCAAGCCTGATAAATGTGTCTGGGGAACCAACAGTATAGAATTCCTAGGATATAAAATAGACAAAGAAGGTATCCACCCCACAACAGAGAAGCTGAGAGCAATTAGAGAAGCCCCAGAACCACGAGATAAGAATGAGCTGCAGGCATTTTTAGGCCTCCTTAATTTTTATTCCGTTTTTTTAAAACAGAAGGCAACAGTAGCAGAGCCTCTCCATCGTTTACTCCAGAAGGAAGCCCGCTGGACATGGGGGGAAACTGAACGTGAAGCTTTTTCTCAAATAAAACAATTATTAACTTCTAAAAGTGTAGTAGTCCAATATAGTGCTTCACTACCCATTAGGCTCACGTGCGACGCTTCACCGTACGGCATAGGAGGAGTCCTAGCTCACGTTCTACCTAATAAGACAGAGGCCCCAATAGCATTTTTCTCAAGAACCATGACCAGCACAGAGAGGAATTATAGCCAGTTAGACAAGGAGGCTCTAGCTTTAGTGGCAGGGGTAAAGAAGTTTCACAATTATATTTTTGGAAGAAGTTTTGAACTAGTCACTGACCACAAGCCTCTACTAGGTCTGCTAGCCCCCAACAAGCCCACTCCACCTTTTATGTCTCCAAGACTAATCAGATGGGCTCTTTTCCTCTCAGGGTACCAGTATGAGCTCACCCACAAGGGGGGGAAGGAAATCAATCACGCAGACGGCCTCAGCAGGTGCCCCATAACAGACTTAGTGGAAGACCCTGTTCCTTCCACAGATGTATTAATGATAGAACTCGAGGATAAACCACTAACCACAGCCAAAGAGGTAGCTGCACACGCGCAGCAAGATCAAATCCTTAAACAAGTGGTGAACTGTGTACTAAAGGGATGGCAAAATGATGTTGTGAAACCTGAATTGTGTGATTTTAAAAACAAAAGACTTGAGTTATCTTATGTAAAGGGTTGTCTGCTGTGGGGAGATAGAGTAATCATCCCCAAAAGCCTAAGGGAAAAGGTACTCAAAATGTTACATGTGGGTCATCCTGGGATTGTCAGGATGAAGAGCCTAGCAAGGGGGCATTTATGGTGGCCAGGTCTGGATGCTGACATTGAGAGTTGGGTTTCAAAGTGTGAACCATGCCAAGAGTCACGGCCTAGTCCCCCCAAAACAACTCCGGCTGAGTGGGAGCAGCCTGCTGGTCCTTGGTCAAGAATCCACATTGATTTTGCTGGTCCAGTGGGGTCCCAGTATTTTTTAATAGTGGTTGATGCCTTCTCCAAATGGGTGGAAATAATAGCAATGAACAACATAACCACAAGTGCCACCATCAAGGTATTGAGTAGACTGTTTGCATCCCATGGTTGCCCAGATATCTTAGTGTCTGACAATGGGCCACAGCTAACAGCCAGGCAATTCGAGTTGTTCCTAGATGGCCTAGGGGTCAGGCATGCCCTCATCTCGCCTTATTCGCCCTGGGCTAATGGATTGGCAGAACGTTACGTTCGTGTGGCAAAGGAGGCATTGCGCAGGTCAGGCCCTGGGGATGTACAACAAAACTTGGACCAATTCTTACTCACCCAACACATTACCCCTAACTCGCACACACATGTAAGCCCTGCAGAGTTATTGATGGGAAGGAAATTGAGGTTACCACTAGACAGGTTGAACCCAAGGTTCTGTGTTAATAATAACCAAATGTGTGTAAAACCTGAAAGAGAAATGTATTTGGGACAAAATGTATATGTAAAAAGTTTTGATGGAAATGTAAACTGGATGAAAGGAATTGTTGTTAAGCAAAATGCACCAAAGACTTATATTGTAAAACTAGAGGATGGTCGTTTGTGGAAACGACACATAGACCACATTCGGAAGCGAACAGAAAATCAATTGACACAAACCGCTGACATGGACTCTCCCCCTTCAACAGACTTTAGCACATTGCCCGAGTTAAGAAACACGCAAAGAGACTTATCGGGCCAGGGGGAACCATCCAGCGACGCCGAGCCATCCTCGTCCTCCGAAGCCTTCGTTGGGCCCGCCAGGCCAAGTCCGCCGCGCCGGGAGAACAGCGGCGAGCCATCCTCTACAGTCGGTGGCGAAGGAGAAATTGAACTGCGCAGGTCAGCGCGAGCTCCACGGAGGCCCCACCGATTGGACGACTTTGTCACATGGCTTTCGTGATGGATGTGTCCAACTATGAGGGGAGGGGTGTTGTATCCTGAAATGGCTACCTTGTAATTCCTGTAAATAGTTTGTTCCTCTTTCCAGCGCTGTCTGAGCCGAAGCAGGAAGTCGCTCCTGATTGGCTCAGACGCGGCCGGCTCTAGCTTTGGCGGGAACCGCAAATGTATAAAAGGAGCGGTTTCTCCAGGCAGAGTCAGTCGGTACTCGCTGAATTGTCACTTTGCCTTGCTGAGCTGTCACTTGTTCTCTGAGCTGAATAAAAGTACCGATTGCTTGAACCCTGCCTCTGGGTCTACTTCACTTAGTATCATAGAATCATTACTATTAGCGCTGCTATTTCCTTGAGCCCGTGTTATTTGAACTACATGTATATGAGAGATAGGGGGAGATTGACAAGAGTTCTTTTAGCCTGGGAGGCAGATCATAAGGAAGGGCCTGGGGTAAAACCTGAGGAAAATTGCTTAGTGCTTCCTGCAACCACTCCAAAGTGTTGATGGTTTGTCACTTGGGCTATTTCTGGGCATATAACTGCAGAAGCAATCTTTTAGAAGATTATAGTAGTAAGTCCATGTCCAAAGATAATCAGCTGACAGACTGGTGGAACAAAGAACAGGATAAAGCAGGAGATCACAGTTTCCTTCCCAGTTTGTTTGTTTGATTGATTGTGTGTTTTGACTTCTATGCCACCCAATCCCACTAGGACTCAAAGCGGCTTACAACAATAATAAAGTACAATGTGAAAAGTCAAATATAAATAATAAAAATAATTTTTAAAAATCCATTATGCTAACAGTTAATAACAATAAACCCTAACAACAATCCAATTAGACACACATACAATTAGTTCACCCAGCACACACTCCACCAACTTTTCAGCAGACTATTTCAGATGTGGTTTTAGCCACTGTTGTTCAGAACAGGAGTCCCCAATTCCCCCAGCCAACAGCCTGCTGCCGGGCCACAACCTATTAGGAACCGGGCTGCACAAGCGCTGGGGAAGTGTGCACACATGTGGAGCTGCATTTGTGCATGTGAAACCATGTCCTCCTCCTTACTGCCACCGCCAATCTACAGAGCTGAAAAAATTGGGGCTCACTGATACAGAAGACCACTAGAGCTGTTTCACAAATAGCCTGATTAACAAATAATTGGTACAGATAATTCCTGCACCAAAACTTTACCACTTAGGCAGCTAAGGCAGCTATTTCTCAATGTGAGGCTGCATTGTTTAGGTGGAAAGATGCTTCTGCCCTGGGCACCCAGCTACAGCCAGTTAAACCAACTCCTCCACCACACATCAAGGACAGAGAGTTGTCTTTTCCCAACAACAGATGGTGCTGGCTAGGAAGAGAAATACACTCAAGGGAATCCACCAACTGTTTTTCCTTAACCAACCTCACATCGAACTTGTAAGGACAGCAAATAGAGTTAACCCTTTAGGGCAAATTATATACTGGTACCCTTTTCTGCCCCCTTAAGTATGGGAGGAATACATGTTAGCATGAGAAACAAAGTGTGACAAAGAACTCTTAAGCGTTGGTGTGTGGTACAGTTGTTTGCAAGCACTAAGCAACATCACCTAGCTTCCTAAACAATCATTCCCCATTTGCACTGACAATGGTATGGCTATCTCCTGACAGTCTCTTTTTCCTGTGATGTTCCTACAATGTGTTGTGGTTAGCTCTGGCCCAGCTCCTGCCCCAAGGAATGTGCAGGTGGATGTGGGGAAAACAGCCATGTGCCGCAGGCCTGTTTTGCTCCCGATGGAATCTGCCGACAAAGCCTCCTCGGACCAAGGAAGCGTGAGTGACAGGGAAGAGGGGAGTTTGGCAGACAGCCCAGGAGGAGATCAATCATCTGTATCATCCTTGGATTCTGAACAAGAATTAATGACACATCCACGCATGCGTAGAGTGATGCATAGGAGACAACAACTGAAGGATTATTACAAGAGAAAATGAGGCCACCTGTGGTTGGGTGGGGCTGCTGTAATTAGTGCTACAGATAAAAGTGCAACTTGGTGTTTTAGCCTCATGGCAGTTTATCTGATTCATTGTTTCGTCAAGATCGTGGTTTTTGTGCTGTTCAAGATTGTGTGTGGACTCTCTGGACTTTAGTTATTGGGTGAGCAATTGGATTGCATTTAACCTGTGCCTTGTGTGTACCAGAAAATCCCCTTGACATTTAAAAAGGGAGCTGTTTCTATTTTTCTGTTTATAAAAACTTTTGGGTTTTCCTTTTATCCTGTGGTGTGTGTCTTCCTGGACTAATTACCCTGTAATTATGGGCGGTTGAAGCATGCAGGCAGAACACAATGGTAACCCTTATCTTAATTCCATAACTGAGTAATTTAGTCACCCGCAGTTGTTTCATTGTTAAAGTAGTATTTTATGCATATGTTTTACAATGGGCATAATTTGTGGGGCATGCTGCCAGTGCTACAATCAGTCACCACTAACAGGAAGGGTCAATTTAGCCCCTCATAGCCATCTTTGTTTGTTAATATCTGGGATATCTCTTCACACCCAATCTTTGTGCACGGTTCTCCACAACCATCCTGTTTGGGAGCAAGGGGAGACTCCAGCCCCTTCAAATCAGGTTCTCCCTTATGCCCACCAGATCTCCAAGCTTATCCCTGTCTTAGGAGCCTAGATCAGCCTAAATAGAGCTGAACATCAGTGGCAGCAAGGATAGAAAATATATGGTGAAGCAAGTGAAAGAATTGGATACCTCTTTGTTTTCGGCTGTCAGTGATCCACTCTAATCTAGATTTCTGAGATGAGGACAGCTTAAAAGATCATGCATGAAAGGAGCATCTTCTATCTCTTTTGTTTAATTGCACGGTTTGCAGAAGTGGCAGTAGAAAAGGTGCAAAAAAGGGCAACAAGAATGATAAATGAAATGGAGCACCTCCCTTACAAAACCAGGTTGCAATGCCTTGGTCCAGTGTTTCCTCTAATTTTTTGGGGAGATGGGCGGAAAAGTATAGTGTCTGAGCAGCAGTCCCTTCGGGACTGGGCAGCACAGAAATAATAATAAAATTTCCCTCTCGGCTTCTGGGCAGGTTTGGAAAACTCTGAGTTGATGATGATTTTTAAGTGAGCGATTGCTCACTGCTCAGCTTAGAGGGAACTATGCCTTGGTCTCTTCAGCCTTGAAAGATGGCGTTTAAGGGGTGACTTGATCAAAGTCACCCCTTAAATGCATTGGATAGAAAAGGTGGATAGAGAAAAATTCTTTTCTCTATCACACAATACTAGGACGAGGGGGCACTCCCTAAAGCTCATACCAGTAGGTAAGAAAGTGAGGACAAATAAAGGGAAATATTTATTCACCCAGAGGGTCATTGGTTTATGGAATTCATTTCCAGAACAGGTTGTGACAGCTGTCAGCCTGGATAGCTTCAACACAGGATTAGACAGATTCATGGATGCCAAGTGTATCGGTGGTTATTGAAACAGATGTCCATGTGCCGCCTCTATGTTGGTTGAGACAGGCAGGATTCCCTTGGGTACCACTTGTTGGGGATCAAGGGAAAGGGAGGGTCTCGCATTCTCTTTCTGCTCAAGATCCCCATGTACAATTGGTGGGCCACTCTGTGACACAGAATGCTGGACTTGATGGGCTTTGGCCCGATTCAGCATGGCTCTTCTTATGTTCTTAAAAAGGGGGTGAATGGCTGGGTCCCTGGATCTGTGACTGTAATGGGTTACAAATCTCACTAATAACGGTGCGCACACACACTATGTGTAAAAGTGTCCGGGATGAGTGGGCGGAGCCTCCCACCGCCACTTATGGTTCATAGATCCAGGCCATACCAGTAGCAACCTACCACTGATCTGTGATTGGCAGCAGTGCTGCGGCTGATAGGTGGCTTCCCTGCCACCTGGAGACTTTTTATAAGCTGGAAAAAGCACAACTTTCCTGCATGAGATATTGGCACACTGCCCTCAAGCTATAAGCCAGAATCGAGGGGACGTGACTTAATAATGGACACAGCAAAATCTATGCTAGTATAATTTTCCACTGGTCACAGATAGAAAAACATTTTTTTAAAAACCAAAGCCATAGGGAACAGCTCTGAATGTTTTTCATTCTTCCTCCTATTGCTTTAAAAAAAAAGAGTTATATGACAAGCTCCTTCTTTCTCAGAAAACAATTAGATAAGAAACTCTATGAGGACAACAGGCAGGAGAAAATTTCCACATATGGAAAAAAGAAAACAACTGTTTATCTGGTCAGTCAGTTTTGGCAAGTAACAACCGGCTGTTGTGTAAACACAGACTTTCCTTAATGCAACACCACCACAAAAAAGATCAGTTTGATGAAAAATTAGTGTAGACTCCGTAAACCAATACGACGCAAATCTGAGTTGATGTGAGATAGTGTATATACAAGTCAGAAAGTCCTTGGGAAACAGCAGAAGTGCTATTTGAAGCCTATGAAAAAGTAATTCAGGGAACTAATCATAACTAATGGGGATATAAAATGGAATGGGCATGGATGAAGGCCCGGTGCAGATGGTTATACTAGGCATGAGCAAGCAAGCCAATAGGAGATAAAAGTGTGCCATGAAATAAAAACAATGCTGCATAATCAAATATTATGAAAGTAAAATATAGCAAGGATTACACATACATCATAGTATGAATTCCACTAGTGTATGATGCCTACACTTTAAGTACAAAGGAACCAGCAAGACAAAAGAGGTGGTGGTGCTGTCTTATATATCAGGAGTGAGCCTGTCTTTAGTGAGGTCCATTGGGCTGATAGTAGCACAAGTGCTGAAAACCAACAGGAAGGATATTTTGCTAAGAGAGATATTTTCAGCAGGCAGAAGCATTTTAAAACAACAACCCCAATGTGATGATCACAGTCACTCACGCCCTCATCACCCCGAGGCTCGACTACTGTAAAGCCCTCTACATGGGGCTACCTCTGAAAAGTGTTTGGAAACTTCAGATCGTGCAGAATGCAGCTGCAAGAGCAATCATGGGGTTCCCTAGGTATGCCCATGTTACACCAACACTCCGCAGTCTGCATTGGTTGCCGATCAGTTTCCAGTCACAATTCAAAGTGTTGGTATGACCTATAAAGCCCTTCATTGCATCGGACCAGAATATCTCCGGGACCGCCTTCTGCCGCACAAATCCCAGCGATCAATTAGGTCCCACAGAGTTGGCCTTCTCCGGGTCCCGTTGACTAAACAATGTCGTTTGGCGGGACCCAGGGGAAGAGCCTTCTCTGTGGCGGCCCAGACCCTCTGGAACCAACTCCCCCCAGAGATCAGAGTTGCCCCCACCCTCCTCGCCTTTCGTAAGCTCCTTAAAACCCACCTCTGTCGTCAGGCATGGGGGAATTGAGATATTCCCTTTCCCCTAAGCCTATAAAAATTATGCATGGTATGTCTGTGTGTATGTTTGGTTTCTTAAATAAGGGTCTTTTAAATTAATTTAAATATTAGATTTGTTACGTGTTGTTTCATTATTGTTGTTAGCTGCCCTGAGTCTAAGGAGAGGGGCGGCATACAAATCTAATAAATAAATAAATAAAATAAATAAATAAGATGAGAGATTTCAGCTACAAAAACATTCAGTAGAACACAAATCCTGCTAAACACCACATCAGATAAATTCTTGTTGATCATTTTCTCACACAAATGAAGGCAAATATGCGTGTTGCAGAATAATGTTGCAGGATCCAAGCTGGGTTGGTCTATGGAACCAGAGGTTTGGTCCTCGAGTTTTCAGACTTGTGCTGGAGTTCAACACCAAGAAACATCTGTCCACACATTCCGGTTGACCAGTGCTTCTCAAATAGTGGGGCGTGCCCCCCTGCGGGATCACGGAGCAATGCCGCGGAGGTGCATACAGTGAAGGGCTGGAAAAAAAAGTATTACCACACTGTGGGCATGGCATATGGTGTGGGTGTGGCTTGATGGTCATGTAGGAATGGCCTGCCGGCCATGTGACCAGGTGGGAGTGGCTTGACAATCATGTGACTGGGGGTGGCTTGGTCATATGACTGGGTGGGAGTGGCTTACCAACCAAGATAAGTTTTCAAATAGGTGCTTGGATGCTTTTTCAGTTGATTGAGTCACATTATTTGAATAGCCCCAAAAAGGACAAATGATAGACAGCATTATTTGTTGAAGAGCACAGTAACATTTTAAAGATTTGTACTGAACCCACAAGGTTCAGTAGGATAACAGATTAGGCAAGTAGCTCGATCTTTTTAAATTGCTATAAAAGTTCAGCTCTAGATAATCATTAAAACGATTAAAGCGTTTATGGGTAAAAACATACTATTCAATTATTTCCTGTTTTAAAAGTAACTAAGGATCATATTAAGGTACTAGAGAAGGAAGGGCAATAAAAAAACTATTAAGTATTCAATAACTTACTACCCCCACTGTGCCCCCCCATGGGGGGCAGCAGCCCATTACTGGGTGCATATGACTCCAGGGAACATGCGTGGTCCCTCTCAATCAATTCCCCCCAAACAAAGAGTGTTTTCCCAGTTGCACGCTGCTTCCAGCCCAGAAGAGAAGGAGGCCAGTTGCGGCGGGGCAGCTTCATGTGTTCTTGGCCTGCACCGCAGTAGGATGCTAAAATCTATCTATCTATCTATCTATCTATCTATCTATCTATCTATCTATCTATCTATTTATTTATTTATTTTGTCCAACAACACAATGAGGGTTTTAGTGGGTATATATCTATATACACATAATAAAATACATGATGAAGGTTATAGAGGAGATACTCATAGTAAAATATATCTAAGAAATAATAGAAAAGAAGATATAGGAATAGAACATATCAATGAAAGAATAGAAGAAGAGATATAGGAATAGAGGAAAGGTATAGGAGATATAGGAGAGCAATAGGACAGGGGACGGAAGGCACTCTAGTGCACTTGTACTCGCCCCTTACTGACCTCTTTGGAATCTGGATAGGTCAACCGTAGATAATCTAAGGGTAAAGTGTTGGGGGTTTGGGGATGACACTATGGAGTCCGGTAATGAGTTCCACGCTTCGACAACTCGGTTACTGAAGTCATATTTTTTACAGTCAAGTTTGGAGTGGTTAATATTAAGTTTAAATCTGTTGTGTGCTCTTGTGTTGTTGTGGTTGAAGCTGAAGTAGTCGCCGACAGGCAGGTCGTTGCAGCATATGGTCTTGTGGGCAATACTTAGATCTTGTTTAAGGCGTCTTAGTTCTAAACTTTCTAGGCCCAGGATTGAAAGTCTAGTCTCATAGGGTGTTCTATTTCGAGTGGAGGAGTGAAGGGCTCTTCTGGTGAAGTATCTTTGGACATTTTCAAGGGTGTTAATGTCTGAGATGCGATATCCAAACAGATGAGCTGTATTCGAGGATGGGTCTGGCAAAAGTTTTGTAAGCTCTGGTAAGTAGTGTGAGATTGCCAGAGCAGAAGCTACGTGGGATTAGGTTTACAGCTCTTGAAGCCTTCTTGGCTATATACAGTGATCCCTCAATTTTCGCAATCTCGATCTTCGCGAAACGCTATATCGCGATTTTTCAAAAAATAATAAATTAAAAATACGTCCGGGTTTTTTCTACACCACGGTTCAATCATTTTCTCATTTCTCTTTTTTTCTCCCCTTTTTTCTATCATTTCTCTCTCTCTTCCTTCCACTCTTCTCTCTCTCTCTTTCCTTCTCTCTCCCCGCCTCCACTTGCCCACGAGAAGAAAAAAAGCAACCTCTGCCGGGCAGCTCCCCTTGTGCCCTCGCTTTGTGCCTGCCTCTTGTCCCTCTCTTTTGGGGATTTTTTTTTCTTTTCTCCCATTACTGTAAACCTGCCGCTTGGTCGCCACCGAGGAGAAGCGCGGGGAGGGCGAGAGAGGGAGATCGTGGCATGCAAGGTCCCTGCAGAGCAGAGGGGGTGGCTGAGGCGGCGGAGGCGTAGCGGCGGAGGCGGCAGGCGAGCTTGGAGAAGCAGCCTTGGCGAGCTGAAGGTTTCCGCGGCTCTGACCCAGAGCAGGAAGGGCTGGTGGGGGCGGCGAATCCACCTCCCCAGCCACCGGCTCCACCATCTGCGCATGCGCGCCCATGGGAAAAAAAGGGCGCGCATGCGCAGATGGTGTTTCCACTATATCGTGAAAAATCGATTATCGCGAGAGGTCTTGGAACGTAACCCTCGTGATAATCGAGACATCACTGTAATTCTATTGGGGCCCAAATCAGAGAGTTGGGGGCATGTGAAATATTTACTTCTGCCTGGGGAGGTGCAAAAGAAAATAATTCAGAAGCACTGCGGTAGAGAGAAATTCCCTGAGGATGGACTCCAAAATGTGCTGGAAAGCTTAGAAGCCTAAACGTCTGGTCCCCATGACTGACTGACAGATAGGATCCTGCATAATTTTCTCTTTCAAAAGATTTAGGCACTAGGGGATCTGTCCCCTACGATTTGATCCTTAGGAACAAGGAAGAGTTAGTTGAAGATATTTGAAATGGAAGAGATGTTGGGTGCAAAGCTCCACACAGTTGTTGATTGTAAAAACAAAAAAGGAAGTGGAGAATATAATTAGACAATCTTAGACAATTTCAAAGAAAAAGAAAACTAAGGAAACCAGAGGGTTGAATGGGCAGTGTGTGAGGGAAATGAAAATAAAGAAAAATGCTTGCTGGACATGGAAGAAAGTGTTAATTACCAAGGAAGCCGACAAAGCTTCACCTCAAAAAATGCATGTGACCAGGTGGGAGTGGCTTGACAATCATGTGACCGGGGGTGGCTTGGTCATATGACTGGGTGGGAGTGGCTTACCAACCAAGATAAGTTTTCAAATAGATGCTTGGATGCTTTTTCAGTTGATTGAGTCACATTATTTGAATAGCCCCAAAAAGGACAAATGATAGACAGCATTATTTGTTGAAGAGCACAGTAACATTTTAAAGATTTGTACTGAACCCACAAGGTTCAGTAGGATAACAGATTAGGCAAGTAGCTCAATCTTTTTTAATTGCTATAAAAGTTCAGCTCTAGATAATCATTAAAACGATTAAAGCGTTTATGGGTAAAAACATACTATTCAATTATTTCCTGTTTTAAAAGTAACTAAGGATCATATTAAGGTACTAGAGAAGGAAGGGCAATAAAAAAACTATTAAGTATTCAATAACTTACTACCCCCACTGTGCCCCCCCATGGGGGGCAGCAGCCCATTACTGGGTGCATATGACTCCAGGGAACATGCGTGGTCCCTCTCAATCAATTCCCCCCAAACAAAGAGTGTTTTCCCAGTTGCACGCTGCTTCCAGCCCAGAAGAGAAGGAGGCCAGTTGCGGCGGGGCAGCTTCATGTGTTCTTGGCCTGCACCGCAGTAGGATGCTAAAATCTATCTATCTATCTATCTATCTATCTATCTATCTATCTATCTATCTATCTATCTATCTATCTATTTATTTTGTCCAACAACACAATGAGGGTTTTAGTGGGTATATATCTATATACACATAATAAAATACATGATGAAGGTTATAGAGGAGATACTCATAATAAAATATATCTAAGAAATAATAGAAAAGAAGATAAAGTAATAGAACATATCAATGAAAGAATAGAAGAAGAGATATAGGAATAGAGGAAAGGTATAGGAGATATAGGAGAGCAATAGGACAGGGGACGGAAGGCACTCTAGTGCACTTGTACTCGTCCCTTACTGACCTCTTTGGAATCTGGATAGGTCAACCGTAGATAATCTAAGGGTAAAGTGTTGGGGGTTTGGGGATGACACTATGGAGTCCGGTAATGAGTTCCACGCTTCGACAACTCGGTTACTGAAGTCATATTTTTTACAGTCAAGTTTGGAGTGGTTAATATTAAGTTTAAATCTGTTGTGTGCTCTTGTGTTGTTGTGGTTGAAGCTGAAGTAGTCGCCGACAGGCAAGACATTGCAGCATATGATCTTGTGGGCAATACTTAGATCTTGTTTAAGGCGTCTTAGTTCTAAACTTTCTAGGCCCAGGATTGAAAGTCTAGTCTCATAGGGTATTCTATTTCGAGTGGAGGAGTGAAGGGCTCTTCTGGTGAAGTATCTTTGGACATTTTCAAGGGTGTTAATGTCTGAGATGCGATATGGGTTCCAAACAGATGAGCTGTATTCGAGGATGGGTCTGACAAAAGTTTTGTAAGCTCTGGTAAGTAGTGTGAGATTGCCAGAGCAGAAGCTACGTAGGATTAGGTTTACAACTCTTGAAGCCTTCTTGGCTATATAATTCTATTGGGGCCCAAATCAGAGAGTTGGGGGCACGTGAAATATTTACTTCTACCTGGGGAGGTGCAACAGAAAATAATTGAGAAGCACTGCGGTAGAGAGAAATTCCCTGAGGATGGACTCCAAAATGAGTTGGAAAGCTTAGAAGCCTAAACGTCTGGTCTCCGTGACTGACTGACAGATAGGATCCTGCATAATTTTCTCTTTCAAAAGATTTAGGCACTAGGGGATCTGTCCCCTACGATTTGATCCTTGGGAACAAGGAAGAGTTAGTTGAAGATATTTGAAATGGAAGAGATGTTGGGTGCAAAGCTCCACACAGTTGTTGATTGTAAAAACAAAAAAGGAAGTGGAGAATATAATTAGCGGGCTCTTAGACAATTTCAAAGAAAAAGAAAACTAAGGAAACCAGAGGGTTGAATGGGCAGTGTGTGAAGGACATGAAAACAAAGAAAAATGCTTGTTGGACATGGAAGAAAGTGTTAATTACCAAGGAAGCCGACAAAGCTTCACCTCAAAAAATGCAGAAATGAGGTCACGAAAGAGAGAAAATGAGCTAAGGCTAGTAGAGAAGAAAAATGCATTAAGAAGGCCTTATTCAAATGTCAACATCTAAAAGAAGGCAAACTAGACAAGGTATTCACTGTTTATTTCAAATAGAGAAGTCTTCATCAAGGCTTCTGGTGACCAAGAAAAGATATAGGCCCTCAACAGTCAGGATTCAGGCCTGGCTACAGTACAGAAATTGCTTTGGTCGCACTGATGGATGATCTCTGGTGGGCCCGGGACAGGGGCTTGTCCTCTGTCCTGGTGCTTCTTGACCTCTCAGCGGCTTTCGATACCATCGACCATGGTATCCTTCTGCGCCAGCTGGAGGGGTTAAGAGTGGGATGCATTGTTCTGCAGTGGTTCTCCTCCTACCTCTCTGGTCGGTCACAGTCGGTATTAGTGGGGGGTCAGAGGTCGACCTTTAGGTCTCTCCCTTGTGGGGTGCCTCAGGGGTCGATCTTCTCCCCCCCTGCTGTTTAATATCTACATGAAACCGCTGGGTGTGATTATCCAAGGGCATGGGGTGAGGTATCATCAGTATGCGGATGATACCCAGTTATACATCTCCACCCCATGTCCAGTCAGCGAAGCAGTGTAAGTGATGTGCCGGTGCCTGGAGGTTGTTGGGGTCTGGATGGGTGTCAACAAGCTCAAACTCAACCCTGACAAGACAGAGTGGTTGTGGGTTTTGCCTCCCCAAAAGAATCCCATCTGTCCATCCATTAACCTGTGGGGGGATTTTTGACCCCCCTCAGAGAGGGTCTGCAACTTGGGCGTCCTCCTTGATCCACAGCTAACATTTGAACATCATCTTTCAGCTGTGGCAAGGAGGGCATTTGCACAGGTTTGCCTGGTGCACCAGTTGCGGCCCTATTTGGACAGGGAGTCATTGCTCAGTCGCTCATGCCCTCATCACCTCGAGGTTCGACTACTGCAACGTTCTTTACATGGGGCTACCTTTGAAAAGTGTTCAGAAACTTCAGATCATGCAGAATGCGGCCGTGAGAGCTATCGTGGAGTTGCATAGATTCGCCCATGTCTCTCCAACACTACGTGGCTTGAACTGGTTGCCAATGAGTTTCTGGTTGCAATTCAAAGTGTTGTTAATGAACTATAAAGCCCTACATGGCATCGGACCAGAATACCTCCAAAACTGTCTTCTGCCGCAGAAATCCTGGCGGCCAATAAGGTCCCACAGAGTTGGCCTTCTCCCGGTCCTGTCGACTAAACAATGTTGTCTGGCGGTCCCCAGGGGAAGAGCCTTCTCTGTGGCAGCCTCAGCCCTCTGGAGTCAACTCCCCCCAGAGATCATAACTGCCCCCACCCTCCTTGTCTTTCATAAATTGCTTAAGACCCACCTGTATCACCAGGCATGTTGGAATTGAGATACCTCCCCCAGGCTTATATAGTTTTATGTATGTTATGCTTGTGTTGTATGGCTTTAATGATGGTGTTTTAAGATGTTTTTTAAATATTAGATTTGTTACATTGTCATATTGTTATTATTATTGTTGTGAGCCGCCCCGAGTCTGCGGAGAGGGGCGGCATACAAATCTAATAAATCATTATTAATTATTATTATTATATGACCCTCAAAAAGCAGAGAAACTCAACTCTTATTTTCCTGTGTCTTCACAGCCAAGACAATGAAGATTTGAGCAGCATAAACTGGGGACGAGCACAACAGGGGAGCATATAGGTCAATAAGGATGTGGTAAAAGAATTTCTTGGTAATTTGAATGCCTTCATGTCCCCAGGCCTTGATGAAATGCACCCTAAAGACTAAAGGTACTTGTTGAAGAATTGCCAGAACCTCTGTCAGTTATTTTCAAGGAAAACTGTGTCAAAGAATTGAAGAAAAACCAATGTGGTTTCTTTCTTCAAGAAACAGAAAAGAAAAAGAAAATCCAGATAGAGAAAAGCAAACCAGTAGTTACCATGGGGAAGACAGTGCCGTGATTTTTAAGACTCATCATGGCTTTGTCAAAAAAAATAATCATGTGGAAAAAGTTTCATCTCCTTCTTTGACAAAGCAATTAGGTCAGTAGAGAAGCGACATGCAACAGATGTACTCTACCTTGATTACAGCAAAGATTTTGACATGGAGCTTTTATTGACAACCTGTTCAACTGTGTTGAATAACAAATAAATAAAACTATTTATAAACTATTATTAAATTAAACAGACAACTTTTAAATAAGTGTGTTTTAAGACACCAGGTTAGAAAGAGGGAGACCGTGAGTTGTAGTCCTATATTAGCGATGAAAGCAGGTGAGTGACTTTAGGCCAAATCATTCTCTCTGAGACCAACCCACCTCACAGGGCTGTTGTTGTGAGCAAATAGGAGGAGGAAGGTGTGTTGGATAGGTTTGCCACTTTGAGTGAGTTGTAAAAACAATAAAGGCAGGATACAAATAAATTTCTGGTCACAATTCAAAGTGTTGGTTATGACCTATAAAGCCCTTCATGGCATCGGGCCAGAATATCTCCGGGACCGCCTTCTGCCGCACGAATCCCAGCGACCGATTAGGTCCCACAGAGTTGGCCTTTAGTCCCGTCGACTAAACAATGTCATCTGGCGGGTCCCAGGGGAAGAGCCTTTTTTGTGGCTGCGCCGACTCTCTGGAACTAGCTCCCCCCGGAGATTAGAACTGCCCCCACCCTCCTTGCCTTCCGTAAACTCCTTAAAACCCACCTCTGCTGTCAGGCATGGAGGAATTGAGGCATTCCCCCCCCTCTCCCCTGGGCCTATACAATTTATGTATGGTATGTCTGTGTGTATGTCTGGTTTAATAATGGAGTTTTAAAATGTTTTTTAAATCTATTAGATTTGCCATGAATTGTTTTATTGTATTCTGTGAGCCGCCCCGAGTCTACAGAGAGGGGTGGCATACAAATCTAAATAATAATAATAATAATAATAATAATAATAATAATAATAATAATAATAGCAACAACAACCACACAAACATAGCTAAGCCCACAATTGGCTGGTCAATTGTACTGAGAGAGTTTGCCTTAATAGTTGTACATTGTTGGACTGCCACAACGGCATGTAGCTATCTTAGGGCAGGTGTTGCAATGGACGAGAAATGAACACTCGGACACCAAGCTGGGTAAAATGGGTCACTTTATTAAATATTAACAGAAAGACCTGCAGGGGTCACTAAATGGGGCGGAGTTTCCTGAACACAAACATGCTTGGGCAATGAAATGGGTGTAACTCCATGCCTGGTCAGGGTGAGGCATGCCCTGCCTACACCCAGCCCAAAAAGCCACGCCCAGCATGTGGGAGGGCTCACCCTGCATGACCTGGAACCAGAAATGACGTAGGAGAGCCCCAAGGGCACCCCCTTCACACCGCTCCATCCGGTGGGGAAGCATGAGTTGTGCAACAGGGGTGCCAATCATCTTACAAAAGATGCCCAAAGGAGAACACACAGTTGCTACTGATACCCTTTCTGCCATATAGTGACCAAGTATATAAACATTAAATTGTTGAATCAAAACTTATTTACATACAGATGCATCCCGTAACCACAAATCCATTTCACTTGTCCAGGGTGGAGTAAGCGAAAAAACAATCCGTAGCAAATGCTATAAGATTGCAAAAAATTCCTACTCAGCCCCAAAAATTCCTACTCGGCAACCTTTAAAAACACCTTGGATTGAGTGGATGGTGGGTGGGTGTCTGCTGTGCGGTGAGCTCGGGAGGTGAGGGAAGCCGGGGGGAGGGGCGAGCAGGCCCTGATAAAGGGTGCTTGCTCCACCCCCGGCTTCCCAGAATGCCCGAGCAGCCACTGAGGTATACTGATAGGCGGTGCCAAGTTGGTTCCCGCCTTCAGCAACTGGGTGTTAATTCGCCCGGCCTCTCAATCATTAATAGACATATTTTATTAATGAACTAAATAATGGGGTTGATGAGGGTTCTGGTCAACACCCAGGATGAGATAATGAGATTGCAATCTTCTATGGACAAGTTAAGAAGATTAGAGTAAGAGGAATAAAATACTCTTCACCAAGAAAGAATTACCATTTTTTTCTGCCAAATAATCAGTAGGAAATCATATCTGTATTTCTTAGAAATTTATGGGTATTGGTATGATTTCCAAAGGCTATAGGGCAGTGATGGCGAACCTATGGTACGGGTGCCACAGGTGACACGCGGAGACACAGCTGCTGGCACGCGAACTGTTGCCCTAGCTCAACTCCAATTTGCATGTGTGTGCTGACCAGCTGATTTTTGGCTTGCACAGAGGCTCTGGGAGGGTATTTTTGGCTTCCAGAGAGCCTCCGGGAGGATGGGTGAAGGCATTTTTATCCTCCCCCAGCTCCAGGGGAGTTTTTAGAGCCTGTGGAGGGTAAAACACGAGCTTACTGGGCCCATCAGAAGTTGGGAAACAGGCCGTTTCCACCCTCCAGAGGGTCTTCAGGGGCAGAGAAAGTTTTCGCCCTCCCCAGACATTGAATTATGGGTGTGGGCACTCACACATGTGCAATAGCATGAGCACTCACTCTTTCAGCACCCGAGGAAAAAATGTTCGTCATCACTGCTATAGGGCCAATCCCAAAAGGGCTTAATAATAATAATAATTTATTAGATTTGTATGCCGCCCCTCTCCGAAGATTTGGGGCAGCTCACAACAATGATAAAAACAATATTATAATGAAACAAATCTAATATTAAAAAGAAATATATAAAACCCTATCATATTAAAACCAGACAACACATGCATACCAAACATAAAATATAAAGAGCCTGGGGGAAAGGTGTCTTAAATCCCCCATGCCTGGCAGTATAGGTGGGTCTTGAGTAGTTTACAAAAGACAAGGAGGGAGGGGGCTGTTCTAATCTCCGGGAGGAGTTGATTCCAGAGGGCTGGGGCAACCACAGAGAAGGCTCTTCCCCTGGGGCCCACCAGATGACATTGTTTAGTCGACGGGACCTGGAGAAGGCCAACTCTGTGGGACCTTATCGGTCGCTGGGATTCGTGCGGTAGCAGGCGGTTCCGGAGGTACTCTGGTCCAATGCCATGTAGGACTTTAAAGGTCATAACCAACACTTTGAATTGTGACCGGAAACCAATCGGCAGCCAATGAAGCCACGGAGTGTTGCAGAAACGTGGGCGAATCTGGGAACATTTGCTTAGGACCACATGCAGCATTGCAGGCTACTATTTCAGGGAACACTGTGAGCAGATCATACTGTTCAGTTAGGTATTCCAGTAGACAAGCAGTACTTCTGATCCGAGGGATTGCATTGCACACGTATGTGTTGCTACATGTCTGTGTGCAGACCCAAATATTTTTGTTGATTATAGTGCAATGACTGAGAACAGGCCTTAGAAGCAAGTGCCATTGTGCTTCTCCCTTTAAATAAGACCATTGATGTGGATAAAGCTCAAACCTTTATCTCACAAAGAAAAGTGATTCTCCTTCTTCCTGGGAAAGGAGCTCCCTGAGACCCCTGAGGAATAAAGTCAACTTGGAGGAGGAGATGAATTAAAATTTCAAATCCCCAGAATGTTCCCCATCAAAAATGCAGATTATTCATTTCTGGCTCTGCAAAGGATAAAACAACCGAATACAGATGCAGTAGCTGCAT